>NC_079333.1:18696313-18996874 GCF_029582105.1 Oenanthe melanoleuca | reverse complement strand
CTGCACTGTCATCACATTTTTCTTCTCATTTTGTTTCCTTCTCCATCAGGATTTGGATGTATGTATAGATTTTTTTGGGATTCTGGTGATAGGATTGTAAAGATGCTATTTGGATAGTTTTCTGAGCTCTCTGTTTGGAAAGTTGTGAACAAGAACTGAGCTCTGAAGTTCATTTTAGATCTATCATAAAACTAAAATTAATTGGGAAGAGAGAACTAAATGTGCTACCTACCCTGGGTAGCAAAGAAGACAAATTAAATCCTAAAAGTTGCAATAACTATTGAAAAACCCACAACAACTACACACAACCTCCAAATAATAATTATCTGGTGTAAAGTCTGGGCTTATGTGCTTGAATTTGTATACTAATGAATACTTGCCTATGTTTTAAATATTAAAATATGCTTCTCTGGGCTCATTTTGTAAGAATAGACTGGTTTATTGAGTCTTCAAGTGGCATTTTTTTCATTGTTATTTGAGACAGTTTTACTGGAAAAGAAGATAGACACAGTGAAACCTTGTCAGACTCCTTAACTAGGGTACTTTTGGCAGACACCAAACTAGTGATTCTTATTCTAACTGTAATAAGCAGGTATTGACTTTGTTGTAATCAGCATCAAGATTCATTGACCAGAGAGGTAAATAGTGGTGAGAGAAAAGCCAGGGTCAATACAATCCTCAAGGGACTGTTAATCTCTGTAGACTGAAGTCAGTATTGGTGGTATTACCTAATTCTAGTGTAAACATTTCTTTTATATGCATACACAAAAGGAAAGAAGGATAATCCAAAAATGTAATGTAGCTATTTCAATGGACCCCATGTGTAGCATTCAGGTAATAAAAGTTGCTTATTTTACTAATAATATTCTACATGTAATTTTTTTTGTGGTGCAGTCTGAATTTGGATCAAAAGCAAGGGAAGGCCCTGAGACAGGGTGACAAGTAGATGACACTGCCCAAGAGTTTTTTCTACCTGGTGGGCATAACCCTGAAAAGTGCTAAGTATTGTCCTCTTAATGCAGCAGACTGTTGGAGTTGCTCACTGCAGAATAGCTAAGTGCTTGCTGCCTCTCAGGATTGGGAGCCACAGTTCTTACAGCAAGGCAGGATCTCCCTTAAATCTGGCTGGTAAACTGGTCTGTTCAGACCAGGTCTTCTGATCAGTTCTGCTAAGCAATTACCTGACTTTTAATGAGCCATTATTTTGAACAGTGCATGAGTTTTTTTGTGTCATCTTGCTCCCTGCTTGTCCCTCCCATGGCCTCTCTATCTCAGCTTGGGTAGGAATCTTGGAAACTAGCTGACTTGATTACTATTCTAGAGTTTTGAATGAACCACTTGAAATCAGTGGTGAGCTTTTGGAGAACTTACTTTGAAAGGACTCTTCAATTCATGATTTGTACAGTTCAGCAGTAATACTTTACAGTGATGCTCAAGAGCTGCTTATGAATGTCTGCCAAATGTGAAGTCTTGCCATTGTCCTGGGGAGGTCAGTGGTCTGAAGGGTGCTTCTGGGCTTCAGAAACAAAAGCAAAGCCATTTTGAGAACCTCCTGTAGCATTTTCTCTGCTGTGTCTGAAATGGATTTGCCTTCTGATGAAGCACCCTGCCAGCCCTGTGGTTCATGAGTCACACTTCTTGCTGTGCTTTCTGAGGGAATACTGTCAGCTCCTACACAGCTAGGCAAAGATGTCTTTTCACTAGAAAACAAAATTGTCTGTTCCTCATTCCTGATTTGTTATTCCTCTTCTTTGGATATAGCAGCTTAAAGTTTCACTCATTCACTTGGGGAGTAGAAATAAAGTTGTGTGACTTGGGAACCTGCTCAAACACATTGGATAATAGGCAGTGAACAGTGAAAGCAAACATGCTCCCAGCAAACCCCTAGGGTGAATTTCCTTCATATAAATTATTGAGTGAGTAACTTGCAAACAGCAAAGATATTTGTAGAGAATGGATTTGAATGACTCAACAAAGTAAAAATAGATTTGGAAACACTGGACCATTCACTCGCAAAAAGTAACTGGACTGACTCTTTTCTCTTTTAGGGTAGTCTGCAAGTTTCAAAATTCACATGTTTTTAGAAATACATAAAACTCCTCTTTTTGCACTTAGTTACATCTACTTATCTACACATCAGTCTACAAACACATGCTCTTTTTGCATAAAAACTTTTTATTGAATTCTTAAATAGGAAATAACTCTTAAATAGGAATATAACTTAAGTGATGTATGTATAAATGCTTTACATATGCTGTATTCAGATATATGTACATGTACAACAAAAAATATTGATGTAATTCTTTAAAATACATTGTAAAGAGTTCTTGTCACTAATAAGAAAGGAAATACTATCTTTTCTACTGTCAATCATCCTGGCAGTTCATCTTCATATAGACTTTCTGTAGGTGTAACATCCTAGAAAGGCATGTTTTGAAAAGTGAAATTAGCTTCAAGTGTGGCTCATATTTGGTGTTATTTCAGGTTTATCATGGGACAGGATGGAATTAAACCAATAAAAATAGTTTAATGTGGTGGTCTGGTGGTTCTAGCTATTGTAAGCTTTGTCAACTCCTGCTGTCCTTCCCATCCCATCCTGCTACCTGTTTTTCTCCATGAGAGAACTTCTATCTAGAAAAAAATTGTTTTGTTGGCTCATTAAATGTTAAAGAATTATTTTTGTGCAACACCTTGAGAATTCCACAAAATGTGAGCCAGGCTACTGAGAGGTAGTTTTCCTTGTCTGTCTACAAGTTAATTTCCTTCTCTGAGTGTTCATCTCTGTACTTCAAGGTGGTTTTCCTGCGTGGATGATTATTTTCAATCCAGCCTTCTTACCAGAAGTTGGGTACACTCAGAAAGTCAGACTGTTTTTTCAGTGCTGTCCCAACCCAGACATTTTCCTAAAATGAAATGTTGCATCCAATATTGAGCAGTGCAGCGAGACAGTGCTGCTTTTCATCTAGATGCATGTTAAAAACAACTGCAGCTAGATAAAAAACATGAAACAATTGAATATTTTCTGTCCAGAATTAATAGAGCTGATAAATAGGAGCTGCATAATTGTGACTAACTTTATTAAACCTTGGGTTTCAAGCAGTTTTATTGAAAAGAGGAAGAGAAGGAATGATGCTTCTGCAAAATATTGAGGGTTTTAGTGTTGTGGGGTTTTTTGTTTGTTTTTTTTCTTTTTTTAAGAGAGGGTATTTCTTGTTTTCATATAGCTCTTTGAAGTAGTTTCCTAACACTCTGTAGTCACGGGATGAAGAATGAAGAAATGAAGAAAATGAATAATGAAATGAAGAAAATTAAGAAAAAAAAACAAAATGAAGAAAAAAATCCCTTGACACATTGTGTCTGTTATCATGTTAGGGTTTCTATTGTCTGATGTCTCTATTTAGTAGTAATAATGATAGTTTCTTTTATAATTTCTACAGGTATTGGGCAATTCCTCTTTCCTGAGGTAGAATTAATTGTATTTTAAGTAAGGAAAACTTGAGCAGAATAGTGATCTGCTGAAAGATCCACTTGTAGAGAATCCCAGCATTAGGGGGTAGCTATATTACTGACAAGAAAATATTTCAATAGAAAATATTTAAAAGAATTTGATACAAAATTTATTTTAAAAGCATTGTGCAAAAAACTTCCTAGGCAGGAAACTGTAGCCCAACGCTCATTGCTATATGTGCATGTTGTGGGTACTATAAATTGTGGAATGTCTGCCCTCTTGATCTGTCATGAGAATATTGATTTGTCAAAAATTGATCAGCAGCCCATCACAGATTCATGCAGCTACTTTTGCTGTGGAATGGTAACATGGTTTTGTTTGAAAGATTGTGGCACAATCCAAGTTGGTTGTTTTTTTTTTTTTTTTTTTTTTTTTTTTTTTCTTTTAATACAAATGAGACTGAGATATGTATAACCTGGTGAAAAGGAATAAAGGCTTTTTCTAAAAGCCCAATACTTCAGTTCAAAGTGTTCATTTGTCCCAGGTGCTATTTGCTGGAGATATTGTTGCTGTTAGTGAGTGTGCAATTTTCAGGCTCACAGTGATGGAGCTAAAGAATGTTCCACTGGCATGGCTGTGAGTCAGACATGTGGCACTGGACTAACAAATTCATGTGCTGAGCTCAATGTTAATCAGCTTGTACCCTGTGGAATCCTCACGTTTGCTTTTAAAGTATGTACTATCCATTTTATGTAAAGGGCAGATGTGCACTTGCAACATATGGTGCAATCAGAAAAGTCCAGAGGACAGTAGAGTACATGTTGCCCATATTTTATTAGGGTAGCAGTATACTGATAGCACATTGAGCAACTCTCAACTTTTCTGTCTGTTGCTTTGGAATGCCCCATCTCTTTTTTTTTCAAATTTCATTAGAAGGTGGTAACAGTTTCCCATTACTTTCATTTGCCAGAAACTCTGTTCCTTTTAGTTTTCACCTACTTGTGTTCTTTGTGACACAAATTCAGTAGACGGAAATATCTCCCTGTCTCTGGTCTCTTGTTTTAAGTTTTGAAACAATGTAAGATCTTTTTGTTTTCCTGTGTCAAAGCCAGGAATAGTTTTATTCTGTTAAGGTCTCTTGGAAGGATGGACTTCCCTCACTTCTGAGTTTCCTTAAGGGACTGAGCACAGTCTAAGGATATTGCAAGTCTTTTAAGAGCCCTGTTGTCTGAATTGAGCTTTGTTATATTTTGGTGGCAGCAGTCAGTACCAAAGTGGGTAAGATGTGTTGGCCACATTGCAGGCTAGCCATATAAACCTCCTCTTCTGCCTGCAGGCTAAAATATTATCCAAGTCTTTATTTTTTTTTTTAGGTTATTCACATCAGAAGCTGATCACACTTTTGCCCTTGCAAGCTTGTCTTTGTGGCTTTGTCCTGTGCCCTTCACAGTGAGGAGTGTAAATTTGTGCTCGTCCTGAGGCAACATTCACCTGGGTATGAGTCTCTTCTCCTGATCCAAGATCTTGGAATAAGAAGTCTTCATTAGGACTTGGAGGTTGGAAAAGGTTTTCTCTGCAGAACTCTCTCATTGTTCAATCACACAAAGTGGCCAGAATTAAAAAAAAAAGCTTAGCTAAGGTTGAATAATAATCCTTGTTTCTATGGAGTTTTGGTTATACCTCATATCTGTTCTTCACAGATACTGAGCACTCCAAATATTGTTGGCAAATGATGTAACTTCCAATGCTGTCTGATCAGAAAGCTTCTGAGTAATGATCCTGTAAAGACATGGAAAGTCAGTAAAAAGACTGTTTGCATGTTCTTACATGTGGACATTGCAAAATGAGAGGGCTAAATGAAAATAACTGGCAGCTGCATGCAGAGCTGTTTCCTTGTCATAAACACATGGACAGAGTTCCCAGAGGAGAGTAGAATAGTTTGTTAGGGTTTGAGACGACCTTGCTGGTTTCCACTTGGGAAAATGGATCTGGTTGGACTTCTCTGCCCCTCTTCTAGTTTGTTCCCAGCTGCCTCAGAGGTTTAAGAGAGGGGACCAGAGAATCAAAGCTCATGACTTGTTGCTCTCTTGGTGTGACTGTAGGAGATAAAGGAGATAAGATCCCCTGCAAAGCTCCTTCTGCAATGCCTGTGCACTGCTGTCCATTCTCTGTGTGCCTCTGCACTTGGCTCTTGCAAGCACTAAATAGTTTTTACAGACTGATGAACAACCAGAAGAGTAACCTGTGGGCAAAGGCTGGTAACTAAACTCCTGTCGTGGCTCTTCTGCTCATACAAGATTGGAACTGGAGCAATAATAGCAGAGACTCCAGGCTCTTGTGTGTCCCCCACCCCCCAGCTTATGCATTGTCTCTGGAACACTGAAAAGGGATTTCTGGGGCCTTGTCTGAAACATGATTTCCCTCCTGTCCATTACACAGGTCCTGCTATTATATGTGTATCAATTTTCATCTTTCTTTCTTTTTTGTAAAAACCCCCTTTTATCATTGGGCATTTCTGCCTGTCTCATCTTATAGGTGTGTGGTGGGAACCAACTACCCTTTTGTTTTCTGCAGATGGAAGGAATATGACACCAATGTACTTTTCTGATATGTTACCAAAAATTAACATATTTCCTTCTCTGCCTCTTCAGCAGTGTTAGAAGAGTGATGGGAGTGATTTGCCTTGGTTCTTTAAATCTCTGGCAGGAGGCATCAGGGAGAAGTACATAACTGCATGTTCTGCAATGACACAAAGCTGAGAGAAAAGCTGCAAGGGTAATGTTCTGTCCTTAATCTAATAATGTTCCTTGTTCAGTATTAGTAGAAAATTACTCTTTCTGCATTCCTTCATATTGCTCTGTAATAAACAACAGCATAATGCTGAAAATATGAAGTAATTTAGTAAGTTCAGGTTTTGTTGCAGATAATGGATAACTATGCACAGGAGTACAGTAAGTCTTGAATGACAGTTTTATTTGATTACCAAGCCTGAATGCAATGTTCCACAGCACTGCTTTACTGTAAGGATGTGCCATGCTGTAGGAAGTCTCTGCCCTCAGATCTGGTCGAGCAGTTCTCATTCTGTGGCCTCCTGTCTCATCAAATCTGAGAGACTATGCCCCAGTAGAGCTTGGGTGGAACCTCTGGAGAAGATTTATGTGCGACAGGGAGAAGTCCTGGTGCCTCAAACCCATCATCCCCTCCTAGTCCAAACTGAAACAAAGTCTCTCAGATAATGCCAAGGAAGTAAAGGTTTGGTGCAGTTTCCATTTTCAGGTGTGATGTACTGCTCAGACTCATGCCAAATATTGAGCCTTTAAAATAGGTTCTGTGGTTTCAGTTCTTTCTTTTTTTTATTCTTTTTTATTTTCGAAAATTAAATTAAGTTTTTGTTTTTCTTTCAGGAATCCTTGCATTGTCCCTTGGCTTCATTTTAATGATTTAATGATTTAATGGTTTCTAATGGAGTAGAAAGATGGCAAAGTACTTTGCTGTATTAAATCTATCTTTCTGATAGAAAGTCACAATTATTAAATAATTATTTCTCAGAATTATTGGTAGGCAGATGGACTATGTTCCTTCCTTCTCTTGTGAGAATATGTTCCTTTTCTTTTTCTGTTCAGGCTCTTACCACCATGCTAGTTTGGCAGGGTGACTTTGAGCAAAACAAGAAGACATTTGCCAGCTTTCAAATGAAGCACTGACACTGTCCTTTAATCCTGCCCTTAGAGAAGTCATGGTATTTTGCTTTTGCTTGACAGGAGGCAGCCAAATGTTGTGACATTTTGTGATGTGTGAGAGCTGGGAATGAGATTTTGTCCTTAGGCACTGAATTAGTTAACTGTTACATTTGTTTTGCAGTCAATAGAGTTCAGTCTGGGTTTACTGAACACCCTGTGGGTGTGGAAGGGGTTGTACTTCAGGTAGTTATTTTCTGTGTGGAGATTGGCAATTTTAACAAAGATTGTGTTGCACATGGTGACTTTGTTGGGTTTGTTCACAATTTGCTGGTCTCAATTTTTAGATTTTTTTGGTAAGAGTTTTTTTTTTTTTTTTTTTTTTCCTAAATTTACACATATTTTAAGGAGCTATAATGTTAAATGGGTTTCCAATTATGTGTTTGGTTGTTTTTGTTTTTTTTTTTTCCCTTGTTGTATCTCTGTGACAGAGATCCCAGACAGGAGGAGCTATTTATAAAGAACTTGCTCTTTCCTAGAGAGAAAGATGTGAGGCTGAAGAGGTCATTTGGATATGCTCCTAACAGCACTGTCAAGTCATAAGACTGCAATAAAAACAGCATTGCATCAGGATCACGTTTTTCAAAGTGTGCTGTAAATGGTCAAAATAGGGGCTTCTCTGTATCCCAGCCAGTGGATATAATTTATTTTGGCTTTCAAAAGGCTTTTGTTATACACATTCATAGAAGATGGCTGAGAATTCTTGGGTAAAGTGTGAGAGGAGGGGGCCCTTTGAGAGAAGGAACAAAGGCTGAGAATAAATAGCTAATTCTCAGTGTGGAGAGAGGTTAATAGTGGGGCAGACCAGCTAGGATCTTGAAAGGGGGTACTGGGAGATCAGAGAAGCTGTTTTAGGGAGTCCATCACCTACTCTTTAACATCTTATTCATCACTGAAGCTAACTTGCACATCTAAGGAAACTTTTTTGGTCTCCCTAATTAGACTGAATGTTAAAAAGCAGCTGGAACTTCTGAAGCTAAACTGAGCCCAAGTAGATGAATATTGGGGTTTCAGGGTCCTATGAAGGCAGTATAAGTACAGTGTGATGAGGGCACTTGTAAGGCAGAGCTCCTGCCTTCTCTCAACACTTGTGAAGAGAATGCAAGTTTGCAGGGTTTGATTCATGTTTTATAATTTTAGACAAGGCACTTAATAGGGAAAACCAACTAAAATTTTTATTTCTTTTAAGGTGTTTCTAGTGTTAGGTCCAATAACATCTCTTGAAAGACACCAGCTGTTATATTGTGTGTTTTACTAGTTGATTTATTTAGATCACATCAGTGCATTGAGCAGCCTGTGAGGGGACCAGTAACATGCAGCCTATGGATACAGAACTCAGATGAGAATTTTGCACTAAGGACCTGTAAGTCACCATTGAAAAAGGATGAGCATCACCTTTTTTTATCCACTTCTGTGGATTTCTCTAATGTGGCTCTTTTTATACATAATGAGGCTCATTTTTGCAGAATGCTGTGTTTGGATTATGCATGTTGTGTGTTTGGGGAGAGGAGATAAGGACTGGAATGAAGGAATAGAACCTGATTTACTTCTGGTCCCTTTAGATTTGGATAATAGTTACTAAGTCAAGTATTTAGCCCCAATTACTTAGCAGAATAAGCTCTCTATACTAAAGGTCTGTGCTATATATACCTCAATGTCCTTATTTGCAAGCAGCTATTAATATACTACAGTTGAGTAAATAACACACAATCAGTGATTTATCCTGCAAATAGAAGCTTGTTTTTCTCCTTTGGAAAATCCATGAGCAATACAGTCATCTTGGCACCAAGATATGTTTAAGTGTAGCACTTGCTTTTTGCAAATAACCACCTTAAATTCTTTTTTTTTCAGCCATATCTGCTAGCATGACTCAATGGCATAAACATATTGGAAAGTAAATGCAGAAGAGGTCCATGTAGTCAAAGGAAGTCTTCTGTGTATTTTGAGATATATATAGTATAAAAAAAAAATACATCTACTTATAAATATATATATATATACACATGTATTATTTGTATGTAGTATTAACTCAGATCTTAGCTCATTGTTCTTTTACTCAGGGGAGTTGCTGAAGTTGTCACATGTCTGTGAGGTGTTTGGTAATATACTGTCTAAATTAAAACATACTTTGGAAATGGCTTATTTTTTTTAGCTAGCCTGTGTATTTTTGCTCAGAAACTGTATCCAGAGATTGCCCTGATGATGTAATGGCCATTGGTTACCTGGGGAGGTGGTGAGTGGAGGTGACAGAACACTGCAGGTACTCCACTCTATTGCTTGCATTTCATCAGGGCTTTTAATCAGCTCTCACTTCCCCACTTTTCTTTCAGAACATCAAACTGATTTTAGAAAAAAAGGTGTTAAGCCAGGAAGAGAAATCAAGTTTTTGTTCTTGAAAAGGTGACAGTGAGTACAGACATGATCCCCTGTGCAAGTGCAGGTAGAATTTCTCTACCACGGCCAGATTTGTCTGTAGTTAATAATATGTTGGGGGTAGGTCATGGATAAATTGTGTCCCTTCACTTCAAGAGACTAAATTGTGCCCACTGAAGCCAAGTGCACAGCCTGCACCGAGGAGGCAGGATATGGCCCTGAGTGATGGAGGAGCTGGTATTGCATGTGAGAATGTCAGGTAGAAAGCCATAGAGCTTTAAGTGTTGTTTTTGGTTTTTTTTCCCCAGCTGGATTTAATGAGTTAAGTCCTGTGTCTAGGACTTGTACAAACAGCACTTGCACAGAGGTAAAGACAGCAGGCTTTTATTTATTTAGGTTCATCCTTAAGCAGTGGATGAAAGCATCCATAAGCATGCAAAATTAAGATATTCAACAAATGGTGTCTTTGCAATTAAGCAACAGGCTGAGTTTTAGCTTAATTGTTAAATTTCCTTATGACTGTGGCTTCAAGTCACCTTCTGTTACTTTGCCTTGGTTCTGTTGCATATAGATACAGTCTCTTATACTAGAATGGCTGAGAGGAGTCTGCTAAGACCATCTGATGTATATTATAGAGAGCTGACACACATCAGAATATGAAGTTGTGTCTTTGGTGTCAGTAATCTACACAACCCAACAGGCTGTGACTGCATTAAATTGCTGTGATTTTTGACAGAAGAGACCTTGTTTGCATAAATCCCTTGAATACCGATGGGAGTGTGATTACAGCTTTAACAAAGGGAGAGGTTGAATACAAATTTGGGAGGGCCAGAAAGTGTTTAGTATCTCTTATTGTTTTCATCAGAATTCTAAATCTTATTCATGCTGGTGACTCTGATCTTTATATCAATGCACAAAAAGAGAAGAACAGAGGAGCAGAAAGACTTCTCTCTTTTGACTGAAACACTGATTTTGTTATCATGTTACCAATGAGGGTCCATTTGGGATATTATTCAAGCACAGAGATCAGTGCTGGCCTTTTGTAAGAGCCCTTAAATGTTTGGAATACATTTGCCCTTGAGGGAGATAATCTACTGCAAAAAAAGTTAGATTCAAAAGAGGAGATCGAGAAGGTGGGATTTTGCTTTGCACAGTGATGCTTGCTGGAAGAGCAGTTCTGCCTTAAGCTTAAAGCTACCTGCATTCTTTTGTAGCCCTCTATACTTAATAGCTGGGTTCTGTTTTCTATGTCAGGTTTTGTTCATGAAACAAATTGGCAATTAGCCACTGGCTGAGGCAACAAAGCGTATTTGTTTGGGATAAATGTGGTGATCAGGATGTGTCTTGCTATTTGGTTTCTTTTGAGATCAAAAATACCAAGCATGTGGGTTTTTTAACTAAATAAATTAAATAGACTGCTTATTATACTTAGGATGCCCATTCAGTTTTATTTTCTATGCCCCTTATTGCCTCTTGCTGCTTCAGGGGTGATAGGGGTGCCTTCCAGACAGAGCTGGACAAACCTGAGAAGTGGGGCCACAAGAGCATCATGAGGCTCAACAAGACCAAGAGCCAGGTGCTGCATCTGGGTGGGGCAATCTCAGACTGGTAGGGGAATTGAGAGCAGCCCTGTGGAGAAGGACTAGGATGTTTTCATGGTAAGATGCTGAGCTTGAGCCAGCACTGTGTGAAAGTGAAGCACATCCTGGGCAGTATCAAAGGCAGCATGGCCAGCAGGTGTAGGAAGGTGATGCTCCCCCTCTGCTCTGTCATTGTCAGAAGCTCACCTGGAGAGTTGCATCCAGCTCTGGGGTCCTGAGCACAAGGAACATTGGAGTGAATCTAGAGGAGGGCTGGATGATCACAGGGGTGGAGCACCTCTCCTGTGAAGAAAGAGTCAGGATTGCTCAGTCTGGAGAAGAGGTGGCTTCAAGGAGATATTGTGGCCTTCCAGTACCTAGAGGGGGCTTTATAGAAAAAAGGGAGAGCAACTTTTTACGTGCATATAGCGAGAGGACAAGAGGAAATTGTTTTAAACTAAAAGAGGAGAAATTTAAACTTGATATTAGGAAGAAGTTTTTTAATCTGATGGTCATGAGACACTGGCACTAGTTTCCCAAAGAACTTTTCCATATACCATATAGGTACAGGATTCAGATGCCTTTTTCTAGTTCTGGTTATTGTTTGCTTAAAATTGTTTAATAACTGTCCTGACTGCCTGGAATGTTCTGTATGCAAGACTACTCTCCATATAGGCAATGTAATGATATACTTAATCATAAGTACATAAACCTACTGGAACAGGTTTTTCCCATGGACTTCCACAAATGGAATGGGTCTATTTCTGTCTTTTTTTCCCTGCTTATCTTCCTTCTTCACCTTTTCAAGCTAGAAGAGCTGCCACCAAAGAACATTTCTTCTTAAAAGAATAAGATCTAAGTAATTAAAATAACCTCTTTAAGGATTACCATGGCTCATTAAGTGGAACTGTAGAGAAAACAGAAATATAAATAGCATTATTGGTTTATGCTTTTGTCAATGCATACTGCCTCAGAAGTGAGCACTTTACTTTGGGTCATCAGTTTTGACAATCCCAAAGAAACAGTTGTTAAGTGAGTGCTCCTAATCAATAATGCAGAATTTCTAGGTATACTTATTTGTTTTAGTTACCTTTTTTTTTTTTGTGCCACATGTATGGCATGTGTTTTCTCCAGCATGTCAGTCCCATGAATGCTACCAGGGGATCATAAGCACAGGAACAGGAATACTTGCAATGCCAATTGGCAGTCTAACTGCAGGGTGCTGTTGCTGTGTTGTCCAGTGTTATTTTTGTCATAACAATGACAAAGGTGGATAATTCAGCAGTGCTCCCCTGGGTTGCAGCTGATGCAGGGGTGCCTGAATGAGTATGGGCAGTGGAAAGGACTGGAGTGTGGCTGTGTGTGATATGTGTGTGTGGTAGTGACAGAAGGTCATAGGAGTGGGGGGAGCTGAGGAGGAAAGCTCTGCATTCCTTGTCTTGCCAGTTCCTTAGGACCAAAATCCTGTTGTCTTTAGGTGCCCTTGCAGCTGTGGAAGAGGTTGGACTGCAGCACTGTGCTGTGACCACTCTGTGGTTGCACAGGTTATGTGACAGCAGTTTGACACAGCAGAAGTTGCCCTCACTGGTCACAGGAAAATGATAGATTGCTGTCCAAATATTTCACTGTATTAGTCCAAGACTACTTGTAAGAGTTGTTCTGTGTGATAATTCAAATCCAAATGATCTTTAAAACTATTCTTATTCTTCTTTTTTGCTTTCCAAATAAAATTATATTTGTAAATAAGGAAGTGTTGGTGTCCTCTGTTATATTTAAAAAATGAAGTTAAAAATTTTAGGAATACTGAAGTAACTAAATGTCTTGCTGCTCAGTTAGTGCTGTCTCTTCTCAGATTACTCCAGAATTAAGATGATGCTGTTTCTAAATGGCTTCCAACTTTACTGGATTTATGAAAACTGGAATTCTAGAGACATTTAAGATGAATATCAGCTATTTGCAAGTTCCTAGTTTTGACTTTCTTGCTGTAAAGTGACATGGCTAAAATGGAAATATCTGGGGTTCATTCTGATTCCCAGTAGACCAGTTATGCCCTAACATGCTGTCACCTATTTCATATCTTGGCTCTTATCTAGGGCTCTCTAAGAAATTAATCAGGAACCACTTAGAAAAAGTCAGTGGAAACTTGCCACTCTCCTTTAGCATCATATGTTGGCTTGAGCAGCGCTCATTTGTGAAGGGAATTATCTTCTTCACATTCCATTTGCTTTCATAGGAATTATAACCGTGCATAACATGTGAAGCCTAGATCCTAACACTAAGAAAGAAATGAATACCCCATGGCCAGCATTCTTTCCTCTCTCATCTTCCATCTTCACAGTTCACAACATAACATCTTCCACACATCTGATTAATAATCAGATTTTGAAAGTTGAATCTTGGAGATTTTCAGCTCTTTACTCAGCTGAAAGAAGACAAACCATCAAACCAAATGAAGCATCTTAAAATTCTAAAACACTGCTTTCAGTAGCCAAAAAATGATGGGCATCAATATTTAGCTTGCTAGGGGAGACTAGTGTTGTCTGCAGGCAGAATGTAATCAGTGATTAATGAATTTTTCTTGTGTGCAGAGATTGGACTCCTGAACATATGGTGGTTAATCATGGGAGATGTTGAAATAAATAAAGAAAAAATAGCATACAATCATCACCACTGTTTCAGGGAACAAATGGGACAAATGAATGATGTGCTGGATTTTTTCAAATTCTAAGTGGTTGATTATTACATTTAGTGGCATACTTGTTTCACCTTGTTACTAGGTTTTATGGAGAAATAATTTTAATAGGGAAAAAGTATATAGCAAATATTCTGTAACTTGAATTTGCCTAGTTTTGATTTGAAATGTTGCCCCTTGTGTAAGTCCCTGTTGATAGGCATAAAAACAGATATTTATTTTCCAAGTGTTTGATGAAATCAATGGACTTGAGGAATGTGCTTCAGGCCAAAATTTGACCATCATGTCCAAGCCAAGTGTGAAGCATCAATAAAGCTTGAAAATCGGCAGTGGAGAGAAAACATGATTGGGGGTTTGCTTTGCAGGGTCCCTGCTGCATTTCTCACTAATTTGCTTTTTGTTTTCCATGTGAGAGCTTGCAAAGGGGCCCATCTTGCCAACTTCTTGACAGGGTTTTTGGCTGATCCTTCTGTGGGTTAAAGATAAGCATCTGGCCCAATTCCCATTAGCTAATGGGAAAAAAGACATGCTGTCTGTGGGTCT
Source organism: Oenanthe melanoleuca (assembly GCF_029582105.1). Lineage (NCBI taxonomy): Eukaryota > Metazoa > Chordata > Aves > Passeriformes > Muscicapidae > Oenanthe > Oenanthe melanoleuca. Next base: position 18,982,501 of record NC_079333.1, on the reverse strand, counting down.
GTCCTGATAATTCAGGTTCTGCCTGTCTGAACTCAGTAGTTACCTTCCCAGTTCTGCATCTCTGGGGCTAGGATCTGTCCACAGAAGCAATCATCTGCTTTGGCTTGCACTCAACTTGCACTGAATTGCATGAGACCAGCAGGGAGAGTGGGAGAGCTGTAGAAACCTACTTACAGAGGAGGTAGTATTTCCTTCCTCCTTTCCTTGTGCAAGGAAATATTGTCCTCTCTTTGCAAGGGTGTTGAAAAGCCTTGGGAAAGACCTTGCAAACTTTGGCTTTGTCTTTTGTGTTTAGGAGCAGGAAAAAGGAGGAGAAGGAAGATGTCCTTTTCTCTGACTGTTGGAGGGGAAACACTGTTTATAAATAATGAAACACTGGGCATTTATATGAGGTGTGACATAAAAACCTTTCTTTTCTTGTCTTGCAGGTAAATAGCACTGTGGATTTTTATTTTACTCACAAGGAAAAAACAGGGAGAAAGACCTGTAGAGATATAATACTATAGTACAGCTTCACACCTGGCAGCAAATATTATGGCTATGGACACTTCAGGTTACAAAAAGGCTGTGTCATTTCTTGCTGGTATGTGGCACAGCTAGCATTTCTCTGCTTGGGCAGGGCTCTCTCATCAATCAGTGCTTGTGCTGCTTGTCCAGGCTGGGAAAAACATGTTGTAATAATGACAATAATAATAGCAATCAAAGTAAAAGGGCTGCTAGAAGAGCATGATGGGCCCTCCTGTTGAGAGTGCATTGTAAACATATTGACAAATGGAAATGTACTTCAGTTCATTTAGTGCTCTGTTTCCTTGAATACATTTTGATGATGTGTGTCTTGTGTGGGGTGGAGAGTTGCTTCATGTTTTGTTCTGTTTATGTGTGCTGTAATTATGAAGTGGGAATGGAATTTCAAGTTGTCTCTCACCTGGGGTATGAATCTTCTGCTCAGTGTGGCTGAATGCACACATGCTTATTTTCACAGCACTAACAAACAACTGCATTAAAAGAGTGTTAAGGCTGTGAAATAAGTGTGGAGAGTAAGAGATGAGGAGTGAATCTCCAGCCCAGTGATGTGGGGTTTAAAGGAATATCAGGCTACTGAACCACACTTGTCTACCACTCAGCAGAAGTTTAATACTTGGGGATAAGTTTGTGTGCTTTGGATGGATTTTTCCCTGGTATTTAAAGTCCTATGTCAGCTGATACTGGTGGGCTGGTTCTTCACTGGATATTCTATGCTTTCTTATTCTATGAAATAACAGAAAGCAAATACCCTTATGAGATGACAGGGGTGTGTGAGCAGTGCCTGCTATGCATAAGAAACAAATATAAATTTATCCACATGAGCTTGTACTTGATATGTATTTACATTGTATAGTTATATGCAGCTGATCAATTTATGTAATTGGCTTTCTTCAACCATATATTTGTATGTAAAGAAATACATGTTCTTTACTGACCAGTTGGTTTTTTTCAATAGGTTGCATTGTTGTGAAAGGAACCTGAATATGAAGAACTTGGCCTACAAAATAGCTGCTTGAAAATGTGGTTATTTTTATCCAAGACATTTAAATTTAAAGTAATCTTTAAATTAAACCTTTCTAGTTAATGCAGCTGTCAGAATTCTATCTGGAGTTGTTGCTGTTTATTGCACACATGAGACTGTGTGTATAACTCCAATGGTGTTTGGAAGATCCTGTTTTAAGAAAATTGAATTAAGTGTCTGCTTTCTCTTGTGAGGCTACTAGTGCAAATTGCTGTATTTCTATCACATGGAATTTTTTAAAGTAGCTTTACAAATGGAAAAAAAGTATGGCATTATAAATTAGGCATGTTTTGACAACTGCTTTTGGGTTTACAGAATTAATTTTGAGGCTTGGCAGGGCTTTTCTTTGCATTTTGAATGCTTATTCTTTTCATGTATTCTGCCTGCTTGAGAGCATAGTTGTTCCTAGAAGTTAATGGAATTTAAACAAGAACAAATGAAGTAAGATTTTTTATTAGTTAATCTTCCCAATTCTACTTCTAGATAAAGTGTATCAAAATTCAGGATATTTGCTCACAATATATTTAAGTTATCCGAGCCTCAAATATCTTGGTATTTCATAATGAAGTACAATTTTTTTTAATCAGGTTTTTTCATCTTGTGTATTTAACCTCTAAGAACATAAATTTTGCTTTCCTTTTGCAATTATTTCCTTTTTTTGTGTGTGTGTCTGAACTTTCATCTCTTCCATAGAGCTGAAGTACTTAATAGCTGGTGCCTGGAAAAGATTTGGAATAAGTGAGTGCTGCTAGATCCAGCAGACAATGTTCTATTGCTGCAAAGACCAATCAGTTTTATCATCACTTTGTCAGCTGTTGAAAATGTGTTGCTGTGGTTTGCAGAGTAAATTTAAATAAGGCAATTCATTACATTCTCCTATAATGCTTCTGAATTAGGCAGAGTTCTCAGATTCTGGGGGCAGAAGCAAAAACTGTAGGGAGACAGTCCTGCTTAAATCTCTCCCTTTCACAAAGGAAAGCTGTTCCATACAGAAGTCATACTTATTACTGAAGTCTGAGCTTTGTTAGACTAACTTTTGTCTGAAATAAAAAAAAAAATTCTCTCCTTTACGTAGCATAGCTTCTGTCTCCATCTTAATTAATGCCAACTTATTCTATTTATTTTGGTTTTTTGGGAGGCCAGTGTCATGTTCAATCCCTTCAAAATAGAGAGATTTCCTCTGATCAAATGTGCTGCATTCTACCATTTGTATCTTTGGCCACACTCACACTCTGCTTATTTGGAACTTAAACCAGAGACATAATTAACCACTAATGAGGTATGACTAAGTGTTGCATGCCTTACCCCCTAATAATGTATGACTAAGCATTGCATGTGTGTTAGTGTTCATCTAATTGCAAGTTTGATATTGATCATTAGAGTATTTGATGAATATTGTACTGTTTGGGATAGCAATTTTAGGAGACTGTTGTTCTGAAAGCTGATTGTGAAAGATTGTATGAAAGTAAGGACACTTGTTTCTGTACTTGTGCCATTTATATGAGAAATGCTAAAGGGAATGCATAGATCAAACCCACTTCTGGCCAGTGATCCAAATTAATTTTTTTCTGCCAGCACTAAGATAACAAAATAAACCCAACAACTGTTCAAGCAGGAGTTAGAACTTGAAATAGAAAGAGCTGGGGAGGTGTTCCGTTGTGTGAAAGCTCAGACTAGAAAATTACTGGGGTTCTTCTGGTCTTTAATACAGATTTGAAGTTAGAAGTCAGATTTATGCTGTTCTGAGACGAATTGCAGCCTAGAGAGGAAACCTAGAAAAGTTTTTGATTGTGGTGGAGATACCAGTAACTGAATTCATGCTAGGGAGCATTGTACAGAGAACTTAGAAGTTTGGATTTGGCATTTATAAAATATGATGCTAGTCATTTTCTGCCTGCCACTGCCTCAATAGTTCTACATGTTGGTACTTTGCAGGGTTTGGAACAATACCAGTTTTCATATGAGATATTTTTGCTGGTGGTGTTTTCCCTCTGCTGTGTCTTTGCTTCATCGGTGTTTGTTTTTCCTGGAGGTGTTTAGTGACAACTCCAGCAAAGAGATTTTCAGCAAGAACACTTGACATAGACATGGTACAGTGTCCCTGTTTAACTGGTTCCTGTGAGTGCATTTCCAGGGCCCTGGCATAGGTACTTTGCAGCTGAAAATAAATGGATGATGCACTAGAGTGTTCATCTGGAGACTGGTAACTAGGGTGATTAGTCAGCATAACAAGGAGTCCATGATATTGATGTGTATATAATTAAAGTAAGAATATTTCTGATCATTCAATAATCTGGTATAAGAAATCAAAATAAATTAAGAGTAGCTTATTCCTAAAAAGGACTTTTGGATGATTGATTAAACCAGACATTCACAGTCTCAGAGGTGCATCCTTATGTATTTTCTTGATGAGAGAAATAAGCATCTTAAATGTGGGAGCAGACCAGCAGGTGTGCTATGCTCAGTCCATGGGATGATGGGCTCCTGCCTCTCCCATGCATGAGCAGCCATCCATGCATCATGTGAGACCTGCTGCCTTCCAGGGAGGCTGCACTGAAAGGCAGCAGGAAGCCAGGCTCTTTTCCCTGGGTGTTACTGAAGAGGAAGGTCCAGACCTGTGGCTGATGAGTGGAAAATGCCCCTGTCCCACCTGTGACAGCACAGTCCTACCTCTTTGGCTGGGTGAGCACAGTGCCATCGCTGCCTGGCTCACAGCAGAGTCTGGGAGGGAGCTCCGTGTGGTCCTGCTGTGGCTCCCAGAGGATCTGGTTCCTTTTCTGTTTTGTCCAGGGCCACTGATGAATCCTATGACCCAGGTGTGCCTCTTGTGGCCAGAGCCTGGGGTCTGGTGCTGAGGACCACCAGGGCTGCTGGCTTGCCTTGCCCTTGGCTGCTGCTCAACACTGGGAGACCTGGGTGCCCAAAGACACCGTGTGCCTTTGTCAGTGCTTCCTTCAGGAAACAAGTGTTTGATTTGCCTGTTTGTTTAGCTAAGGGGTTAGAGCTACACTGGAAATAATGTCAGTGTTTCTGGTAGCTTGTGACAGAAAATACCTCTTTGGTATCTTGCTTGCAGAGCATAATGAAACAATGCCATGATGGCCCAAGACCTTTAGTGGTATAATAACTGTGGTTTTCTGCACAGTGAGGTCTAAAACATGGTGCATATGCCATTTCTTTTGACAGACATGCAAAAACTGGGTTTTCAACTACTGTATGCTGCTTTACAAGCCTGAAATGTGCTGGTATAATGAAATTTTTAGCGAGATGTCAATGAAATGTAGTGAATGTACATACCAGCCAGGCCAGTCAGAAAGGTATTTACAACAGTTCTACGTGTGAAAAAACCATGGAGCATATGCAATGCTTTCCTTTGTGATGGGAGAGGAGAAGGTGACAGTCACCAAGCAAAAGCTTAGCTGTAGAGGCAGTGGAAACAATGATTTACCTTGGAGTCATCATGCTGCAGGACTGTTGCAGAAGTGCTGGAACAAGGCTGGGAATAGTTTGGAGTTGTTCAGTCGTAAGAAAACGTGAAGAAATGATATCTTGAGAAATGTTTCAGCTGATGGAAACTTCTTTTTATTTTTCATTTTTCTATGACAATTTTAAAATTAGGGAGGAGTTGTACAAATTTTATTCATGCTACTCATATTAACACAACATCTCACCCTTCAGTGAAGTCTCCTGAGTGGAGAAGAATTGGCTACATTAATGTGTCAGTAAAATGGGAAAATAAATTGATGGAAGTCAGGGGTACAAACTTCTGTGTGTCAGGGAAGAATACGAGCCAGGCGAGTTCTGCAAACGACTCACCTCGATTCCCATTCTTTAGAGTTTGTAAATTCCTTTAGTTTTTGTTCTTGTGTGGAAAAAGGGAGATGCTTGTGGCAGTGACCAAAGCTAATGTGCTAAATATAGAAAGTCTTGGCAAAGGTAGATTTTGAGGAAAGTCGTCACAATCTTGTTTAACTTTGAGGAAAGTTGTCACAATCTTGTTTAACTGCCTATACCACATTATCTTTCTGCTTCCCCCTTTTGAGAGTACTGGATTGTGTTGCTAGCATCTCTGCACCAGTGCTGCTTGTAAATTATGTACATTTTTTTTGCCCTCTATGCTTGCTTCCAAATGCTTACTCTCCTGTCCTGATCTACAGAAGACATATAGGCACTTCCAGCTTACTGTGTTCCTGCTTAGTGTTTAAAAGGCCTTAGGCTGGATCTAAGCTTGGGTAATTTTTCTCCCAGATAAATAACTTAAAGGTACAGGTAATGAAATAATCATGTAAATATAAGAAACCCTAATTTAGTAGAGCTGCTAAATCTACTTCATAAACTATTTACTAGGATATTATGAATACACGGTAATAAAAATAGGTTGAAGTCTCAGCTAAGTTTCTGCCCATATTTTTCCTAATATAAATATTTAGATAGCAAACTTAAGTGGCCTGGAGTGTTTTGCTGGCTGATAACCTTTTCCTTAAAGACTTAGGAAAATTGTATGACCTAATTGTTACACCTCTAGGTGTATGTTAGCTTCCATACTTTTTGATAAATTTACCATGCTAACTTAAGTCAATAAATGAACTCAGATGAAAGTTATTAAAACTTACCCTGTCCACATCAATTGCATGGTGTTTTATATCCCTAGATCAAGCATCTCTACTGTAAAAGAACCTGTCTGCAAGGTCATCTGTCTTTGCAAAATTATGGATTATAAATCTGGCCCAAGTATTTATGCTGATGGTAATTTTTGTTCTCCTCTTGCTTACAGTTCATAGTATTTTTAAAATAATGTCATTATGGTACTTATTTTAGCCTGGTATGAACATTTGAGTTATTTACAAGCTGAGAGCCCTTGTCTGATACTATTAATGTAGATTTTTGAAATAAAGTATTGAAATGCTGCAGTTTACTGCATAGAAACAATGTGAGTATAAGTAGAAGTAAGTGAATTCTGGAAGTAATTACTTTCAAACATTGATATGCACACCCAGTGTATTGATCTGTCTTAATGTGATTATCTCTAGGCAGTGTCTGAGTACTGCAGCTTCCTTCCATGAGATCTCTAAGTTTTTCCTCGTTGTGCAAGCAGATGAGGCTGCTCTTGTCATTACACTCTTCTTCCAGAGATGGGGGCTCTGCCTATTGTCTGTTGGCTTGCTGAGTGTATTCATGCTCTGCTTGTACTCCTCTAGGGTGTGAAAGTACAGTTTTAGCTGACTGTGTCAGTGCTGCCTGTTTCTTTGTTCACTTGTTGTTGCCTTCTTCTGCACTGACTTGTGTCTGTGCTCTTTGCAAGATTGCTTGTGGCTTTAGATGTTACAGCTCCTTCCTCATTCAGTACTGATAATCTTGCCTTCTCCCTGTAATCAGTGATGTGCCCTGCTTAAAACTTAAAATATTATCTTCATTATTTTGCATTCTCTTATGCAGATAAGAAATCCTAACAAATATCTCTAAATATACCTGTTGCCCTCCCTAGTAAGGCTGTTATGTTAAGGCCTGTGCACACCTTGCCTGAACTTGTCTAAATAATTTTTCTTCCATTCCCAGAAAAGATGCTTCAAAGTGACAGGAAAAAGCATGGAGAGGCTGGGAGCAGGGGCTGGGTTTGTGGCTGGGGATGGGATTTGTGTGGTTTGTTTTCCCTGCTGCTCCAAGAGAAGGGCCCAAGGACCACAGCTCCTCATGCTGCTCCATGGGGTCTCATGGCTTTTCTGGCTGTCCTGTCTGTAAGCCACGTGTTCTCATGCACTGCAAATATAATTATTGGGCTTTTGAGATAGATGCTGTAGTTTTGGTGTTTATGCAGTCTCTGGCACAAATGTAGGATTATTACAATAGAAACAGTATATAATAATAAATGGATTTTATAGAGAGTGCCTTATCTAGCTAAAGTTCTTTAACCAGAGCTTTAGCTGAAGGAAAATAGAAATATAAAGCTGAAAGAGAATTGAAAATGTTATTTATTTAAGAAAAATGAATTTAAGTATGGGCTTTTTTTAACTAGTGCATTATGTTGTATGTTCTTTCCATATATTATTTTTATTCCCACTTATAGTGTTTGGCATTAAACTAAACAGTAAACTCTCCAAGGCACAATTGTTTTCCCAAATGTATTTGTCTTGCAAGTAGCATGCTTTCATCTTAAGAGAGCAGCTTCTTGCACAGAATAATAAAAAGCAATAGTAGTTACTTTTGTTTGGAAGGAAACCTGAAAATGATGTGGACTGTATAGAAAAGGTGTAAAAATAGTAGGCTTTGTTTATGATCTCCCTTCCCATGTGCTAGCTTAAGCTATAAGCTACAAGTATAGTTGTGGTCTGTGGATATACTGCTTTAAAACATAAAAGATCACATCCTGTGCATCTGTTCAAAGATTGTTATAATCACTAGTGGTTACAGTTGTAGATAATTTTAGTAAGTTTTCATCTGCTTTACTCAGATTCCATTTTTTTATTATTGATAATGTTGCCACGAGCTTACATCTATATTGACATCAAAAACGTGACTATCTGTCTCTTATGTGATTGTCTCTGAAGTTGTACGTGGGTCCTGTTGAGGAAAAAATATTTTTTTTTATTTATAAAAAGATTTATTACATAAGCGCAGTTTGTGTGCATGTGCTGGGCAGATTTTTAAAATGTTATCTTCATTTTCTGCAGCTCTGCAACCTGATATGAGCTTTCTGGTTTTCTCCAGCATTTCTTTTAAGTTAATCATGGATCTGCAGATCTTCATTGGTACAAGGATTCTCTTGAAGCCGTGATTTGTATTTTCTTCAGGAATAGTGTTGCTAAGGTTCTTGCTTTTTCTCTGTTTTGTGACCCATTGTTATTCATATGTTCTTTTCTCTGTTCTAATTTTAAAGCCGTCTGTCTTCCAATTTAGCTGAAGTGTTCAATGTATTCTTTTTTATGTTACTTAAAAGTTTTTGTATTTCTTAGTGGCTTGATTTCAGAAAGAGATCTGATGGAGCCAGCTGGCTGAGAAATGGATTTCTCCATTTCACAGAACTTCCCTACACTTATTTTAGAAAAACGATCTCTTTATTTCTCCAGCACCCCGATTTGAAATGGAAATGAAGTTCCAAATGTTCTGTGGAATTTAGTTTCTGAAAAAAATCTTCAGATGTATCAAGGTAAAAAAAAAAACCAAAAAAACCCAAACCCAAATTCTGATGCTGTTTTAATGATTTATTTAACATTTTACTTGAGATATTTTCAACGACCGACATGCTAATGTTTTGTTCCCTTTAATCTGATTTTGTTTTCACTGCTTGAAAAAGTGTAGAGAAAAGAACAAACAATGAAATACAGGAGACTTTTCAGCCACAGTGTGAGAATGCATAGAAAAAGAAATAAAACACTGCTTTACCTAAAAAGCCATGTTTTGGTAAGAACAGTTGTCCTTGTGTAGCTGGTAACAAATGTGAGAGTCTGTGGCTATGCCTGCATCATTTCAGCCACTGCTGCTCTGCAGTCAAAAGCCCAACAGCACTTGTGCAAGTTGTGTAGGCACAATAGAGTGTGTTTTATCCATGTAAATGTGCTGGGTATTTATCTGATTTGTGGCTAGATTTTAAAAATTGTGCTTGGGGTCTCCTGCTGCTGCAATCTGGCTCTCATGGGTAGAGCTGTATGCTTGAAACACGCTGAAGTTAAGCACTGTCTCATCTTGTAGAATAAACTTTCAACACATGTTTGGTGTGGTTAGTGTGGGTCCTGGTGCTGAGCAAAAGGGGAAGGGCTGTCTCTCACAACAGTATTTCTTTACAAAGGAAGGATAAAAATCTCCTTTTACACCCCAAATGTCTTTCTTGGCTGCAGCCATGCAGTGTGTCCTCAGTACAGCAAGCTTTTTATGCTGCCACACATAACCATGGGCTGCAAACTGCCGTGATCTCTTTCTGCTGTATTTAGCAGTAACAATACTTTTAAATCAAATGACTTCTGAGTGGTTATCTTGATTAAAGCACTTGAATGAATAAATAATGCAGTGGACTTAATAGTAAGGAAAGAAATAGATCAAGTGGAGCTGTAATTCTTGAGAGGATGTATTTTTTTGATTTTATGGATTATTTTAACGTGTATTTAATCAAAACTTTTTTTATTAGATTTTTTTTTGCCATGTTCTTGTTTAGTATGATAACATATACTTTGATCTGTTACTATGGTATTTGATAGGTAATTCTGATGTTTAGCCTATGGTATCTTTCCATAATGTACAGACTAATTGAAGATTTGCAAGCATTCATTTCTTCTGTGTTTTCTCTAGAAAATGAATACAAAATTTAGAACTTAAACTTTGTAGCTCTTTACGCTTGTTTTGCATAGAGGAAGATGAAAATTAAGATGTGTAATGCTGAACCACCAGTAAGTTTTAATTTTCAGTCCTGAGAAGCTGCCTTGAAGACTCTTGTGCAACAGCAAAGAAGGGACAAAATCACAGACTGGGTAGGTTGGAAAGGGCCACAATGGATTATCTGGTCCAGCCTCCTGAATCAAGCAGGATTGTCCCAGAGCCCAGGGCACAGGATTTTGTCCAGATGGGACTGGAATATCTCCAGTGAGGGAGACTCCACAGCCTCTCTGGGCAACCTGCTCCAGTGCTCAGTCACAGAAAAGAAGTTCAGAGTATTTCAGATAAAGGCAGTTTAAGTAGGGATTATTTTTAGCAATTCAGATGGATTGCTGAGGTCTGGTGATGGGCATGTTCAGCTAGTGAACAAAGGAGGGAAGCATCAACTGTGAGTTCTCTCAATGAAGAATGTGAGGTACATTGTTTCTTGCCTTGGAAGGTAAAGTGTGCTATTAAAAATGCACATTCAAACAATCAGAAAGAGTTAACAGGTTCCTTCCCTCCCACTCCCCCACAGAAATATCCAGTCTTATTTGACTGATTACTTAGGTAAGGGACACAATCCTCATTCTCCACTGAAATGAACAACTTAGGGAATATCTAACTTGTTCAGAGATGTGACAGAATAGAAAAAAGAAAGGATATGTCCAAAGATTGGAACACTGCCCCTCTTAAAATTCTCTGCCTTTTGCTAAAGCAAAAACGATTTTGAAGTACTAGTGAACTTTGGAGTACAACACCAAATTTAAACAGAAAAAATCAACTCAGCAACCTATTCACTTTCCCCAAGCTATACCATTTTTTAATTACTTTACTCTCTAGCAGAAGATAAATAGCTCCTGAAGATAAACAACATATTTTTATTGAATTTTGCCCTGACAAACAAATAGTTCCCTTGGAATCCAACCAGGTCCTGAGATAAAGATAAGTCTTTACAAGAGAAGATTGTGCCTGCTACACAGCAAAGAGGTGATGTAATAGACAATTAATACCCAGTCAGTCTAAATTGCTGACAAGACTGGGGTGCAGTCAAATAAAATGAGAGCACTGGAGGATGAAGCAAGTGAGAGGAGTCAACATTGAATTTTGTACACATGAGTCTTAACTCTAAATACAAATTATAGAGGAATTAAAAGAATATAATGTGTAGAGGAGTCAGATGACAAGACTGCTGTCTCTGATTCCAACCTTTTTCCTGAAAAAAATCCACTGAGACCTTTTAGCATAGGGCATTTGTGGATTGGTGATGTACAGGTGGGAGAGGAAAACAAGCCTGACTCATGGTAGCAAGAGCATGGATATGTATATGAATTTTGTGTGCTGCCTTAGAAGAAATCAAATGTCAGCTTGAATGAAAAGACTGACTGTGTTTTTGTAAAAAAGTTGGGTGGCCATGATAGAAAGCTGCCTCTGCAGTAGCTCCTCTCTGTTAATTGAGGGGTCTGGCTGCTTGACTAAGATGTAGAAGACCTAGGTTTAATGCTTCTCTAGTCTGAGAGCTTTATTTTGAATTTGTTTTTCAGGACAGTGCTTTAGGCACTGATCTAGAACATATGCTGAGCTGGATTATTCTCTCATTTGCTGTAATTGGCATTAGAGTCTTTGTATAGCCAGTTCAGTGTGAGCTGGTGGGGACAAAACCTGTTGTCACTAACCCAGGGATTTCATCCTTTGACCTAATGGAGTGGTCCCCCAAGGTGGAGCTGGAGGAGGGACATTCAGTCTGTTCTCCTGTGTCCTGGATGAATGCTGTAATAGTTTTGGGATGGAGTGGGATGAGAACACAGTCTTGGTAAAACCACAGTGCTGGCAGCATCACTGATTTTATCCTCAACTCATTATGATTAGCTCTTTGTCACATCTGTGAAGATCCCTAAGAGGGAAAGCAAATATTTTTTCAACTGGGCATGAAAACACTTTCATTGTCAGCTTTGATAATGACCATGAAATGTCCATCTTGAGTGGATCCAAAGTCATGTCCTTTTTAGCTGATGCAACCACTAAGCTGGTAACTACTCCTTGCACAGGGAGAGCTGTTCTGGCACACACCCCTGCTTGGTGAGACCTTGGGGCAGGAAGGTATTCTTGTGCTGGGTGCTCGTAAATGATCTCAAGAAGAGTGAAAATCGATGCACCCTTGGCAAATTATGATTTGGGAGCTCATTATCTCTTTGTGAAACTCATTTTCCAGCCTACTGATTAGGCTTATAAAAGCACAGTTTTAATATGCCTCCTGCCCTGTTTTTAATTCCCTAGCTGACAGTAAAGAAAATTCTGACCAACTCTTAGGACAATTTATACTCTTCTTTTATCTTGATGGCATATTGATCCTGCTGAACATTCCTTCTGCAAAATAATGAACATGCATCTTAAATGCAGTTCATAGGGGTTGTGTAGGAAGCCTTTTTTCTTCCTAGGGGCAGTTTGCTGCTTTTGTATTCTGAGAGCGGGTGGTACCTAAGAGGAATGGGTCAAGGCTCTTCTGTGGAAGAATCTTTCTAATCTCTGTCATTCTTTTTTTATTCCTTTATTAGAGTTTCCTGACTCTTAATGATCTTATTGTTTTGAAGTTATAATTTTGCATTAAATTATAGAAAATTGTCTTTAGTAACTACAACAGTGACTGCATTTGGCTGGGGAAAATCTTATCGAAAACGGTCTTAGAAACCTGTCCATGAATTGACTAAATATGGGAAAATCTACATTATTCCACTAATGCAGCAGTTGCTTTTTTCCCTCCTTGAAAATAAATAGCCTAAATCCCCTCTTCCTCCAAAAATACGAGACTCCCAAAATAAGCTTCTAAAGCTGAAAAAACCCTTACACCAAAGGAGGCGAAGGGAACCATTTGGCCTGGGGAACTTCACTGGTGTATTAAAGTACATCAAACTCTCATCCTACCTTACTTGGTGATTACTTTCCTTCTTGCAGAAGCCCCAGGCTGTGGGTGCACACATGGTCTGCAGCAGTGCTTGGTCAGGCAGCCCCTTTGCCCCAGTGGGCTCTCACTGAGCTGGAGCAGAAGCTGGGACTATCTGCATGTAATTTTTCACCATTGTGAGCAGGGCTTGACTCTTTGAAAAGGAAATAAAGGTCTCAGGATTCGTCCCTGGAATAATGACAACTTCAGGCATATTTCTTTGCAATGCAAGCTAAACTACCTGTATTTTTCCAACAAATAATTATTGCCTCATTCGCCTTACACTCTGGAGGCGAACAGGCTCGCAATCATATGAATGAGGTAATCTTTCAGCAACTTAACACTAAACTTGAGAACAGATGAAATAAGGAAACCACTTAGAGGAAAATGACCTCTCTGTGATAGCCCTTTCTCAGAAATAGAAGATTTGCTGTTCAGCACCAGCAAGTGTGTAGGGAACCAGCTGAATGGGAGAATCTGTCTGCTCCTCTAAGCACTTAATGGGACACTTATTTCCCTTTTCTAAAGAAAGGCTGGTGACATCTGCATTTAGCTGAAGAAGCTAATGGCAGAGGGAGACAAGGAAAAAGGCTATGCTGTAAAGCAAGAGGACCAGGTGAATGTTCCTTTCAGGTCAAAGACACCCTTTCTTTTTCATCTGAGGGATGAGGGGGCCTCTGAAGAAGAAAAAAATGCTTTAACTACTGAAAAATTAAGTATAATCTAGGATAGTAATAAAGAATGTAGGTTTGGCTGGGCGGTGGAAATGTGTTCATAAAGGAGAGTGCCTCAGTTGTTACATACAAATGTGTAGTGTTTAGGATTCATCTAATGCTACCAAAAAGAATGTGCATATTTAGGAATCATAGCCTTAAAAACAAACTTGTGTCTAATGTGAGAGTGTAACTTTCTGTGACTGGAGATTAGATACTAAATGGTAACATGGTGATTTGTTTTTGTTTTTTTTTTTTTTAGATTTGGGACAAAATAAAAATTTTCCATGTAATCCAAGGGGAAGCTGAATTCCAGATTTATTTTCACGCTGTGCTGTCAAGTCAGTAATTGTCAACATCAAAACTCATTTTCAAAACATCCACAGGTGAGCTAAGGTCATCTGCGGTGTAGGTGTAAGTCAGATATAGATTCTGCCATAGGAGCTTAAAAATCTAAAACTAAAAAGCAGAGTTGTGAAATGAAAAGGAATTTTCAATCCTAAATGAGCTGGTTTTAATGCTGTTCTAAAGTATGAGGAGTATGTATTTGTTACCACTGAGCAGGCAGGTTTGCATAAATCCAGAGAAGTTGAAGAATTCTTGTATGTGTTTTTTATTCCAATTCCCAATTTGTAACCACAGCCATTTCTAATTCACATTTACCTCTGCTAATTCTGAAACATGTTGGTCTTTTGATGTATGATGTTATATGCTAGTAAAACTAACAGGGATTTTTCTATCCCAGTTCTGTGGTCTGTACCCAAATAAAACTGATGCCAGGGTTATTTACAATCTGTTCAGGTCACGTTTTTGCCTTTGGTAAAACTTAGCCTAAACTGGATTTAGGTCCTGTGATGTTTCAGTGCAAGTATAATTTCATGATTATTTTTCTCACTCGTAGTCCCTGTTCTGCTAACAGCTTCCATTAGAGAGATTTAAATTACAGTTGCTTTGGCAAAATAGAAAGTGAACTGGATGGTTTTGAGGTTGAATACTATTCAGTTAAAACTGGTGTGCACTTTCTCTAGATGCCGATAATATAAACGGCCATGACAACTTTTAAGCCACGTGTTTGTGTGAGTATATTTGATTACAACTAGGGAGGAATCTCTCATGCAGTATTGATTTTTAATTTTTTTTCTTTATGGCTACAGTACACATTGATTAGTTATAGTAAGAATTATTTAAGTTGCTGATCCAGTTTATCTGGGATTCAAATTAAATCTGATCTTTTAGAAAAGAAACCTGGGTAGTCATGTGAATTGCTTATATCAAGGGGCTTAATGTGGGCTTAATACTGAAAAATGCCTAGAAAAGCAAGTGTATGGGGAGTTTAAATGCAGATTAATACAGCTATGAGAAACACAAAGCAACTGGAGAAGCAGTGTGGGGCTGTTTGGAGGCTTCCAAAATTTCACTGTCAGAAGAACTGAGTATGTATGATGATGATGTCATTAAGGGAGGGAATCCATGAGAATACTCTCAAATGCAAGCCTATATACACAGATATTTGTTCCAAAAATATGCTAAACTTTGACAGGTTATTTTGTCAGAAAGATTTGCTTGTTTGTGTTTTGACAGCTGAGGTTGTTCTTTTAGCTATCATCATTTTTTTCAGACATATTTTAAACATTTCATGTTGACATATATTCTCCAAAAAGCCTATGAATAGAAACATTACTTATCTAATTGTGTATAACACTTCCTCTGTTCCTAGACAATGGAGATGTGCTTTGGCTGAATTGTTCCATTAGAAGGTCATTTAGGCTGC
Organism: Oenanthe melanoleuca; assembly: GCF_029582105.1. Taxonomy (NCBI): domain Eukaryota; kingdom Metazoa; phylum Chordata; class Aves; order Passeriformes; family Muscicapidae; genus Oenanthe; species Oenanthe melanoleuca. The sequence goes on along the minus strand of NC_079333.1, from coordinate 18,967,187 downwards.
AGAACTCATTTCATGGACGCTTCAGGAATCACTGTGCACCTTCAGAGCTCATTTCCAAAAAAAAACCAGAACCCCTTTTCACAGAGCAAAGCATTTAACTTTTAAACTGAGAATGGGAATTTTATATGGCTTATGACATTGAAGAATATTTTGTTTTGAAATAGCCCCTGTGCTTCAAGCTAGCAATCTGGCTGAGGTTTGTAGAATTTTACATTAACAGTGCAGTTCTGATGTGGTCTGTGTTTGGTAGAAGCAAGTTTAAGATAATTCTAGAGCTGTCTATAAGAGGATAATAGTGATAAAACACAGGCTTTTTTTTTCCCCTGGTTAATAATAAAGGATTATATTATCTATCTTTTATTAAGATAGTTACAAATCTGACAAAATATGTAATTACATTGTGGGCAAAACAGCAATAGAATTTGGCTTGCATGTGGACCAGTTAAAAATCTTTGGACATTATATTTTATTTGAAATTTGTTCTTCTCCATTGAGTTTTTCTATTCTCTTGCAATTTTCTCTGTCTCCTCACAGGTATTTAGATATGGGTAGCAAGATGTGGGGGCTTTCTAAGTCATGGAGAAGAGGGAAAAATAAATGGTTTTGCTTATGTTTTATACCTTTCTATATGAAAAGAGAAAGTTCCTTAGAAGCTAATTGATAAAATTAGTAATCAAAATGTGTCCAAATCTCCTTGAAAATTATGATTTGGAATTGTCCAATTTCAAATAATAAATATGAGTGAGATAGGCAGAGGGATTTGTGAAATAAAGACAGATTTCTAATTTGGAAATGAGCAAGATGTCTCTTACTCATAATGAGTTACATTTGGAAAGCTTGTTATAATCTATTTGTAGAACTGTGGTCTTATATTTGTTCTGGCCAAAATAACTGTGTGAAATCATACTGAAAACTTTCAAAACCATTGAATATTATACAGGGTGAAAATAGTTTCCCTTATGAATGCACTCTTAGATTAGAGAAACAAATATTTGGGGGCACTTTCTCTCAAAGGTTAACGGTGAAATGGTATTTTTTTTTTTCCCTGTCAAAGAATTCAGGAATTTCTTTTTATTTTAAATGTAAATAATAGAGAAATAACATATTATATAGCAGGGGAATTACTGAATCCTCTATAGGGTACTTGAAAAGGAAAATTGGATTTTTGGGGGCTTGTGGTATATCTTTCAAGTCACTTATAGGTACAGTGTTTTAGCAGTGAAGGGCTTGTTTTCACAAAGAGCAGGGATTGTTGATTGATATCTTCCTATAAATAAGAGAAGTCAATTAATGGTGAAACATGTTGGGCTGCTTTTCACCCTGCCTATGGGGTTTTAATAGATTGAGGGGAAAACTGCTGCCCTTCCAGATGGGAAAAGCAGCTTGGTGTTGGGAACATGCAGCTAATCCCTGTGTCCCTGAGAGGGATAAGGTGAGAGGTGTCACAATGACTTTCATAGGGGTGCTGGACCTGCTGGGGTGAAGGTGATGCAGACACTGGGGGCTGTGCTGCCCTGCCAGCTTTTAACCCACTTCTGCTCACACACATGGGCAGGGAGAAGTGTGCTTACCTCTGCCAAGCTGCTCCTGCTTTTGGGGAGAGCTGTCTCCCAGAAGAGCACAGCCACAGCTCCTCCATGGGTAGCTGCTGGTGACCAGCTCCTCGAGCAAATCTCACATAATAAGGACCTGTCCCACAGTCTTGTGCTTTGTCTCCTTTATTTGTTGAGAAACAGTCTGCAGCAAGGGAAAGGTGGGATGGCACCTGTCAGGATTTCATTGTGTACATACTCCTGCAGAGGGAGGAAAACCAGATGTTGCAGAAGCTGTGGTTGCTATCTGTGGAAACAGAAATTACACTATGATTTATGATGATTTGATGGTTTCAGTAATTTCATCTGAAGACCAAAAGGCAAGGGATGGCTTTTGGTATTGGACATGTCTTAAATAATAAAACAACATAAATAGAGATTCCCATTTTGGAAACCTACTCAAGGTTAAACTGTTCTTTAAATGCAATTGTTTGTGAAAATGATATTACATAGAGAAATTTTAGTTTGGATTTGTGTGACACTTCAGTGTTAGGAGGAAAATCTGCTTTCCTCTGTCACTGCCCTGACACTGGAGGATGATAAGGAGGAGGTGAGTCAGTGCATCATGTCAGTGCTGGTTCTGCCATGTCTGCTCTGTGGGATCTGCCTGGGTTGCCACCAATGTATGCAGTGTGCTCTGCAGCACTTTGATGCTTAAGAGGAGCTGGCCAAAATGAGGGCATGGCAGAGGCAGGGCTTTTCTCTTCTAAAAACTGCCCCACATTCCAACAAATCCAGGCACCTCAAAGCTGTCTCTATGATGCAGAAGCTTACAAACTACTGTTTTTCCCCAGCCAAAGGTGTAATAAAAGCTTCCAGGCATGGATGGTTACAATATAAACTGAAGGGAGGGGACAGAAGGAGGAAAAAAGTCTAATGCCAGAAATGGGAGTTAAACCACCCCCTCCAAATCCCAGAAATAGGGGAGTAGATATTATGAAGCAGGCTTAGTTTCTAGCAGCTTGATCTTTGCCTTTGTGTGCACTTGGCTTTGTGTGCATTGATGTCCTGTTGGTAATTATCATTCTGTTGACACCTGTATTCATGATGACACCCCTATATCACATTTTCATCACAGCGTGAAATGTTGCTCTTTTTGCTTTTGTTTTGTTTAGTACTATGAGTTTAGCCCAGAGCTGAAAAAAATGAGAAATAGACACTTCTCATAACACACAAGGGTACATTGATAGCCTTGCAGTTTAGTTACTGATCCTATCTCAATGCTTCCATCTCTCTCCTTCCTCCCACCCCAGACAAGGTTTTCCCTCAACAAGCTGATGACAGAATAATTTCTCCAGGTTGATTGTTTGCCTCACATGGTCCTCTGGATTTCTTCATACAAGTGGAGAGAAGCAGATCAAAAGCCTGCAAGAAAAAAACAGGCAGAGGATTGAAAAAAGCCACCATAAAGAACCTACTCATGTTTCATTCTGATGATGAACAGGCTTGTAAAGTATTCTGAGACCTGTCAAATTTTCCCATCTGAAATCCAGACCTATTTTAAAAAGAATTTTCATAATGAGTGTCTCTTTTTCTCCATCCACAGGCTCAGAGTATTTTCTGAAAAAGTTCTGCAGGGCAGAGGAGTTGTACAGTTGATCACATGCAGGAGCACGGGATAGATGGAGTACAGCTGACTCAACAACTACAGGGGATTTGGGTAAGTGCCCACCATGTCAGCCAACTAGAACTTACTCAAATATTGGTTAATATCACAGTATTCATTACTTTTAAAGGAAAACTCTTACTTTGGCACCTGTCTGACAAATTTAACTCCACTAGGAAATCTCAGCAGCAGTTTGTTGCGGGAGAAGCATGGAGGGAATGGCTGATGCAAACATGAAGGTGTTAGCATCCAGCTGTGATTGACTTTTGCAACTTAGCTTTAACCCAGGGGTACCCAGGCCAGACTTGTGCTGTTAATGCTAGGGGAAGAAGGTTATAAGCCCTGTGCAAAGTGCAGGCTACCTGTGTGTGTCAAACCCACTCGTGTTGCTTTCAGGAGGGAAACAATCAATTGCTTGAAGGAGACAATGTTATCCAACATGTGGTGTCAGTCAGCCTGTTCCCACAATCATTGCATTGATGGAGGAAAATTTTGATAAGCAGGACTTCTTATCTGGCTCCGTGGCAATTGAATGACAGGAGTTTGTTGATTGGAAATTACATTGTTTCTGGTCACAAAGCTGGCTGGACATGGTAATTGCACCACTTTTGTTTATTTTTAAAGTAATAATAACAGTAATATATTCTTCTTCAGTGAAGATCCCAGGGATTTGAAATCTAGTCTTTGGTTAAGCTGATGAACTGATACTTCCAAACTGACATAGTTACTATAATTGCCTCATGTACTGTGGAGGAAAACCTTAGGAGCTGCAGAAGATAGGAATGCTGGCCCTGCTTGCATATTCTTGATCAAAGAATAGTTTTACCAGTGCACAATATTTTGTTTTCTTCCAGCTATATCTTAAGCAATACGCCTCAGGCTGGTTTTACAGGTTGGCTCAAAAATTGCTGCAAATCTTGTTTTAAGTCCCAAATGACTACAACATGGACTTGAAACATGATGCAAGAAATAGCCATAAGTGAATCTCTTCTATTCCACAATAAAAAAAGCTTTTCTTTTTAAATATAAATCTGAGAATTTGATTTCGCTGTTTATGAAATCTGTGGTATTACATGCTTTCTTTGACCAAGATATTAGCAGCATTATTTACTACAAATTTGTTTAACTTCCAAGAGTTAGATAAAGTTGTACTCTAGAGCAGTGTTATTCTACATCCTTACTGCTTAATTGTTGTTTCTAAAAGTGAGGAAATTGAAGTAATCGTGATGGCATAAACTCTTGATACTTTTTGTCAGGGAAGTCTTATTTTCCTGGTAACTTTTCAAGCTGCAAACAGATGGCTGCAGTATAATCTACTTACTAGTGACATCAAACATTATTTTACTGAAGATTTATATTTATATTGCTCTCTTCAAAAGCGTAAAAAGAGTAATCAAATAGAGTGATACTCATTTAGATCTTTATCTGCCCATGTGATTGCAGGGCTCTGGGGTCAGGCTATAGGATTAAGAGCATCTCATTGCTAGATCAGTGTGTCTGAATCCAGACCATGGTTAGAGGCAACTGAAGGACAGTAGAATGTGATGACACTTCAGGGGTCTATATCAGATGATTTGACAGTCTCTGTAAATTTACTAGCTGCTGGAACCCCCATAATGATCAGTGGTCTGAGAAGGAAACCTGTGCACTGAATGTGCAAGTGTGGAGAATATATTTAAGCTTAGGAACAGTCTCTTAGTTCCAGTTTTTAGGGACAGTCTTTATTCACTACCTGTGCAGGGGATGTGACACAGCTTTTACTTTTGTGCTTCAGTCCAAGGTGATCCTGGACTTGTAGGCTCAGTGATTGTCAAATTGCAGTGTCTCCACTGAAAGTGGGAGAGAAACACCATGTGGACCAGCTGCAATGGAGCTAAATTGTCCCATTTTTTCTCACTACTGGATTAACTAGACAGTATCTTAAACACTGTAGTTGTGTTCATTACAGAGACTTCTATATGTGCTTGCCAGTCTGTAAGTGAACGTGGCACAGCTGGTGTTTATCTGATGGCTCTTGTTTTGTAATCAGCTTGTTTATATTATTTTGTAGCTGAAGTAAGATAAAGAAAATCTGACATGATTTTTATTTTAGGTTTATGATGTGAGTCAGAAATGCAGTGACCTTAGTAGGGAATCTATCAATGTTTTCAGCTGGTTTATGCTCTTGGGGTTTCAGTTGAATCCACTGAAGTTGCACTAACGAGTTTAGCTATAAACCACAACATTAAAGAAAAGCAGAGCACAACAAGCCAAATTATGTAGATTTTAATGCTTAAAAGGAGGTCTTGATTTGTCAAGAGCATGCAAATTTGAGCTAAAATGATCTTTTCAGACTACTCACTGCAATAGTCTCCAAATCTTATACTGAATTTCCTTTCTTTTTTCCTCAGGTATCTTGCTGATATCAAAGTTTTTCTAATGCAGTAGACAATATGAAGAGTGTGAAAGTGAGAGGATAATCTGTTCAAAATTGTTTAATTCAAGTCCAAGGCCTTGACCATAAACTGCTTCCTTAAGACCAGTTTTCGTTGCAAATCTGCTTTCACTGGCATCGTTCTGTGCTTTGTATCTGCACAAATGTCCTGTGGGAAACACTGGTTAGTTCACACAGGTTGAAAGAGTAGAATAGAAATGATTCTTTTCTGTGAGGCTCAGGAGATGTCATTTTGTGCATCTCTATATATGGAACTTAAAGCTGATTTGTGTTTTCACACTTTATTGAGGTATCTGTGAACCATGGATTTGAAAACATGATTTCAAACAAATCTAAAGTCAAAAGACTTAGATTTTTTAGCTTATCTCTCAGATACATAATTATGTACTTTTATTGTATGATATGATTAGCATTATTTGAAAAATGCTAGCATTTTCTTAGGTTGTTAAAATAAATGTCCCAAAGAGAGTTATAAATATACAATTGAGGTTGCTTTAGTGGGACAGCAAAGCAAGTATTCTGGCAATATTTAGACTAAAATTCATCTGTTCCATCACTAAGCAGAGTTATGGTGAAAATAATATGGAACAGCATAGGGGGAAAATATCATGTTTGAAGAATTTTATTGCACTAGTGGATGTAGGAAACACTAGAATAAATCTGTTATTTAGCACAGAATAGCAGGTAAACAGTCTACTCCATGACCTGAACACTTGCAAGTGAATAAATTTAAATAGACCTAGTAAGTCAAGATCTCTGGCTTGTTCAACAAAGAACAGTTTGTTTAGATTTATTTACACTTTTCTAATTGTATTTTCCCAGTAGTCTGTCTCCTTGGAAGAAGATATTATGCTGTTTGTATAAATCTTCTGGAAATATTTCATAAAGGCATAGTACTCACTTGATCACTCTTTCTCCTCTTACATTGTAAATATGCACTTAACAGTTTCTCTTCAGACTAGATTAAAAAAGAATGTCAGTGCATCCAAAGGCTGGTTGTAAAAATAAAGACATACTAAGGTACAATATTTAAAAGTTTATTAGGAATGTTTTTAAGTGTTAAAAGCTAGGTGTTTTTTTTAAAACAGCTTTTTGGCAGTATGGAATACCAATTAAATTTCCCTAGTCATGAGGCAGGCAGAAAAAGTGTCTCAGCTGGATTTTTGCCTATCTGAGGCTCTGAGATGAAGCTCCAGATGGACCTGTGCTAGTGCCTCTCTCTAAACACACCTGGTTTTATAGATTCAAGAGCTCTGCATGGCTGTAAGGTTTCTATTATTTACCCAACATAGACATTTATTTCTTACTACAGTAACAAGATTCACAAAAAAATACTGAGCTGTGTATTCTGGAAGCAGATGTAGGTTTTCACCCTTTTTTCACCTTTTTTTTTCAGCAGGCTTTAGAATTATTATTTCATTTCAATTCATAAGAACACTATGTATTGCTTCCATATAAATATTTTATGATCTTGAATATGAGTTGCCCATTGTAATGTGCTGGTGAAAATTTGAGGTCTTTTAGATTAGATTAGATTTAGATTAGATTAAAGTCTAATGATTTTGATGTGGCTTCCTTTTGTGGAAACTTAAAATCTCTTTCTCAGATCCTTTGGCTTTTTTGCTCTGTGAAAGAGATTATTGTAAAAAGACTTGAAAATAACTTAAAATTCTTCTAACTTACATTAGAACTTTTTAAACTTTTGAACCAAAGCAAAAGCTTCATTTTTTGGAAACTGAAAAAATTTCTTCTCCAGTCTCATTTTCTTTGGACAATATGGGCACCTACTTGATTCACAAAACATCTTGGCATTTGAGACTTTAATTATGATTTAGAATTGGTCAGGGAAAGCTCCTGTTTGGTTTTGGTAGAATTTTTATTAAGGAGGTGTTCCAAGCTTTGACCCAATATTTAATTACAAATCTAATATATTAGGGAGCTAGTTCAGGATTCTTGTTTATAAATCTCAATAATTGAGGGGAAAAATATGTCTAGGAAGTACATATAGGTCATTCTGGGGCCACATAATTGATACTGAAGGCCAGTCTCTGCCCAGCTAATGTGTGTTTTTTAAATCACAGTCTTTCTCATTCAGTTCACAACTGATGTGTTCTGAATAGCTAGGAAGAGACTAGTTTGCTTATTTAAAACAAAAATATTTTCACATTTTTCATGTATGAAAAATCAGCCAATTTTGTACCTTCTGAGATGCACTGATTTCTGACTTTCTTAGTTTTATTATTTCCTCATACATGTCAAATTAAATTTGCTGTGTAAATTTGCAAATACTGTAATTTTGGGAACATACAGGCTGTTCGTAGATTTAGTAGGAAACTGTTGAACTTCAAGGCACATGTGTGTGCCTCTGTGTTTACATGTCATGTACGTATATGTATGTGTGCATGCCTATTTATTTTTTACATTTTGCAGGTTTTGCTAGGTGTCAGGAATGTGATATCACACTCTAAAAAAAGCTATATGTGCTTCAGAGTCTCAGAACCAAAGATTATCCACAAACAGAAATTTTGCAGTTGAAATGTGTCTTTAAGTTCTTTGCATCTCAGTTGCCCTTTTCTCTATTAGAAAAAAACCTTTTAAAAAAAGGTAATTATCACCTTTTGATAGGCTTATCTTTAAAACAGTCGCTGTAAAGGTCCAAGTCTTGTTTCATCTGATTGATAAGGCCCAAGGAGATAAAGTGGAAGGCAATAGTGAAAACGATCTGGGTAATTTATTTCAATAGGATGTACAAGTTAAAAGAGAAAGTACCACTGAAGAACTTGAGGTAGAGCAGTATTCTTCTGTTTTTTTCACTGGGTTACTTTTAAGTGATGGCAAATGATCTTGTGTGTGTTTAGAAGCAACTGACAGTGGCACAGTAAATGCACTCCACAACTATTCACATCTTGGGTGCATGTGCAGAAGCAAGTGTGGCTCAAAGATGAATGCAAGCCAGGACGACAAGGAACTGTTTTGTCACCAGGTGACTGAGATGGACTTGAACTATATAATGATAATTTGAAAATAGTTTTATGGGCAGAAGTAATGTTCCTATTCCTTTACTTACAGATACCTAATGTACATTGCTAGACAACATTTAGGCAGTTACTAGGTATATATGAAAACATTTATAACTGTGCCACCAGCTTATTATGTGCTCATCACATCTATAATTTTATTTCAGAAATTTTTGTTATAACTATTAACTGTTCTTTCTGAAAGATATATCCAGTCAGAAGGCATAAAGATCACAATATTTTTCAGCTGCACTACCACACACTGTGAATTAAAAATTGAGAATAAGCAGTGGATTATGGGAAGTTCTTATTAAATACAGGAAGAATATTTGAAATAATAGTACACTCAGAAGTTGCAACAGGTTCACAGATGCATTTCAATAAAAATGTAGGGCTGAATCAGTGAATGCTGTTGACAATGGAAAATTTTTGAAGATCTTTCTAAGAGGATGGGAAAGAGGAGAAATGAATATCAGGTCATGACAGAGGAAAGAAGTGGGAGTTTATATCAAACTACAGCTTCTCAGTGGAATTAAATTCCTAGTTTGCTGCAAAAGCTTGTCATGTTTAAATCACAAACATTTTTACTTGGGAATTCTCTGCAGGTTTTCTGACATGGTGAAGTTTATCAAAGCAGGGACAAGGGCTTTGTAAATGGTAACAATGAGGACTGTGTGTTGTAACTCTTCAGTGCTGGGCAGCACAGAACAGCAGGGCCTGAGTCTTGGTTCATCAGTGAAACTTGGTATGGGCTTCTTGTTTAGGAGTTTAGTGAACTGAAAGGGTCAGACTTCCCTTGTGGTGTGTGTTGGCATCTTTTTAATCCTGGAAGTCTTCTTAACAGCCAAATATGTTTGTTTTAGATCAAATAAACCCTTTTTTGTTGAAACCACCAAGGTGTGCATTCCTCAAAAAAGGCATACTAAGAATTGTATACTAAATGAAGGAAAAAAAGGGAGATATCTTCCTTGTGAATTTCACTCCTAGTTTATAAATCATCACTTTCCTGACACTTGCATGATATTTTATGGTTTTGTACATGGATTTTTAGTTTAATACTCATATGCCAGCAATAATGCCATGTTCCTGTTACTGTTTTGATAAAACTTTTATGTTTCTCTCATTATATTAAATGGTCAGTCGTATCAGTATGGTAGAAACCTTTTGGATAGGATGCCTTATACATTTGGGGGGCTGAAATTTAGGAATTTCTGTTGAGAAATAGCTTCCTAGGGGCCTTTAAGACCAGGCTGGCAAAGCAGGAATGACTGCCTTAATTATGTCTGGGGTGGGCAGATCAGTGATTTTGGCCTCTCTGGGTGCTTTCTAGCCCTGCAGTTCTCTTGAGAAATGAAAAATAATGCAGTATCCTAGCTTATTTAACCAAAAGCAGCAGGAGTCAGCCCAATTGGTGATGTGGATCTGCATGTTGATCCATATGCAAATGAGTCAATAGCCAAAAAGCAATTAGAACATTATTGGTTGTGTTAAAATCTGAATTGTTCTGGATGTAGCTAGAGAAATAACACTATAAATACTTAATGTCTTAATTCAGATTTGTTCCTTAGCAGTCATCTATCCTTCCTCCAAAATGCAGCAGTATAAGTTATGTTTAATTATTAAAATTTTAGGATTTACTGTGAAGTTCTGCTTTTCATCTAAAATAATAGTTACAGCCTTATCAGTGGCATCTTTCATTAAGCTCTTTTGAAACAGTTTTGTTTTGTTTTTGTTTTTGTTTTTGTTTTTTTTTTTGCTAGCAGAAAACCACTGTGGCTGTTAGAAAATTAAACTCAGGTTTAGATCTTGGTAAATTGCCCTTGATATATCCCATTGTAATGGACATCAGAAACCAGCCCATATTCAAGAGAGCAGTAATACCCACTTTATGAATGTAACTGCTGTACAAGTAGAGGTAAGGCTCCAGGACACTAGAGAAATGCCAATTTTCTGAAGGAAAAGATGTTTCTTTCAAAATAATGTATGAATTTTCATAGTAAACAAACAAGCAAAACACTGCTGTGCTTCTCCATCTGAAAGTGATGGACAGGGTGAAGAGATCATGAAAATACAAAGGTTTCATAGCAACCCAGTTGGAAATTTTTTTTCTTTTCTTATGTTTTCCCAATTCTTCATCAACATTAGCTGCAAGTGCTGTCAACCTCCACAGGAATCTAATGGAAAAAGCATTAAGGGTCAAAGAGTGCTTCTGTTTAGAATTTATTATCCATCTGAAACAAAAAGGAGGTTGCATTGTTGCTGTAACTTGCACATAGAGAAAGTTGTGAGGAACTAGGTGGTAGAGCTGCTTTTGGATGTGGTAATAGCAAAAGTTGCACCAAATGTACATCTTAGCTGGAGGCTGGTGTTTCCAATTCTGTGTTTTATTCCATGTACTTCCAAGCAGAATTGCACAGGAATCACTGGCTGTACACTTGGTCATACCTTTGACTTTTTGGAAGAATTTGGGTCAGTGTTTAGTTGGAGTTGATCTGTTCATTGACAAAGCTTGTGGGAGTGTCCTCTAAGGGTCTGTCTTTCAGCACAGAGCATTAAATGGGCGTGGTTTGAAAATTAGTGAAAGCCTTTGCATTATTGAGAAGCAGCTCAGACTGCTGTGCAGCCTTGAAAGATCCAGTAAAGTGAGGGTTTGTCTCAGACATTCTCTCCATGTGCTGTGGCCAGCTCCTCTCAGCAATGCAGGACATTCCCTTGCCATGCCAGGTATGGCTGCATTTAGGTGTGCTACATCTCTGGAGTTTGCACATGTTCCTTAGCCACTTGAACAGAGGTGATCTGCAGTCTTAGAGGAAGCAATTTCCTAAATATTAGAATTGCTGAGTTCCTGTCTAGGCAAAGGGGGAGAGTTGCCACATTTGAGGTCTACATCAGCAGCTATATTCTTTTGAATGACAAAATTTCACATATATAAAAAACCCAAACAAACAAAAGAAATCAAACAAAATGTTAGTGCTCTTGGATCCATTGACAAAAATCTCAATATTTTGGAGTGCTTTGACAGACATGTATATGAAATTTGGGTTATTTTTGGTTGTGGTAAATACCAGAGGCATTATACTTTGGAGCTTTCCTTGAAAAAGGAATTATTACTGAGAACACTAGAAATTTATTTGTTCTGATTGCCAGATACAGTTCAAATAGATGCAAGTATCTGTCCCAGCTCTTTGTGTAAGCTCAATTTAATTGCATTTGTGCTGCAAAGAACAAATGTTTGGCAAATAGATATGAACTGATTTTTATTCTAAGATCCTGAGCCTGAGATTGCTGTGCTAACAATTTATCTCTGTGGTTTTCCACGACTTGGAACAAATTTTATTTTAGCCAAGATGTCTTTCTCAAGGAAGTTTTACACTGAAATATCATAAAATGGTTGGAATTTAAATATTTAAAGCAATTCTAATAGATCAATATACTTCAATTTTTTAGTTTGTTTTTTTTTTTAACCTTTTCTATTATCCTTGAGTACCTTTTATTTTGCCACAAGTTATGATTAAAAGTTATAGAAGTTATTACTCAGGAGCAGAGAAATGGGCCCTGCTGTCTGTGACCTCTTTCCCACAATCTTGTGAGCTTTATCCCCAGTTCCTTTGCTGGAGACCATCACCTCCTGAGCAATAGAATGTTTGCAGTAAGCATCTTTAATGCAGTGAACAGATGTGTGTAATAACCACTGAATGTTCTGCTAGGTTTTGCAATGGAACAGGTATGGTTGCTGCTCCTGCTGACGATTAAAGTGCTTCCAGTGACTGCTCAGTTCAATGGATACAACTGTGATGCTAACCTCCACAGCAGGTTTCCTGGTAAGTACTTAATAGATTTTTTTTCTAAAGGTTTCTTTATTGTTTTGGTTCAAAGCAGTGCTTGTTTTTAAATACAGAGCTTGAAATCTGTCTAAAGCCTGGGGATAGTACTCCACATTAAGTTAACTGTTTTTGTGACAATGAACTTGCCTAATGCTGCACTTTACTTTATTCTTAATTGCACAATGGGTCAAATTCATCCTGGTAGCAAGGCAAACAATTCCCCACTCACCAGTGGGGCTTGACCTGCTTTTGCCAGAGCTCTAAACTGTCCATAACACTCACCAGAGCTCATATTGTTGTAAATGTTCTCTATAGATTTAACACTCTTGTGCTTCTAACTGGGTTTTCTTTCATGTTTGGGTTTTAGAGTTTTCTTTTCCTGGACAAGAGAATATAATTATATTATTTTAGTGAAATAAAAAAAATTCTATCTATTTTAAACAAAATTAAATTCATGGCAAAAGTTTAGTGCCTCACTTCAACATTAAGTCCTTGGTTAGGGACAGGTGAAGCAATGGGATATGTCTATGAATGATGTTTCCTTCCCCTAAGAAAATGGGAACAAAGTCATTTTGGGGACATTGGATGTTCAGAGCTGTTAGTACAATGAGAAATAGAAATGGAATGTCAGTGGCATGGTGTCATGGTTTACTCAGGCAAAGGATCCTTTTAGTTTCTATTACATTGCTTATACTTCCTACTTCAGTTGTATCTTGGACAGAATAATAATAATAAAAAGAAGGCTGTGAATGCTGTCTCACATCTTGTATTTCTGAGGTAGTGATTGAATTGAATAGTTCAGTAATGAGCACTCAGCGTAGTATTACACTGTAATACCTTTCCTGTTGTTGCTTTCTGAATAATAAAAGTTTTGATTTTTTTTTTTTTTTGTCAGGATGGGTCAGCTCTTTTATTAAATTTAAGTCAGCAGGAGCAGAAAGTCTGTTTATTGATTCCTGTGTTGCTATCACACCACTGGGTGCTTTGCTGACATAAGGACCAACAGTGGGTTTGATTCTTTGCCACTTAATCAATATGAGCATGAAGAACAGAGAAATAAGACATGCAAAGAAGGTCAAATATATTGTGTTCATTCATGAGAAAATCACAGTTTAGCTGAGTATTTCACAAGCTATTTATATATTTATGATATGATATTTTTTCCTTCTTAGCATGAATTTTTACAGGCTTGCCTCTGAAGTGTGAGTGAATTTTGCCCACCTGCTTCAGAGCTACCTTTTGAGTTTCCTATGTAATTGTGGCTTTTTTGGTCCCTGTTTCAGGCCTCTTGAGAGGTTTGCAACAGATAGAGGGTAGTTTATGTTCCTCTTTGTGTTTTAAATTTTTTCTCTGGTCATTTTTTGCACCTGCTCTGTGCCAATGTTTATTTGCAATATGATACCTGCAAATTGAATTCATCTCTTACTGAGGGTATTAAGGGGCCTCTTGCAGTTCTGCCTCATAAAAATGGGTCATATCAGATTCCATGTCTGCCAAATCTCATTGACTTGGGAGAAAATCTGTTTAGGTTACAGTCAAACAGATTTTAAAAAGGTAAATTCTAATTACCCCCTCACTGGCCGTAGGAGCTGAGAGCAGACTCCTACTTTTTCTTGTTTGTCATCTAAGGCAGCAAAGATTCAAAGGCCAGGATTTAATCAACAGTCTTACTGCTGATTTTGAGAGCCAGGAAAGAAAAAATAATTCTGTTTGTTACAAATACATTTTCTTCCTGTTCCTTATTTGTTCCACACAAGTAGTCTTTATTGCTGTCAGCTGGAGTCCCAAGCATGGTGTGCAGATACCAGAGAAGCCATTGGGTGTTGAAGTTGTCACCTCTTTTTCTTTAAATGTTGATAAGAAACAGAAGTTGTCTTCAACAAAGAGTTTGTCCTCTTTGAAGCCTTCCTAGAGGAACCATGGAGCTCATCCATTTTTCATTTGTTTGTGCTTTTATCATTCATTGCTTAGCTGACTCCTTGCATAGGAATGGTGCTGCATAAATAGGATGACAATCAGACAGAACTTTTGTTTCTGCACTTTGCAGGTTTATTTTAGAGTGCAGGTATGCAGTAGTCATCAGGAATGAAGGAAAAATAGCCCCATTTTCGGTAGGCTGAAAATGCAGTGATTATTTTGTGCCAAAGCTAGATGTGTTCTAGAGAATATATAATTAGGTTAGTTCTTGCCATCATTCAGAGAGCTTACATAGGAAAAAACTTTAGTTCTGCATTGCAGTAAAGCATAGCTTTTAGAGGCTTCTGGGGCATAGAGCCATAGCAGTCTGTCTACAGCTGGGACATGCAGCTTTGATTCAGGGGGTTCTTGTCTTAAATGCATGTTGGGAACTTAGTAGGGACTAAGGAAATGTTGCAGCTTTTTCACATACACTATGCATTTTAATTCAATATCAAAGCAGTGATCTGATCAAAGGGGAGGTTCATGAGGAGAAACTGATTTTGAACCACTCAGGTCTTTTCATTCTTTTCTGATGGAATGACTTTTATCAATGATGTTCTGTGGAAAACTCTCATCCTCTGAGGGTTTTTTGCTGCCTGCCCTGGGGTGAGTTGTCAATGTGTGGAGGGGTAACAGAGCAGAAGTGGGCAGCTCCCAGTGTTTGCCCCCATAATTCAAGATGGTCTCTGTTACTGTGGGATCTGTGTGCCTCTTGAGCTTTACTCTCTTGCTTGAGAGACATCCATGAGCACTGCTGGCTATAGAGAGCTGGTGTGATTTGAGTGAGAAAGAAACCAAGTGGTTTGCCTGTATGGAAACTGTGACAGGGAGGCCATTATAGTTAAGGCTTCATCATTTGGGTGCCCTAACCTTCAAACCATTGCTCTTCTGACTCAGAAACAGATGCTTTTAATGCAGGAATGCAAATACCTTTTTCTGTTTGTTTGTTTTTAACTTATAGAGGAATAATATTTACCTTCCCAAATTGTCAAGAAATGAGCTAGATATTTAACATCTAAGAGGGAATTAGATCTGTTTGGGACTGGCTTCAGATAAACTTCTGAACAAAAAATGTTGTATTTCCAGAATGGACTAATTTGGCAGCAATACTTCCTCATGAAGTAGTGGGCAGAAAAAGCTAAGTCTGGAAAGGTTGTTTATCCTTCTGTATCGTGCAGAAGTTGGTTTTGTATGGTATGGTCTCTTTTCCCATAGTGTCAAATGATAATTTTGCTAGCAGTCATGGTAAATTAATTGGTAAAAGTTATTATTCTGCTTTTTGAAAAGGCTTGAAGTGAGTTATGGAATTAACTGAGCTACTTTGTTACATCCTGCAAATTGCATTCTGACTGTGCTTCAGTCCAAGGAAGCATAAATGCACACTTTGCCATTCCCCTGTTTGTGCTGGCCCCTCTACCTTAGTACACTCATTAAATGGATCATAATAGTCCTCCTGCAGTGAAAACCAAGGCATGCTGCTTCCTGATCTTTGTGAATTACATTAGCTGGATTATGATTGTGTACAAACCAGGAGAATTTCATGCCAAATCACTTCAGCTCCTGTCTTGCCTCCAGTACCTTTCTGCCCAAATTTACACCCAGTGAGTAACATTTATCATGGCATTGACTCAGGACTGAGTTTGGCCTGTTATTTTCTGCACTTGATTGTTTTAGCTTGAAAGCCACCATTAAACCTATCTAAATTAAACTGCTTGTGCTCCTGTACCATGGGGGAAGAACTAGTTCATTGTAATGGAAATTTCATTTCCTCTCTGCTGTGACTATGCAGTGAAACAATTCACTTTAGCAGGCTTAATGGTACAGTATTGACTCAAGTTGTTCTACAATTTTTAATAGCCTTTAATCTTTAAACAGATGTAATAAATTAGTTCTATAAAGGAGTAATGTCTCTGTTTAACACAATGCAGTATGTATTTTTGTAAAGCACTGGGGGAAACACCAGAACAGCCCCCCCAGCCATCTGTGGGTAAAGAAGACCTTTGAGAAGAGCAATGTTAGAGCTTTAAAGCAAAACAATCTGTTGCTTTTGCCTGTATCTGAACTTGGTGCTTTTCCATTCAGTACATAAAAATCTTCAGAACTTTTATTCGAAAGGTCAAATTGTCAGAAGAAGTTTTTTTTTGCTCTTCAAAAATTGATCAGTTTTAACATCTGCTTCTTTCTAGGTCTTTTGTGTTTTCATAATGCACAGAATGAAAGATTGCAAGATGCTTTGTGGTATTGATCATAGTCTTTCAAGAGCCAACTGATTTTTCATTAAAGCTCAAGTTCTTAATGGTTCTTTACAAAAACAAACCCCAAACCCAAAACAGAGGAAAAACCAACTTTAAAGAGATCATAATAAATAGAGTAATAAATTACTCTGATATGCTGTTGATTGAACTTCAAAGTCTGCATAGCCCAAGACTGTGATCTCATACAAAGTGGACTCCAGACAACTCAGAGAAATGTAGGCAGTTTCCATGCCAGAGTGGGCTGGGAGGCAGAGCTTGGCCTTCTCAATTCCTCAAAATTGATGGAAATTTCTGTTCCAGAGGGGGCTGTTTAATCAGACTCCAAATATTTAACCACTTGCTGTTTTCTACTCTGTTGCAGTGTTTCATTTTATGAAAGTGCTACTAAAAGGTTTGCTGTGGGATTAATGTATTTCTTGCTTGGTTACACTATGTTATTGTACTAGTTCTTGGCTTTTTCTTTAGTGAAGTTAGAGTCAAATCTGTTCTTCAGACTAATGCAATTCCTACCTTTATATTCTAATATTTTGCTGCAACTGAAATCTAAAAATTTATCTGATTGGAAGTCACAATGCTAGACTAACTGCTACAATAGTTGTCTGATGATTACTTCACATTTTCTTACAATGTCTTTCCCTGTGTTTTTCTTGCAGCTGAGCGAGATATCAATGTTTTCTGTGGAGTACAGACAATTACTATGAAGATAAATTTTTGCACAGTTCTTTTTTCTGGTTATTCTGAGACAGATCTGGCACTGAATGGGAAACATGGGGATGCCCACTGCAGGGGCTTCATCAATAACAACACCTTTCCAGCAGTGGTCATTTTCATCATCAATCTGAGTACTTTGGAATCTTGTGGAAACACTTTAGTGGTAAGACCAAGTCAAAGCAAAATAATAGCTTGTACATAGGATCAAGTGAATGCTCTTGACAGTGTTGTATCTTTCATAGAAAATATTTCTTACCCAGTTAGGAGCATTTTGCATACATCAAAGAAAACCAGAGAAAGTTGGTAACTTATTATCTTAATTGAAAAAACATGGTGGGACACACATTTTTTCTCTGATTAGAAAGTATAATTTTATTTTAGGTATTTTTCAGTGGAAGAATGAGATTTTTCCAAGGTGTTGATAAAATTCTTGCTGACTATGCCTGAGATTTTGTAGAAGTGGAGAGTTTCATTCTCAGTTTGTGTGTATCATTTTGTGTGATATCAAAGTGCCTATGAATAACTTAAAAAAAAAAGTTTAAAAATGTATGATTTTCAAGGCTTTTGTTCTCCAGAATTCTTATTTGTACTTGATCCCTGTCAGCTTTTATATAACAAACCTCCTGTTTTGTTGCTAATAATTTTGCTAAAATGCTTAATATGCTCTGTGACCTCTTTGCCTTAGGCTAAGTTTTCTTTTAAAATTTCAACCACAAAAAGGAGTTCAGCCAATTCAAGACTCTTTTCCAACCATAGCATCTCCAGGACTTGCACTAGAAGAATTTTCCAGGAAGCAACTTCTTCCTGTTCCTGGTTAGCTGTTCACCTTGTAAACTCCCTGAACTTGCTATTTGATCATGATCATAAGAGCTTGATGTTTAAAAAACAAAACAAAAATCCAGTTTGATAAATCCAAATAATTTGAGCTCCCCATAAAGTCACCCACCAAACTGCACTGAATACAAAGTATCAGCTGCTAAAAATATAATCCAAAAATATTTATATATAACCAAAAATATTCCTGCCATCCTCTCTGTTTATTCATGCTGTGCCCTAAATGAAGACAAAAAAGGAGCAAAAAAGGTTCCCCACATGGGAGTTTTACAATCTCCTGCATTCCTTGGCAGTGTTTCACAGCAAGGACCTTGAAGCTAATTTTCAGTAAAAGCAAAGGAAAGACAATAGTTCAGGCAGAACTTGTGTGAAACCCAGGTCTTTCTGTAACACAGCAGAACCAGCTCTTTACTTTTTGGGGGTAGAGTGGTACTACTTTAGCCTGTGCTGTTTAGGCAAAACTCAGATCCTGGAAAATTCTATTTTCAACATTTTTGTGCCATTTGGAAAATTACTAAGTACACTATGGGCAAAATGTGCACCTGTTTCTGTCTTTTAGGTGAGTTTTCAGTAGACAAAGAAATCAAAATTCTTCCTAGGTGTCCTGTGCTACTTATTGCAAAATATTACAACTTGTGTACCACAGGGTGATTCTTCCATAATGAAATGCATTTTTAAGAAACCATGTGTTTTAAAGCTGCTGAGACCATCTCTTTTGCTGATACAGTTAGACAAAAGAAATGCTGCAGTCAAGTCCGGTGCCATGTTAATTTGCCCTGTGGTGTATGTGCCTACTGGGAAAGGAATTTGTGCTGCTTCTCAGTTGTTTTCAAGCCACCCCCTTATTCAGATCAGTAGCTACAGATGGAGTGGAGCTGGGCTGATACCAGGAGGGAAATGTCTCTCAGTTTTCCTGAGGGCTGCCTGTTCTTGCAGGCTCTGCACACTCTGTGAGCTGAGCAATACAGAATATAATGTGCCCAAGGATGTAATTTAGGTTGCATTGGCATTGTTTGTATCACTCTTCAGCTCTGTAATTCCTGACAGCTTATAGTTTATAATTAAGATTTAGAAATATATAATATAAACAAAGCCATACAAAGTTAAACTATTTGGCTTGTGTCTGCTTATAAAGTACCTTATTTTTGATGTGTCCAAACCAAAGCACAACCATGAGAGAATATTGTTTTTGTGAACAAAATTGCTTCTGTATTGGCCTTTTTATTTGGTATTGAAGCTCATTGTAAGGCAATATTTTTGTAACTGTAATGAAAAAGTTGCTTTGGTTTTTCCCAATAAGTCATGAATATCATTGGGAATGTAGAGAAAAAGGCACTTACCAAAAAATATACTTCCAAGATTCATAATTCTTTTCAAATGTTGCTCAAGTCTGTTCTAAGAACAGCTTGTGAATTTTTTATGCATGATTCCAGGGAGGTGAAAAACAGGACACAGGGAAGATGTTATTAAACCAATTTTTGAAGGTTTTAGTGAAGATATTCCAGTGTAAATTATGGGCTAAACCATCAGTGTCCTGGTTTTTTGTTCCACAGTTAACTTCAGCTAATAATAATGTTCTCTCTTCCTCAATAGGTATCCTCAGCTCGAGGTATCAATGCTTATGGAAATACCTCAGTGGTACAGATAGGTAATGTTTCAGGCTACATTGATACACCAGACCCACCAACAATTATCAGCTATTTGCCTGGGCTCCTGTACAAATTTAGCTGTAGCTACCCACTGGAGTACTTGGTGAACAACACCCAGCTCGCTTCGTAAGTGTGCTCTTCCATTTTTGTTTGTGTAAGCATGTGTATGTGCATGCCATAACTGCATTGTCTACTTAGAAATTTTTAAGAGTAATTTTTAACAGTAAAATTACTGTGTAAGAGTAAAGGGAAAGGAAAAAAGCACCAAAAGAAAAAGTGCTGCAAGGAAAAAGAAAATTCTGTAGCATCATTAAATGAGGTACTATAGTTTATGAAGACCTGCTGTTATAAAGAGACCCTTAGATAATGTAAAACTTCCCTTAAAATTCAGATGTTCTGAAAAATTATAGGAGAAAAAAAGAGAAATTCTTCATGAAATAGTTTGTAAGCTTGTAAATATAGAATGCAAGAGAAAATATTTCCATGAGTAAACCTTGTACATCATGTAAAGCGAGTTCCTTTTTGTCACTTTGCCTCTCTGCTAATTATTTTTCTGATTCATGTTTCAAATAGCATCCATTATTTTCTGCATAGTTAAGACTGTCAGTATTTCCACTATAAATTCCTGTTTCTGAAGTTTATAACCCAAATGCATAAATTAACTCCTTGTGATATGAGTCATTGAATTTTTTAATGATAAAGCCCGCTGAAGTATGCAAAAAAACAAAAAAATAAGGTATCTTTCTTCATGATGGTTTTTGGTTTCTGGTTCTGTTGTAGGTCATCAGCTGCTATTTCTGTAAGAGAGAACAATGGTACATTTATCAGCACTTTGAATTTGTTGCTTTACAATGTGAGTAAAAATAACAGCATGACCTGGACTAAATGAATCTCTGTGCTATGTGGACACAAACTGTTGTAGCAGACCAAAGACCTCTTCATAATTTGCTGTTTCCTTTTCACTCCTCCCATGAGCCAAGCCTTTCTTCCAGGCATCTTTCATCCCTGAATTCCTTTTTCCTTTTTTTTTGCATGTACCTGTTGTCTTGTATTTATATGGCTGGTCTTTGAGGACAGACAGTCTTTTTGTCCTGTATTTATACAGTTCCTCAATTTACAGCTTTGGCTTTCAGTTGGTAGTGCCACATGACTAATCAATTGTAGCCATAACAATCATACTCCAGAGTGCATATTTTGTTTGCATTTATTATGTTTCTGTGTATGTATAGGTGCTTTGTGCTTAAACAGAGAGTACTCTGTAGTATTCTGTAAAATTATTCCAGACCTATTCCCTTAGCAATGAACTGTAGAACTTTGGCTGGGGTATTTTAATGTTCAAGCATCATCAGAGTGTTTAGATCATCTGTGATTGTTGTGAAGGATGTGTTCCAAACCTATAGCCTGATGCAGATGTTGCCTTATGGTGTGGACTTTAAAGATTTTAAGGGTTAATAATTATAACAATTTTCATCCAATGCTTCTTCCTTATGTTTTAGATAATTTGAATATGCATTATTGTAAAAGCTTTTACCATGTAAAATGGGTTGGTGACACTAAAACATGAAAAATGCAAGGACCTCTACTTAAATTAATCCCTGAAATTATATTTTTGTGTTGATCAAAATTTTTACTCATACATTTTAAATACCTGATTTAAATATCAAATTTTCAATCTATCAAGCATCATTTTTTGTAAATTATGAATCTGATTTTTTTGCATTATTATTCATGCCATCGTGTTGCTGAGTTATAATTCATGCAGCTGATTTAAAAGTCAATGCTTTATGCTTTGAACATAATGAGCTATAAATATTGCAACAGGACATTTTTCAATGGCATGCTCTAAAAAATCATGTTTGTTTGAAAGAGCAGAGCTCCAAATAACAACCTATAATCTGTTAAAATGCTGATTATAGTTCTCTCATTTTTAAATAAACCTGTGATTAAAAAGATGGGGCAGAATGAGGGTAGGCAAATTTCTCAGTCAAGCCAAGCACTGACCACTGTATGCTGACTCTTTCAGGGCCTAACTCAGTAATAAATGCTATTGATGGTCATATTGAGCAAATTTTTTCCTCAGATGTCCCATGCAAAAGTGTACTGTCATCCTCCCACCCCTGTAAGCTTGCAAGTTGACCATGACCAAAATGTGCTTTTCATCCTGACAGCAGTCACATTACTGGCCCTGGTGAGCAGCACTGGCATGAATAACACTGCTAAGGCTGGCAGATCCCAGGTCTGGATAAATACATGGACAGCTCTGGCACTGCCTGCATCTTTCCCTGTTGGGAGTGCCTTGTGGGCTCACTTGATCCTTGTTAGTCCTGGTTTTAGGAGGAGCCTCAAGGCTCATGTCCACCCTTGCTGTTAGTGAGGAGATGTGTACAGATGTGTTTTGTGACTGCAAGCATCTTCCTTCTCCAAATCTAACTGCAGTGATATTTCTTAACATTGACTCTTCATCTTCTTACCTCTGTCTTCTGTCACAAAGTGTTTAGATTTACTTTGTGATGCTAGTACATTGTTAGGAAAGGTAAGAGCTGTTATGATAGAGTTTAATAGCAAAATGTTTAATGGGCTTTCAGAGCCTAAGTGGCTATGTGCTTTTATACCTTTTTGCAAATGTCTGTCAGAATGAATAAAAACTACTCTCAAAGAATAAAAGAGCAACTATGGAGTGTAATAGTGAGGGTCTTGCACTTTTAATCAGTAGCAAAATGTGGCAGAGCTAAGTGTTATAAAAATGTATAATTAATTTGAAAGAAGGCAAACCTACCTGAAGGCCTCTAATACTGCATAGATTAGATACTGGGCATGCTGTTGATTTTGGCATTTTTTGAAAAAAATCACTTGATCTCTGGTGTAAACCTTCTTGTGCTGTCAGCTGCTGCTTGCTGTGGTCTCGCTTGCCACAGTGAACCTGGTTGAAATCCTATTTACCAGTTTTTTTCATATGTATTGAGTGTTTTGGCCTTTCACAAGAGGTCTCAACAATGCTGAGTCACTGTGCTATCTGCATTAGCAATCTGTTTGACATGGGTGACCTTACCAGACAGTGCATTTTGATATTCTCTACTAGTACCTGTCACACAGATCTGTTTCATGGCTTTGTTCCTAAAGTGATGTTGATGGTTTAAATTTTGAACAAAAAGCCCCAATAAAACAGCTGCATTTAAGTAGCAGTATTTGGGGAATTACCACCTTCTATGTTGAATACAGCTTTCTTGAAACAGCTCTTTCGAAATACTAAAATTTAAATGAAAATGTTTGTTATTTGTAGTTTTCAACAAGCCAGCTTTCCTAGAAACTACACTTTGCATAACAGAATGTCTTTGTTCTCTCAGACTATAGCTAAAAATATATAACATCTCATGACATTGCTATCTCCATTAATTCAAATAGCCTTAGCAACATTTCCTGGTGCAATGTGATAACCCAGTAAAGCTCTTCTATTATTCTATGTTTGCCTGTTAAGCTCTGGGAGACTTACTGAAGTGTTAATGAATTATGTGTTTTCTTTAATCACTGCTCCAACCACCTTATTAAATATAAATAAATAAATAAAATTAAATATGTTCTCCCAAATTGTTGCATGGGGCAAAGCCAGTCTTTACAGACAAACTTGTAGGCAATATCTCTGGCACTGCTTTTTGCTTCTTCCCTTACAGAGGACAAAGTAAAAAATCATCCTACACAGAAGGGTCAGAAAAATTGCCAAGAGCCCAGTCTGGATGCAGATGGGTTGTTAGAGTGGAATTTCTGTTTCAATTGAGGCAATGTTTGTTTTACAGGATTCAACCTACAGCCAGCAACTCCTTATTCCAAGTACAGGTTTACCTTTGAAAACCAAAATATATGCAGCTGTGAGAGCAACCAACCTTGATGGCAGGTACCATAAAGGATGTTATTTCTTGTCTTGCTTGCTTTTCAGCTCTTGTTACTTATCTGATTTAGAAGCATCTGTCTTTCCTCTTAGCTTTTTGTATTTCAAAAGAATGGTTGGTGTTCAATAATCACTGCTCTCAGCTGGAGGGTGTCAAGTCCTTGGCAGTAAATGCATATTTTGCTGCAGTTCTCGTTGTGAAAGTTTTCCTGAACTGTACTTTAAATCCTATGTTACTTTTATTTAAGAAAATCCCCTGTTGGACCTAGCAGGAAAACCCAGGGCTTTTAATAGTGGGCTGGTTTTGATTTCTAGTCCCATGTGGCCATGATTTCTGAGAGGAGATGTGCAATGTGTGTTGGTGTGTGGTTGACTTACATGAAACCACATGGTTTGATTTATAAAATTCTGCTGCTGTGTTGTGCTATTTAATCTTCTAAGTATTTGAAGAAATGGGATGATTTGCATGTGACCTGTTCAATACAGTAACTCCGTCTCACTGTAACAGCCTGCATTACCTGCTTGTGTGCTTTTTCTGTACTGTCCTTTCATCTCACCTCACTCACACCCCCATGCTTGCATTGCCATTCCCCTCATCTATCCCTTTACTCCCTGTGCAGGTGGAATGTTTTGATGGACTACTGTTACACCACACCATCTGGCAATCCTAGTGATGATCTTCGATATGATCTTTTTTTCAGGTGGGTCCTGTGCAAACCCAGTATTTTGTTGGTCCTTCTTTAAAAAAAGAATTATAAATCTCTTCAGTAGTAATGCCAATCTGCCTGGAAAGTGTAAGCATTATTAGTAGGCAGGACCAAGGGCTAACATGTCAGAATTTCTTTGTGTGTGAACATAAGCAAAGAAGCAGGTGCAAAGTCATAAGAATTATGAAGGTAGAAAAGCATATATCCAAAGTAGTTCTACTAGAGATAATAAAAATGCTTAAAGTGGATGGCTAAACTGGCCTTTATTTTACCAAGGGTAAATGTGGTGAATGACAGTGATGTAAAATATCAGAGACTTCAGTCCAGGAAAGTAGTTAAGCAAATGATTAAATATAAATAGGTTCTCCTACTTCTACTCCCAGTAATAACATTTATTTGAATTGGAACCTTGAAAAACATCTTGGGCAGTATCTCAGATTAAATTTTATCTGTGACACCTATTGGAGATGTACTGTCTATACTGGTTAGCATACTTGATTGCTTTTTGCTTCAGGTCTCAGGTTTCTTTGAGCACTGGAATTAAATGGTACCCTGGTTATAACTGTGATGCTGCAAAACAAACCAGTGTTTTTGTAGGAATGTGTTTCAGCACAGGAAGCTGCAGCCTCACAGGCAGATTGCAGATATTTGCCCTGTGTGCTTTTCCAAGGAGCTAAAGTATTGAACTTGCTGCTTAAGCTGTCTTCTTCTCATCTAAGAGCTTTAAAATACTAACAGAGCTGCTCATCCCAGTTTCACTCTTGTCCACAAAAACTAGCTGTGACAAGGATCCGCAGACGACCATAATTGAAAACGGCAAGAGTCAAATGGGCCGGTTTTCCTTCGAGGTGTTTCGCTTTGTCAAGCACAAGAACCAGAAGATGTCCACGGTCTTCCTTCACTGTGTGACAAAGCTGTGCAGAGCAGATGACTGCCCCTTCCTCGTGCCAGTAAGTTGTAGCTATCTGGATATAAAACAGGCACGCTGGAGTTCTGCATGCAAGGGTTATGGAAGTTTGGGTGGCACAGAATGAAAGCGATTTGTGGAGACTGAAGTAAGAATGTTTTTTGTGTCTGAAGGAATGTGAAACAGCTAATGAAGAATATGGAAATGAGTACTGTCCTCTGGAGATAAAATAATACTAGAGCTGCAAAACACAAGTTATTGAATATGTGAGAAATGACCTCTTTGCCTTGTGGTCCTTAATTTTTAAAAGTAACAGCTCTGAGATGGCTTTTGGGTTGATATTTTTAATAATAGTAGTAAGGTATCCATCATCACAGTGAAGAGGAATATCTTAGAATATAATTTATGGAAAAGTTAAAGCTATAGGAAGTGCTGTTATACTGACAAGGAAAATTTGTGAAAGTTTCTCGTAGTGAAAAAAACACCATGCCTTTTAGAGTTTATCATCTTCCTTATCATCTGAAAACTATTGTTTTGTTGAAATTCATGAGGTTATGTCTATTTAAAATTGGCTAATTTTAGAAGTATCAGGAACAACAAATATATTTTGGAAATGGAAAAATTTAAATAAATATATAAACTCGAACTTCTGTGATGTCTTCAGAACACAGCAGTGTTCCCTACTGAATGACTTCCCCTTTAGAATTTTAAAGTGCAGTCAGTTCAGTATACTCTTGAAATTTTGTATGTTATTTTATATTTTTATGTTACACATTTACATAATTAGCTCTGCATTCAATTTATGTTCTGAGGCTTTTGAAGTTCTTTCACAAGAAGCTGAAACTAAGGAAATGCTTGTGTTTGAAGCATGCTTGAGTACCCTAGACTAAGATAGATGATAGGTTACAAATGTTAGAGGTGGATTCCAGATGAGAGTGCTGGGGATTGTTTTAGTGTGTCATTGCTATTTAGAACTCCATGCAAGATGTGCAAACTCTCACTCGAGAAGCTTGCTAGAGTAGGGATTGTCAAGCAAAACAGATTTGTTGGGGAAAACTGTCTGTGAACATAGCTTTGGGAAATTAACTACTGAAAATTTAATATACTATAAGATGGATCTTGTACACAACAGCAATGTACTTTTGTAAACAAAGTGAGGCAAAATAAAATGGCAAGCAGGAATTTATAAGATGCACTTCCAGGCAATATTGCAGATGTTTTTATTGCAAAGTAGTTTAATGCATGCTAAGAAATAAAATCAAAGTTGTAGTATTGCTTACCAAAGAGTTCATATTACATCAGGAAGCACGAAAAGGCCACAATTCTGTTGCACTCAATCTGTGATTTTGTTTTGATTGACCACTCAGATCTGCAGTAACAGAGAAAGAAGAGACATTGGTGGAAGGACAACTTGGCGCCCTCAGAGCACATCTGGCAATGCTGTAATCTCTGCTGGCCCCATCATTACAAGGAGTGGTAGGAATAAACACTCTTTCTCTATGGACTGCAGGAATTTCAGGAACCTGGGGATTTGTTTTACAGTTTGATGTAAATTTGCAGTGACTTAAAGGGTGAATTCTCTGTGAGTTTGCTGAGTATTTTTTACTACATTTTTTTACTGCTTTGTTTGGTAGAAATTTTGAGCTAGTATTTTTGTTTGGCTCTCACATGCTTCCTCCTCCAATAAAATTGCTGTGGGATACTGTTATAAGGCCATGATATAAGTCCACACTCAGTGGGCTGACTTCTTTCTTTTGTCAGATTTCACTGGAGATAATAGAATTTAAGGTACTGTGTTCACTGTTGCAATTTAATTTGGATGGATAATGAGTATTCACGGTCACTTTCTATTCACCATTTCTTCCAGCTCCCTCTGGGTTGTTATCTACATGTTACTTAAAATTAATGCACAGTAGTCTTAGATTCAGCTATAAGAAAGAAATGGGACAAAACCACTCTAAATTTTAAACAGTGGGCCAAAATCCACTGCTTTAAATTTAAGATGAAATCTTCTGATTTTCATTTTTATTGCCAATTGTTTTAGGGAACAAAAAAAAGCAAAAGGCAGCTCTAAATTTGACCAGCAGTCTCTGAAAAAGAAATAATCATGTGACTGCTGTTTAAGTTTTACAAATTACAGATATTTATAATTGCAGTTTAGCAACTGATTTCAGCAGTCTTAGGTTTAGGATTGCTGAGAGTAGGACTGAACTTGGTCTAGGAAAACTAATTTAAAACTTGAGAAAATAAAATCCTTCTTTCAATGCCAAGTAGTTGTACCTGTACACAAAGAGAGCAACTGACCCTCCAGAATGGGGAACCACCTGACAAGAGACCATTTCTAGAACAAATGGGCTCCATTATAAGCAGCATTTCTGTATTGAAAGTGAGTGAATTTTTTGCCTTATACATGGTCCCATTTGAGTTGCTGCCATCTGATAAGCCAAGAGAAAGTGAGCACAACTAACTTCAAAGTTGCATACATGAGTACATATAGGAAATGAATGACAGATTTGTTCAGCCAAACAAGAGTGCTGGAGTAATACTGCCTTAGGCAAGGAATGGAAACTAGACACAGCTTCTTACATGAGCAGCCCCTGATAGGTAATATAGCTCATGATTCAAATGCTGTGAATGCAATTTAAAAAAAAAAGGATACTTATCAATTACCTTTAAATACTGCATAGCATCAAACAAAGATCTAATGGATGTTTAATGGTCCCAAAGAAAGGATAAACAATTTTATAATTTCATGACAACTGTTGAGGTTGTTTAAATAAAATCATTAATAAGGCTGAAAGAAGGAAAATAATTTTTAGGTGTGTTCTAAAAGTGGGTGAGTAAAAGTTTTTTTGATTTCTCCATCTTCATAGTGTGCTGTTGGAGTATTCCACTCAGGCTGACAGAAGGATGGTTTAATGGGAAGTACTTGAAAAAATATGGGATTCAGTTCTAAACTCTGCCACAAATTTCATGAGTGGCATTGGGCAAGCCCCTCAATCTCACTTGCATTTCCCTTTTTCTTCTGGATCAGAAAGAGGGAATTAGTCCTGCTGTCAATTTCCATTATGAAAATAAACTCATAAGAATCAGGAGGTTTATAAAAACTATAGTTAACAAACTAAAAAGGGGAAGATCATGCGAGAACTTGATCAAAACTGTATGGATGGTGAATAATTTGGGATAATTTTGGATAATTTTTTTTAAATTTAGGTAAATTTTGGATGAGGACTACCAGAGTGGAGCTCTGCCTTGCACTGTGATGCTGCATGGAAGTGCTCAGACTCTTTTCAAAGCCATCTCTGGTCTAGTTTTAGCACAGATACCTTTGCCCAGAGCCCATCAAACCTCCTGCTCCTGGCTCACCATGCCAGCAGTAGGACTGCACAGATGTGCAGCCCCTCACTTCCCTCATTTAGGGGGGAGCTGCAGCTGTCCCAGGGTGGGCTGTGCACACCTGCAGAGGCTCCCCAAGGCACCAGGTCTGCCCAAGGCCTGTCCCCAGCTGTTGTGGCAGTGGAGCTGCTGATGCAGCTGCCTTGGTAGGAGCTGAATGGTGCTGCTGCAAAGGCGTGATGGTCCTTCTCCTGTGTGCTTCATGTTTCTAACATCTGGCTCTTTTCAGAGAAATGTTAGTCTTTTTTGTTAGTCTAAAATAAGTCATTGCAGAAGACATTCACAAAAGAAAATGTTTTAGTCTCTGTAGGGAAACAAAGCAGGTAACTACTTGTGAAGTTAAAATTATGTAGCTTTTGATGGATGTCTCACTTAAGCTGGGGAGACAGCTGCTCAAAACAAATACATACATCAGCTGTGCTTACAGATTGCACAAAAAACCCACAAAACAGTGTCAAGAAATGTAATTCTGTAATGGACATTGGTAAGCAAGTAAAAACTGAAGACAAAATACAAATGTTACCCTGAATATAAAACCACTAGGTAACAGCCAAGAGGAAAATGAGCATAGTGAAAAGAGCTTTTTTTGTAATAATTTATGGTCGCTGACATACTTTTTCTTGTAAAACTTAAATTTTTTCCTATAGAGCTATTTTATAATATGATTAATTGAAGGGGCCTATATATAGCATTGTGCTTATGCTTGTGTTGCTACTGAGGGAGACAACAGAACTGGCCACCTTTTCAATGAAAAGATTCTTGATTTAAGGTGGTGTTGGTTTGTTTTTCCACAAGACATTAAAAATATTAATTAATATTTTAATGTCTCCTGATATTAAACATGAAGGAACAGCATGCAATTAATATTATTTGTCCATTTTTTAATATGTCCATATTTTAACAGAGATGCTAAAAGCTGCTAGTCAATGTGGCAAGTAGAGTTGATGTTTTTTTAAAATAAAGCTACAACTATTGGATTTTCTGTTGCAAGAGGGGAGGAGGTAAGCAGAGGTATTTAAAAAGTATAATATATGCCTTTTGTTTTTATATGTAGATGAGACGCCAACCAACAATTCAGAGCTTGGTAAGTTAATCAGAATTCCAAGAGGCATAAGAGAGGGTTTATGAGGGAAGCAGAACTGAGGATTAACCATTTTGATTAATATCTATGCAGTGGGATTTTTTTTTTTTTTTTTTTTTTTTTTTTGGTGCTCGAATGAGTTAATACCAACATGCAGTGAAAAGAAAGGAATTGTATAGAATTCTCAGTTTAGTTTGTGCAATCAACACCAGCTACATTCAAACTTTTAATTCCTGTGATGAAATTGAAATTAAGATCTGATGCTACAGCATATGAGGGGGAAGGGTACATTATAGCCACTAGATGCAAAGCCAGACTTAAGCAGGAAAGTTTGTCCATGCCACACGGGAGTAGAGCAGGAAATTTATTTTTATGGTGCAATCTAGCTTGGTTCATATCTGAAAGCCAGCAGGTCAGAGCTTCAGCTCCTGCTCTCCTAGCATTTAACCCCACAAAGAGCCTGTGGAGGAACTTGGATAGAACTTGTGCCCTGGTAGGGCAGTGAAGGAAATAGGCTGCAGGGGAGATCAGCTCTTTAAGTTTAGGATGCTTTTCCTTTGGGCACTTGGGACTCTTGTTTCAGCCTGTTACTGTTCTCTGCTGGTAACAATGGCTGAGAAAGGATGATCATTGGGCCATCCCATCTTGTGTTTCTTCATAACAGGACTGAGTGGAACAAGGAATCCATCCTGTCCTCTGAACTCCAACACTACTTGTTCCTTTTTTTACTCAATTAAGAACATATAAAGGCAGCTACTGTTCTTGTCTGTCATGGAGAGTTCTCCCTGTAATTAATTGCTCCCTGGTGTGCTTCTACCCATGGATATAATTAAAATAATAAAAAGCAAATTCTTTATTTGTTGCACACAGTTTGCTGTGTTAATGGCTGCTACCTTTCCTTCCCATCCAACAAAAGGAGCAGCCTCTCCATCCCAGAGCAACAGCCTTTGCTTTGCCTGTTGCTGTCTCCATGGAGAGCACAGAGGTAGAGAGAGAGGTGAGATTACTGCTGTAGCAGTCAAAAAACAACAGTGTTGGGAAGGGGAGGGTAACCAGACCAAAAGTGCTGATTTAATTTCAGCTTGGGTGTGAGGAGGGTGGGATTAATGGTGTTGAGGGCAGGTGGCTGCTCCTAGGAGGAGCAGTCTGGTTTCTCACATAGAGGCTGTGTTGTCATTTCACCTCACTCTCCACCACTGGTAATGGAAATTCTCATTGGTAGTCAAATGCTTTTTTCCCCTCCTGCTGGAAAAAACAGTGCCATCTGTGGATGTGTGTGCCCCCTTATCTCAGAACTGGTCCATGAACAGCTTGCTGAACTCCAAGAAATATGAAATATGTCACCTTTTGTATCTGAGAATTGATAAACCTATTAAGAAGCCCTTTCTGAGTTCCAGAATGTCGAATATCTGGTGCCAGACATGTCTGCTGATTTATAGAAACTTTGAATTGAAATGTAGATAGTGGGGAAGAAATCCTTTCATTACCTTGATTGGGCCACAAATCCTTATACTCTACCATGATAGTCTTGCCTTGAGTAGCACAGGTCAAGGTTGGTCACCAGCAGATGAGGGATAATGCCTTAGAAGGCACATCCCCCAGCATCATTGATATTGAAAGAATTAATAATTGTTTTCAAAATGTACTTAGATAAGCTTTATCCAAGTAGACAGGTGCTCATTCTGAGGCACAGTTAGTTTTAGTTCCTTCATTGCAATTATACAGTATATTGGGTGTTGGAAGGAAGAAGTGTTTGGCACTCATGAGAGATAAAACCAGATCTTACCTGAGAGTTTTTCTTCTCTTGCAGCTCACCCAAACGGACCTCCTTTCCAGATGAACACAGTAACCAGTGCGCTGATTTCAGGCATAGTTGTCCTTGGAATTTCCAGCATTTTCTTTTTTGTGTGTTCTCTAACCCTTCTGCACAGAAACTGGCCCAACACTTCAGTCCTGAGCGGCATCCGGAACCCAGTTTTCAACTGAAAGTGACGATTCGTTTGCACTTTTTGTTTGGGGTTGCCTTTCTCATCTGTGAAATATGATTCCATTAAAAAGTTATATTAAGGCAACACTCCAGTGATATCCAGCTTCTGTTCCAGCTATTCTATACTTGTAGATTTGCTAGCTGATGTTGTGTAGGTAAGCAGCAGTGATGTTGGTAAGAAGCCTAGAAAATGTTGAGAATCTCAATTGTGTTTGCGATCAGACTGCATGACATTTGCCCGTGAATGTGCTGACAATAGAGCTCCTGTCTCCATCTGCTCAGTAAGGTCTGAAAGCTGAAGAGGCTGCAGATGAGAGCTTTTCCAAATATACCACTTTAATGCAAAGGCTGACATATTCAGAGCAATTCTTAAGTTCATAAACACCTAGTAAGATAAGGCTAACTTCTCTTTTGTCATTACATTTTTCACAAAAACAAGTGTGTCTCAGGAGGAATTTGTTTTCAGCTGTCTTGGCTAAAAATAACCTAAGAGAGGCTTGGAACAAGTGACTTTTACATATTTGTAATTTGGAAGTATTTTCTTTAATATATCTTCCATTGGCTTGTGGAGATATCATGTATTAAGTATTGTCCAAACTTTCCTCACAGAAAATTATTTTTTGAGTATAATTTGGCAACAGAGTAAAAATCTCACTAATATACTAATTCCTAAGGACAAGTTTTGTCTGGTGAGTTTTTCAGTTCTCAGATAAAGCTTTCATTTCCACATGAAGAGTCATCAATCAGTGCTCATTTCTTTAGCAGATTTTCTGTATTAGACTTGTTCACTGCATGGATGAGGGGAAGAGGGCAACTAGAAGGATAACAGGCTGCAAGCAGCACTGTGCTGTTGGCTCTTGTTAGTCTAGTGAACATCAGATTTGCCTGAAGTGAGTGTGAGTGACAGGTGCCCTCAAAGAGGAGCACAAGGCAGTGGCTTGGCTGTGTAGACAAAAATGCTGGTACTAGAGGCCACCATAGACACAACATATTAAGCTGGACTGGATAGACAGTTGGGATTTTGGTCACACATACAGCAGTTAAATTTCCTCTTTTGTGTACTGTACATATTGGCCTAGAAACACCTCATTGATATTTATCATCATCCTGTGTTACCCGTGTCTGTGTCTTCACTGATGTGACAGAACTGGCTAATGATCAGGGCTTTTTGGCTCTCAAGGCTAAAGACAAATACAGTCTTGTTCTCAGTTTTCTCTGATCCTGCAAATGCTGTATAAAGGCCTGTTGTTTGCAAATTCCACTGTGCTGTAGGGCAGTATCCCTAACAACCAATACTGTGCCTGTTTTCCTCCAGTCTTAATACCTCAGAAACATTTTTGCACTTCAGGGGTTAGGTCTGATGACATGTAAAACACGATTGTTTAATAAAATTATTTTAAACCTTTCAGAGTGGATGCTTTTGCCTGAACTGTTTTCCTCCCCCTGTACAATTGTTAGTTTTGTACATGCTTCCAGGGACCTCATTCTAGAAAGAGGAAAATGAGACCTGCTTTTTTAGGTTGGTTTGGTACAAGCTTTCAATATACAGGATAAATGAATATAATTATAGATTTCCTGACCTTTAAAGGAGTGTGGTAAGCTCTGGATATTTGTATTACAGCCTGGGGATAAACAAATTCAAATAATCTATTTTAATTTACTAATAAAGAGAACCAAAAAAATCCCATTAATGTAATTACTACTTAGTAAGGAGCAGCTTTAGCTGAAAGTTTTCAGTGATGGAGATAGCCATTATCATCCTTTGAAAGTTGTTTCAGCAGTTAATTGCTATCTTCAGTACTTTTAAAAATACTTGCTAATGTGAATATGCCATTTTAACTTACCAGCCATTAAAAAAAAGGCTTATGCCTGCTAGAGAGAGAGAGAGACCCTTTTTCTAACACAAATCCTGTACAGTTTGGCTAAGACCACAGAAAAAGAAAGTGAAAGGTGTTAGTATTACAAAAAGTTGCTGATATAATATCATATTTGTCCTGTTTGATTTCTCTGTGTTTCTGGAAGACAGTTTGTTACTTTTCTATAAGGAAATGTATTTAATAGTAATTAACAAAGTCGTGTTGACCACATTTTTTGAAGCTTGGGTGACCTATTACAAAAAACTCAATACTGTAATATGCAGAATGTTATTCTTCCATTGCTAAAATTTCTGGAGTGGTTTGTTTTTGTGAAGAACCATTAAGGTATTTTTGTAACTTGTCCTAATTTGGAAATTGCTGGGTACCAAAGGCTAATCTCCCTCTAGATAAATTAGTGACAACAGCCAACAGTAGGAGTCATTACTGAGCTTGCTATGGATTGTGAATATGTTTGTCTCCATCATTCAATAATAGAGATAAATATGTGTTCCTCCTTGGTAAAGAAACATGGAGAGCCACAGGTGGGAAATGATGCTTAAACTAAGGCTTATCCATTCATGGATCTGACATGGGGATGATTTATGAATTGTAGGGGAGCTGAAAACTTGAGCCAGGCTGGCAAAATATTTCTAGGAAGGTGAAGACTGATTTTGTAAAAAAATCTCCATCCTGGTTTGTTTGAAAGAGATTCACAAGTATTAAGGACCACGTGGAATCCATAATTTGTGATCTCACAAGTTTCAAGTAACAGGTTAGGCAGAAGTGGATGTGTATGAAGGTTACACCCTACTTTTTGAAGGGCAGGATGTCAGGTGAGAGAGAATGGGGAATGGATTGAAAATATAAATTACATGTAGTGGGCACTCGAAATTTCAAGTTTTAAACAAAGCACTGAAACTAAGAAGACACTTTGTCTTGAGACTGTGTATGAAGGAGCTCTGGCCAGACACAAAAGGAGGGTCTTGCAGGTGTTAAGTGAAACAGAATTGCTAAAAGAAGAGTGGCTCTGATAATGCAAGCACTTCTTTAGGGGTGCCTGTTTTGTGTGTTTTAATGCCTTTTTTGCACAGAGGTCAGGTTTCTGCAGGTGAGCACAGTGTACTGGGTCTGTGACCCAGATTGTGGAGCAGGCAGAAAAGAAACTGAAATTTTAAGCTCAGTTCTAAATCCAGTAGAATTTAATTAACTTATAAAAATGTGAAAACACTTCCAGGCTTCCCCCTTGATAGAGATAATTGGCATATCCAACTGGAGTTGTGCATACCAATGTTAGAGATAAATTCAGCTGATATTTGAGAAACAGGCCTTGGCTGAGGAAATATGGAAGCAAATTAAGTTTCCTGCTTTATTCAGCAGACAGTATTTCTTACTCTCCATATCTCTTAGGCTCTAAAAATGTGCCAGAAGAAGCTGATTTGCCCTGATTAAACTACTCATCCCTTCATCTGGAGGAGACATAGGTAGGAGTATTGTGGTAAGCTAGGAATTGTTCCAAGTGTTGCAAATTGGTCCTTCCTCAGGTTACTCCCAGGTTTTATTTCAATATCACTTGGACCTTCCACCATGCCTTTCAGGAAGAAAGAGCTAGGATGGATGTGGAACAGACATCAGAGAATAGCTCTGGACCCATGGTTTCAGTACTGTCATGGCTCTTTGCCATCCTGTCTCTTCTGAAATGTTTTGTTAATTTTTCTGTTATTAGCTAATTAACTCTTCCCTGGTCTTTAAAAGAGTACAATTTGGAAGCACACCCTTGAGATTAGAGAAATAGAAAATATACAGTGGAGAAGTTGTTCAAGTGACTTCCTTTGTGGAGAAGGCAAACCAATCACTTTTGGTAAACCAAGGAAAATGCTGGCCACCCAGATTTCAAATGCTGCTATTGCACTTGTAACCTCTGCTTTTGGACTTCAGGGTGTAGTGTGAAAAGCATTTTGTGCTAAAGCAGGATCCACTCCTGCCTTTGTAGCCAAAAAACACCATTCAGCCATAGCTGAAATGTTTGCTGCAATCCCCTGCTAAAAGTGGAAACCTTCACTCTTTTGAGCTCATAAGATGGTGATGGTTATAGGCATTCACTATCATCACCTGAGCAGGCATCAAATGCTCTGTTTACATCCTGAACTGCCTGTCTATAGACTCTAGGTCTCTGAAGGATGCTTATCAAACTTGCTTGTTTTACATAAATAAAACAAAAAACAAAACCAGCTTTGTTTCAGCATATTTTCAACCCCTTTTTCTGGACTGAAGACTGAATCAGGAGAGGCCTAGTGTTCCTGCCAGCAGTCTGCTCTATTTCTCATCAAGACAAGGAGGCTGGATTATACCCATTACTGACACCCTTTGGAGTAGGTAAAGAAGAATCTGCTCTTGTGACTGTTTTCTCCTCAGTGCTATAATCCCTTGTCTCTTGATTCAAGCTGAGCTTGAATCAAGCTCTATTCAGGCAGTTTTATTACTTTTGTCAGGTAGTAATATCTCTCTGCTCAGCAGCTGTTTTGAGGGACAAGCCTCATTTTAGTGTGGTTTTTTAAATTCTTTCATTTATGAAGAGGAATTAGTGGACTGAACCAATCAGAACAATCACAAGCTACCTTATACAGCAGATATTCCTGATTTGTGTTTTCCCCTCTCCAGATTCTAATAGATAAAAATAATGATCCCATTAATTCAAATGCTAATTGCAAATGACTCAGTGTAGGACCTGTACTGGATGAATCAGAGGGTCATGCACACACAGCAGGTGTGTATCCTGCACAGGCTTCCATCCATTCCAGAGCCAGTGACATGTCAGGAGGTAAGGAGACTGGGTGCTATCTCACTTCAGAGTCAAACCCCTTCTGGATGTCAGGGGCTGCCCGGCTGGGTCAATGCCATGTGATGGAGTGATGCCTTGGGGCTCTCCTCCCTCAGCCCAAACACTGAGCACTGGGTTGCATTTTTCCCCACAGCACTGTGATTGGTATGGCCAGAACCATGAGATGGGTGGCCAGGAAAGGTGCTCCCAGCACTCTCCTGGTGCTTCCCAAACTGCAGGTCAGACTCTGGAAGAGCTCTGCACGTGTGCTGTAACTTGGAAAAGTGGGAGCACAGCCGTGGCAGTGCTTGTGCTGCTTGCTTGTACTGCTGCTCCTGGGGACTGCTGAGCAGCTTGTTCTGCTACCGTGAACTCCACACAGACTTGCTCTGCTGGGAACACTGATTAACACAGAAACAGAAGTGTGTGAGTTAGTGGGAAATCGCTCAGTAATTCCCTTTCTGGGTAATTGTTTCCACAAATGAAGGCAGGGCAGGGAGATGAGGAGGTGCCAGGACAGTGACCTCAGGTGTGAGGGCAGCAGCCCCTGCAGAATGGGCTGCCAAGGTGTCAAACTATAAGGAAGAGAAGCAGCTTTTTTCCATGGGCTATGTGGCAGGAATTTTTAATGTTTATGGTGTCTAAGGGGCAACTAAACATCTGTGGTTGGTGTGGTACACTGGAGGGCAGTTAGTGCATAATGCAGGCTCTGTGGTATAAAATAGGAAAGACTGTCATCCTGGGGAAATCTGCTTTGATACCAAGCTTACATCAAGAGCATAGGTAATCAGATTGAAAACTTAAGCACTCACCTGCTTTTTTCTTGTACAGATCACTTCCACAGCAGCAATATATGTTTTGCTTCAGTGGCACTTGGGTGCTCTCAATTCTGTCAGCTTTTTTATCAGTGCTTGCAGGACACTGCACAGGTACAGTGCTCAGATAGGAGCCTCTTCCTGGGAGCTGCTATTAAATTAATTTCACTCAATAAAAGTGTTTCTGGTCTGTCAGGGCCAAACTGTGGGAGTGACTTGTGCCTTGACTCCTAATGTGAAACTTAGAGAAGCTTTGGGTGCCATCCTGTTTCAGTTGCTACCCTAATTTTAATCCTCAGAGTGAAAATTGCCAATAGCTTATGATGGTGCTTTATCTTTCCTCACATTTTTCAGATCTTCAAATTCTTTAAGCCTGTTAGGTTCTTCATTCCCTCAGCAGATGTTCTAGCCACTGACTATCTTGTTGGCCCTCCACCAGACTTCTTCCAGTTTATTGATGTTCTCCTTCTAATTTGGGGATCAGGAAATGACATAGGATATCCACTTTGGGCAAAAAGTGGTGAGTAGTGGGTGGCAATGACTTCCCTCAATCTGCTGGCCATGCTCCTGTTCATACAGCCCAGGACACTGCTGACCTGCCTTGCTGCCAGGACCCACTGCTGGCTCCTGTGCAGCCTTCTGTCCACCAAGATCCCCCAATTCTTTTCACCAGGGCTGCTTCCAGTCAATCTCCAGCCCGTATCACTGCAGAGGTTACTCCCATACAGATACAGGACTTTGCGGTTGTACTTACTGAATTTCATTATATCCCTGTCAGCACATTCCTCCAGCCTGATAAGGTCCCTCTAAATGGCAGCCTCACTCTCAAAAGTATTGGGTGGTGATCCCAGTTTGTGGCATCTGAAAATCTGACTGCAGTCTGCTCTGTTCCCTTCTCCAGATCATTGATAAAGGTATTAAAGAAGGCAATATCAAGTAGACTTCCACAGTACTCCACTTGTTGCTGGTATCCAGGTAGATAGTGATTACTACCCACTGAACTAAATAATTCCTTCATTTTTCCAGCTGAAAGAGATTGCTGCTATCAGTTCAAGGCTCATGTTCTGCTGATCTTTTATGACAGGGACAAGGATGATGCTACACAGCAAAGGTTGTTGTACTGTTTATTTTTAGTCAAGAAATAGTATCAGGAATCCAATCCTGACAGAAGGCTAATGGTATGAAATAAAGCACTAAGGAGCCTTGCTTGGACATGGTGTGTTTTCTTGGAAAGGCACTTATTTTTCTTGGAACCTTGCCTTGCCTGCTTGGTACAGGGTGAACAGTGAACATGGGTAGTTCCAAGCAGTGTTTGAAAAGGAGGTTGCTGCCTCCTTTAAGTGGGGCCTTATCTCCTCTACTAAAGGAGTTAACTTTCCAGTGAATAAGGTAGGGGAACAGTTCAAAAGGCAATGGCTGTATGGTGGAACTGGTTGGTTCTGGTTTGCCCAGTTGGAGAGGCTTCTGGGTGAGTCTCTTGGCTGAAATGACAATTTGCATTGAAGTCATGCTCTGTACCTTAATTCTTAACCTTCTCCCCACATCCAGTCCATCAAGCCAAAGCCTGAATACTTGGCATCATTCCTGGTGCAGTTTTCCACCACTGTGTATTCTGACCCTTTCTGCTGCTTTAGGGCTTTTTGGGCTGTGACCCCTGTGCTCTCCCAAAACCACAGTTCCTGCTGCTCCTGACTGGGTGGGTGCCTGCCTTGACTGCAATTCCGCTTCTGTCCCCCAGCCCAGCTTTGCCCTAAGCTGTTCCATGTGGGAGCCATGTAAGCATTGCCTCCACTGTGTTTCTGGTTCTGAGCGTTAGTGTCCCTCCTCCAGGTGGTTAAGCCAAATTCTTCTTGGGTGACTGTTGCCTTTTCAATTTCCATTTACTTGAGATAGTGCATAGGAGACCTCTGGTCATAGTAATGAAAGCATACAGTGGCTAACAGCCTAGAAAATGAGTTCTTGTTTTGGTAAATGTCAAACTTACTGTTCCTCTGAGTAAGTCTTAAGGAAATAAACTTTGATGCTCAATATATTGAGCATGGTCTGCTGCTGTTGCCATACTGGAAAGAATAGTGTTAAAAGGAAGGAAAACATATTAAACAAACAACAGCAACGCATTTTACTGGTATTTTTTCACTTGCATCATAATTATAAAATAAATTGAAATTTATGTGCTTCAGTAGCATTTTTGGTCTATTCCATTTTGGAATGTCACTGATACATTCCGATTTACATGCATTTGCATACAGCATGAGGGCCTTCTAGAGTTAATAAAATAAAGCAGCAGGGCACTTGTGTTCTCAGAGGGCATCCCTCTTAAGTTCTTCCTCAGCCCTTTGTCCTTACAGTTCATACAGGTTTGCTCTGATACAGAGCCTATTTGCTGTTCTCATTGTTTTACATGTTTTCTCATGGAAAAAAGCTGGAAAGAAACCTATATCCTGCTTTTGTTTCTGTTTCTATGAGTGACTGTGCTAATTCTGCTTCCAGGTGTGTTGGAACCACCAATAATCCCTTTTAAGGTAGGTATGGAGACCACTTGTGGTTGGCTGCCTGCAGGTAGAGAAGCTGAATTTTGCTGCTGTTTTGCTGTGTGGAAACAGCTTCCCCCTGTGAGGAATACCTCTGTAATGATTGCCAGGCTGTGAATATACAATAGAATAGCTAATGGTATCTGTATCTGATTCAATCTGGTAAAAACAGTCTGGCCCCTCACAGAGTTGCCTCACAAACAGTTCCCATTTGAATTGCTGAAACACTGAAATGCACACACTAGGAAGAGCATTGCCAGCAGGTCGAGGGAGGTGATCCTGCCCCTCCATTCAGCCCCAGTGAGGCAAATCTGGAGTGCTGTGTCCATTCTGGCCTCCTCAGGACAAGGGAGACGTGGAGCTCCTGGACAGGGTCCTGTGGAGGGCAAGGAAAACGAAAAACGGACTGGAGCATCTCTCTTATCAGGAAAATCTGAGGCAGCTGGACCTGTCCAGCTTGAGAAGAGGTTGCTGAGAGGGGATCTCATCAGTACCTACAAGTATCTGAAGGAAGGGTGTCAAGAGGATGGATCCAGGCTCTTCTCGGTGGTGCCAAGCCATGGGACCAGAGGCAATGGGCAGAAACTGATGCACAGAACCTGAACATGAGGAGGAAGTTCTTCACTGTGCAGTGACTGATAGACTGGCCAGAGAGGTAGTGCAGTCTTCCTCACTGGGAATGTTCCAGACCCACGTGGACACAATCCTGTGCCATGTGCTCTGGGATGACTCTGCTTGAGCAGGGAGGTTGGACTAGAGGATGAACTGTGGTCTCTTCCATCCTACCCAGCCTGTGACTCTGTAACATGGATGTATTTTATGGAGAGACTTAAATTTTGTGGTGTAAGCTCCATGCTTCCTTTTCCTAAATTATTTTCCATCTGTACATGGTTTCCTCTCCTTTGAAATTTTGGTTTCCTATCTCTGAAGTTCTCTGAAAAATTTCCATCCCTAATAGTAATCTTTCAATATCTTCCTCAGCACTGTTACAATAGTCCTTCTGCCTCTGACTTCTGCTGTAACACACTGATGTCTTTTACAGTCACAGTGCTTCTGTTATATAAAGAAGAAAATAATAAACAACAATTAATTTTTTTTTCCTCAGTTGGTTTTTACAAGATACCTCAGGTTAAGAATTTGGTGAGGTATAGCAATGAAAGTCACGATTAGCAAATTAGCCTTTGGGTAGGCTTTTATTTAAAAAAAAAAAAAAAAATATCTGTGAATCCTTCTGTCTTGGATGAGATATCTCCTCTCTTCCTAGGTTACAGAGAATGCTTTACCTGCTTTTAATTGCAACTGGGTGCCTTGGCTGGTTGGGTTTTCTTCCAATGAAATATAAATGTGGAATAGTAACTTTCAAAGAACGCATGAACTGTGAAGGTTGTAAAGAGCTTATAAAACAAGTTATTTATTACCATTTTATTCATTCAGTCATCTGAAGAGTTATGCCACTGTAAAATTGAGGAAATGGATAGATATTCCTGTGAGATACCACAGACCTCTTGACATCACGTGTCCTGTTTGGCCAACCTGATCTCCTCCTATGGCAAAATGACCTGCTGGTGAGGGAAAGCTGTGGGTGCTGCCTGTCTAGGCTTCAGTGAGGCACTTGTCCCTGTCTCCCACAGAGCTCTCCTGGAGGAACTGGCTGTTCATGGCTTGCATGGGAATGCTCTTTATTGGGTAAAAAAACTGGCTGGATGTCCAGGCCCAGAGAGGGGTGGTGAATAAACTAAATCCAGCTGGCAGCTGTGATTTTGAGGTGGCAAGAAGCTGTTTGGACATGGTGGTATTGTGCAGATCCCAAACAAGAGGAATTGGATAATAAGTTAGCTGAGACTTGTTCATTTCCTTGACAATGGGATCTGGTAATGTTCTGAGTCCCATTCTGTAGAGACAAGCCTGTACAGTCCCCAGCTGAAGGATTATTCATTGATAGTAGTATCTGTCTTGAGCAAGTGACTGGGAGGAAAGCTGAGGTGCAAAGCTGTGGTTTGTGAACTTTGTTAGGGTAATTGGGCAACCTTCATCTGCTCTTAGGGCTGGGTAAGGCAGCTGATGTGGGGCAGCTACTAGAAGATAAATACCAAAAGATAAGTAAAACACAAATCCATGCCCAGCTTAGGGTGTAAGTTCCTCCTGGAGCACTGGGAGGACAACCACGGGGATTTTGGAGTGCAGAGTGCTCATCTCAACAGCACCTATGTATGCTGTAGAGCTTCTTTGTCACAGCATATCCTGATGTTTAACACTGTGGGTTGGATGATGATGGAAAAGGGGGAAGGAGGCAGAATTAAGATGAAGAAGCAAGAATGAAAAGAAGTTTGGAGGTGAAAACTGTAAAAGAGTCAAGCCTGAATCACTTCTTTGAATCCAGACTGGAGTTTTAGGGATGTATTGCAGCACCTTCCCTGTATGGACACAGCAGCTATTAGGATGGCAATGCTTTGGAGGTTATTTTACTGACCAGGGATTGAGGAGTCACACTGCTAAGTTAGAAAATAGTGTGATTGATGCAGAGATATGATCAGGTTTTGTTTCTGAGCTACACATTTCCAAGGCAGTCAAGGCAGCATGAGGGACTGATGAGCAGCTGCTCTCAGTTTATGTAAGGTTAGTAAATTTACTGAGGAGTCAATGGGAATCATTCAGGTTAGTACATTTAGTGCTGTGGTGTCTGTGATGTTCATGTAAGACCAGAAGGTGCCCAGAGAAGCATTGCTGCTAGCACCAGATATATCAGAGTGTTTCTTGGAGTAGAGTCAGGAAAAATACTTCTTTTGCAGTTGTCACTATTTATATTTACCAGTAGACCACATAGTCATTATAAAGATCAACATTTGCAAATACAATTGTATGCTATTGACTGGGAATTTATATATCTGTATATAATGAGCTAAAATTCTTGACCTTATGTCTTGCCCTCTTTTGAAAGATAGGAAGCTTCTGTCCTGTGGCTTCTGATGACAGCTCAATATCTCTTTCCTGTTGCTACTGGTTCCTCCCATGAATGGTGGCAGAAATCAGAGCCCTGCAGCTCATATTATCTATCTTGGTATTTTATATCAGGTCTGTCAATCATTACAGTACTGTACTAGGCTATTTCACATTGCCCAGATGAGTTCTGAGAAAATTACTTTGTGCTGAGGAGGAATATCGTGTTTTGTTTTATAATGCTCTATGTTGTAGTGGAATATGAGGAGATTGTTTTCTCTTATTATCTGATGCCATTATTTGCTTTTTCCATGGACAAAGGCCATACAGATGCCCTTTGCATGTGTAATAAACTCCTTAGCAGCTAGAAGGAATGAGTTGGGTTTTTCAGGATTATTGACTGATCAATTAAAAAGCCAGCTGAAAATGCAAATGGATGATTTTTCTCTTATATTAAAAACTTCTCTGCAGAAATGTGTGCTGTTTTTTGCACAAAAAGAGAAGAACTTAAGAAGCAGTTTGTAGTTTTGAAGAGTAGGGCACTGCTTTGAATAAAAATCCTTGTGTGTCTGTAGTAAGATAGTCTTCATATCTTCACATTAAGGCCTCTCCTTCCAAAATTAGCCCTGGAATAAGCTGCTTTCAAGGTGGGATCCCCTGGCTCTGGGGAAAGGCACAAAAGCCTCTGCTGGAGCTGGAGTTGTTGAGAATAATTGTTAAATAGGTAAGTGACAAGAAAAGGGAAAAAAAAAAGAAAAAAAAAAAAAGAAAAGAAAAAAAAGAGAATGGTATACCACAGAGAAGGTTTGTGTGGTACTGAGGATGTTCCAGGGCAGTGAGGAGGCCCAAGCAGTGCTCTGCATGGGTGGGTTTAAAGGCTGTAATTTCAGCCTCCAAAGTATCCATATTGGCCAAGGCAAAGTTCTGTGTTTGTTCCACAGTGAAGCAGGTGGATCTTCCCAGCATCCCTCTTCTGGAACTGAGGCCTGGCCACGGATTTTCAGGTAAGACATCCTACCTGAGCATAAGTGAGATGCATCATCACTATTAGCTTGGTGTTTTGAGGTTGCTGTGCTATAGGTTAAAGCCAGAAGTTTAAAACCAAAGCTGCTGGAAGCCTAGTATATAAGGAGCTTTTTGGGCATTCTGCTTCAGATTGAATTCCTGTAAATACATTTTGCCTCTGCTTTTCTCTTATTTATTTTCTTGGAGCTCAGGGTGTGTGAAG
Organism: Oenanthe melanoleuca; assembly: GCF_029582105.1. Lineage (NCBI taxonomy): Eukaryota > Metazoa > Chordata > Aves > Passeriformes > Muscicapidae > Oenanthe > Oenanthe melanoleuca. The sequence goes on along the minus strand of NC_079333.1, from coordinate 18,923,160 downwards.
GGATCAAAAGAGTTAAAGTTCTTGCATTTTAAAAAGACAGCACTTCTGCATCCATTTAAAAATTCAGTTAACTGTTTATAGGTCAGATATAAGCAGTCTTGCTTGCCACTGCCCTGATTTTTCAAATTATTTACTTAGAGGAAACAGGGGAGATAGTTCATTGCCAAGCAATGATAACATGAAAAGGAAAGCAGAGCATTCCTTGTTATTCCCTCTTATATTTATTGATTTCAGGGCCAACTAGATTTCTTTGGTCTCTTCAGCCTGCAAGTCTGCAGTGTGTTGTAGAGCACCTCTAGAGCAAACAGAAACTTAAAGCAGAGCAGTGATCAAGTTTCAGCTGATAAAGAAAAGTGTTACTGCCCTGACACAGAGCATCAGCTCACAGAAAGTTGAGTATCCTGTATCAGGTATGGTTGTAGCAAATAAATTCTCAGGACTCATCACTGCACTACACAGAGTAACTGCTCAACCCTGAGCTCCTCAGAACACAGGCAGAGAGCCTCAGGGACTTTGGGCAACAACCTCTGGTTTGGCTTGGTTTGGTTGGGTTTGGTTTGGTTTGATTTCTGATTTTAGTCTGCCCTAGCTGGAAAGGCAGTGGATGACACACACACATAATCCTATTGCATTTCACATTTTTTCATATTCTTGTGTCCTGTATGAGAATGGCAGGAGGGAAACAATGTGCAGAGACCTGTTAATATCATCAGATGCTCTTCACAAAGCAGGGAGCAACCACCCTCTCCACACTAGAGAAGACAGGAGTATTTTTTATTTGTGAGATGGTGGGGGGTGAAGTAAAGGAGAACAAAAATGATTGCATGATGGAAATCTATGCCTAGGAATAGACACAGAGGGTATTGTACAATGAAAAGTAAAAAACATCTTAGGGATAGGTTACTCAAGCCAACAAAACTCCCTCAATATTAAATGATGTATGAGAAACTCAGAAGTGTAATTTGAAGACAGATGTCTTGCCAGTTACACTGCTTCCACTTCTTACAACAATTCCTGTCAGCAGATACTGCAAATTCAGTGCCATTTCATGAGCTGCCATTGCTGTCGTAGGAAATTGCTTCTCTCAGTTTTGTTTGCTGTTTTTCCTTTGCTGGAGATTTGCCTTTCATTAGCCAAGACCTAGCAGTGACTGATTCTTGGAAGGAAGGGTGACATTTGAATAGCTGAAGCTGCAGTGACCTGCTTCTTGTAACAGTTTGATAAGAAGCTCCACAATGGGTCGTGCCTCTGAGCAGCTGTATCTTGCAAAAACATTTGCTTTGTGGGAATTTTAATCTCATCTCTGCCCTTTGTATCTAACTAAACATGTGAAAATATAAAGATTTTCCAATGAGTGACTTTGCAAAACTGAGTTTGTAATGAGTTAAATGGTGCAGAAAGTGAGCCCTGACTGATATTTCAAAATGTGAAAAGTCACAGCAAGTTAACTCCTCCCTGGAGCAGGTGTAGGGGTGGTGGCAGTGTGTGTGTCTGTGGCTTGGCATGCTGGTTTTGCTCACACTGCTTCCTTACCTCCACCTTCTGCCTCTGATTTGGAAAAGCTCCTCAGCTGCTTGCATTGCTCTCTGCATTCCTCCCCATTCTCACACCTCTCTCCCCACTCCCTAATTTTCTTCCTTTATTTCCCTGGTAATCATTATGCCTTCCCTGCCTCTTCAAACCCAGGGTAAAGATGAATCCATAAACCTCTACTGATAGTTTCAAATCAGTTTCTTGATTTTTATTTGAAAACTTGCTCCTCTTAAACATGACAAAGCAGAGCAATAATGTATTAAATAGTTTATTTAATTTATTTTAGAAATTAAAAAAAGGAAGAGATAAGTATATAATATCTTGACTCTCCCAACTTAATTATTTTCTTTTTTTCATCAAATAATGCTTAATAGATCTTCCTGCAGTTAACTTTTTGGTTGGTTAATATTGAGGCTGTTTACATCAATAAGTTACTGCTATGTAAAGTAACAAATTTGCAGAAGGTTCAGGACAATGATCTTCTGGCTGTTTTTCAAATCAATAAGAATAAATGAGGCATTTCCATTGAAATTACATTTCGCTCAGGAATAATTTTGTGGAAATAGGCTGCTACAATTAGAAGTAACTTAGATTAGTGATGATCCATTCCACAAAATCTTTCCCCAAAAGAGAACGGACAAAAGTGTCTCTCCCCAGTAAAAATACATCCTCAAAAAAGACCTTTCTGTTTGTGCTTGTTCATTTGAATAGAGAAAAAAATCAATTTGATCTTAAAGCTTTTCTGTGTACAAAAAAATGTCCCCCTTCAACACAATCAAGTTAACTAATGGCAAAGCTATTTTTCTGCCAAGAGGCTGCATCATTAAACTGGGAATTAGACAAATGAGATCCTAATGTGTTTTAATAAAAACAATATATTTCTCCCTTCAATCTAAACCCCTGTAGCCTTGCATATTTTTTGTGCTTATGCCACTGGCTATGTGGAGTTCAGTTATAATTGCTCACCTTATAACTCCTTCTGACACTTACACCTGGAGCAGATTGCATTACAAGGATGTAGATGTATTCTGATTGCATGGAATATTTTTTACTTATTCTAGAAATGTTTTCAGGAGAAATTAAGGTAGTCTTGAATGGCTTTTCAACCACTGAAAATGTGAATATGTTATGCATTTTATGCATATTATACATATCTTGCTATTCAGCATTGTTCCATTAAAAATGTGCATTTTGGAAAGAAATGGCAATACGTAGGAGCAGCATTTATCTATGCAGCAATTCTGTTCCTTGGGCACACTGAGACATATCCTTTTGTGAGTAAAACTAAATGTTGTGACTTTTAAATCTTTTACTTGCAGCTGATGTTCCAGAAAGCTCCCTCATGAATGTGGAGGCAGATCCTTGTCTCATCCCTGCACTGCTGGTTTAAGCCATTTCACAGAATTCAGCATTCAGGTCCCTTCCTGACAATGATGCTTGCTGGCCTTTGGGCCCTGAGCTGGGTTTGATGCCTAGCAGTGGGAAGCTGTGAAAGACAGGGAAACTGGTGAAAGTGGAGCTTTCTCATCCTGCAAATCATGTTTAATTCATGAGTCATGTTTAGATGTGAACGCCTTGTACATAAATCTTATGAAATTTTTTGGTTTTCCCATCTTCATGAGAGGTGCTAAGCCATGCTTCCTAACTCTGTCAACCCATGTTCATCAACTCTTTCACCTGTTTGAAGTTTCCTCCCTTTTGTCTTCTGCTGCAGTTGTTTGATATTGCTGCTGCATTTTTGGCTTCCCTGTTTCATGTGGTTTGTTTTTTCTATTTTTCCCCCAATATGCACAGCACCTGTAAACTCCTTGGGATTTGTTTCCTTCTGTAACTTTACCAGTATTTCACATAGGAAATCAGAAAGTTTCATGCAGTGAACAAGTTCACATGTTGTCAGATTAAGGCTGGAAGAGACCTTCATGATCACCTAGTCTAACATGGGTCTTAAACACTCTTTGAGAAATGCTAGAGATTTCTTTTAATTCCTCTGCACAGAGTTCTTTTTCCAGTGGGAGAAAGGATTAAAAAAGCTGTTTCTGAGTGTGAAGTGAGCAAACATTCTGCAGGGGAAGCTTTGGCATTGCTCTTTCCCATTTCTAGTTCATGGTTTCCACCTTCAGAGTGCTTTAAACACAATAGATCAAGCACACTGCAGTTCCCTGTCCTTTCCTTCTGTGCCCACTGCAGGCATCCTCCAGTGGAATCCATCAGCTCCTGGCTGTCAGGACATTTCTCCAGGCTATGATGAGGTGTGTAGGTGTGGCCTGGTGCTCCTCTCCTCTGCAGCCTTGCTCTTTTCTGGTGCCTGCCCAGAGGGAAAACCCTGAGATGGTGCCTTCCAAAAACGCTGCTCCTGTCCAGCCAGGAGCACTCAGCTAAAGCAGCCTTGGCTGTGTGTGGAGGATGGTGCTCCTCACTGCAAGTATGGCCAGAGTTTGGGCCATAAAGTGTGCCAGTGAGAGCATGGATGGGTCCTGGTGTCTGGCTTGGTCATGAAGAGAAGGATAATGAGTGTGGTGCTGCTTGTCTGAGCTTCACATTTTTAATTTTTTATTTTACTCTCTATAGTGAGAAGAGCAGGCTGAGCAGAACTGGAAGGAAAAACAAAACCCCAGCACAGTCCTTGTGGTCCTTCAGGTGGTGCTCATAGATTTGTGCTCATCTAGATTACTGCTGGAAGGGAATGTATGGACTTCAGCAAAGAGAAGTGTTTTCCTTTATGCATCAAAGGCAAACCCCAAGGATCAAATGTGTGCCCAAATCACTGCCTGTGAGTGTGATGAAGACTGAGCAGAGCCAGCACAGTGCCCAGGCATCCTGCACATCTGCAGCAAAAAGCAAATCCAACTTTAAACCTTTCCCCTGACTTTACCCCACTCTTAGGGGTGGTGACATTCAAAACTAACCTCAGGCTTCAGGTGATGCTGCCAGGGGGCTGCTCACTCTCTTCTTGCTCATCCAGACAACAAATGCTGCAGAATTGATTGCACCACTGCTAAAAAATAGGTGAGGCTTTGTGTCTACTGATGTCCTACTAGATGTCATTGGGCAGGCAGACTTACTCTTCTGCTGTGATTTGTAGTTTCTTTGTAGTTGTGATTTTTAGAATCTTTGTTATCTTACTCTCCAAAGCTGCTAAGTTGTATAAAATATAACATGTTCTACACAGTGAATTGTAGAAATCTCCTCTCCTCTTACAGGGAGTCAGAGGTGAAGCTCATGACAGGCTTTGTCTGTCATGCTTCATCTGTCACAATAGGAAGAAAAAAATGTTTCATGGTCTTGATTAAAACCCAAAATAAGCATGGAAATTGCCCACTAATTACCATCAATGTCAAGTAATTTTCTTCTACACAGTAGTTATATTTGTTTATTATGTGTGTTTATTGCAGTCTTCTGGCCAGTGCTTATGATCAATACCCATTAAGGAAGAGGATGTAGAAAATTCAGGGTCTGACCTGCAAAGCCCAGTCAGAAATACCACAGTTAAGTTCAGACTGAGAAATATAAGGTGGTAATACCGTGAGTTTTGTCATCCTGTCCTAGGTTCTCAGATACAAAACTCCCTTGAGTGTCTGAAGGCCTTTTATCTTGTGAAATAGTGGAAGTCTATAAAATAGATATAATTCTTTGGATAGTGTTGTAATTCCTTTTTCACTTGCTGTCCTTTGGTGCAGTTCTGAACATGACTCTCACTATTCATTTCTAGTTTTACCTATGGACAGTCTTGCCAGCTCTGTGTTGCTGTATGTCCATTGATTCTTTTTTCTGTGAAAAAAGTTTTATTTTCTGGAGTTGTGCTGGTTAGGTGAGATTCTCAGGCTTCGTTTAGAAAGTTCTTGATCTCTTTCAGAGGTGGAGAGGATTTTGAAAACGTGATCTGGAAGGGCTCAGAGGCTGAAAGAACGAATGTCAGAGGTATTACTTTTAAATTTTATGCCTTCTGATATCTGATGTGGCTTTTCATAGCTTGAAGAAGGCATTACAGCCTTAAAGCACCTGACAGTTCCCTTATGATGAAAAGGCAATAATTGTGCTGCTTTAGCAAAAAGACTTGGCACTTAGGCACCTGCACCTGCATTTTTGGTGCAAAATGGCTGTGTACAAAAATTGTGGAACCAAAGAAGCCTGTGCCAGTGTGAAAGGGCTTTCCTCTGCATTCTGCTGGTTGCTTTGCACTAGCTGCACTGGCTCTGGGAAATGGTGCCTTCACATAGGAGAGCCCTAGGACTGAGAGAAGGAGGTTCTGTTCTGCTTAAAACCTCATGCTGTAATAGCTATGCTGAGGTATATTCATTTAATTGTTAGTTTGGTGAAATTTTTATTGTATTTTTCTCATTTCAATAACACAGCAATTCCCCTCCCTGCTGTCTCCCAGGGAGACTGTCCAGGAAAATGTTCCAGAACAGATGAAATTCTGACCTTCAGTCATCAAGCTGATGAGCAGCTTTTGTGGCATCTGACTGGTGTGAGCAGAAGCGATTCTGGGTCCCACATAAGTCTTTTGGGAGGACTTGATTTGGGAAGAGGTCTTTGTGGGCTTTTTCTGTTTAGCCACGTGTGTAATGGGGTCAAGAGTAGTTCCCAGTAGTTTGATATGTGTTTCAAACCCTCTGCCATGAGATGGATCTTCTGTGACCAGAGTCCAGTTTCTTTAAGAAGATTTTATGTGCCAAGTAGTTCGCTGGCTGAGTTGCTTTAATCTATGATCTTCAGAAAAGTTTTGCTGGCATCCCATCAGACTTAAGACTCTGAGCCCTTACTGAAAGTAAATTCCTGCTTGAGCTGTTGAGAGCTGGATGGAATTGCCCCATGATGTGGTAGAAAAGGGGATTGTCCAGAAGCCATTTTGGCAGTGGGGTGTAGCAAATAAGTTCTGTTTAAGGACTTCTTACTAGGACACAATTGCGCAACAAAGCATCTAACCAGTTTCCAGAGCACAATGTTGTACTACAGGCTTGCAGCCCAGGCAAAGCCCCCCTGAGCACTGTGCAGCTCCTGAAGTAGGTGTGCACTCCAGCTCCTTTGAAATTCTGGTTTTCATCTCTAGAAATCCCTTGGCAATACTTGTAACAAAATGCCTGTGTCAGAGCAATTTATTACTCCTACTGACATGATAATACAAGGCGAAATCAGACATTGCTTAGAAATTTGAATTTCTGTTATAAAAATGCCTCAGTCAGGGCTGTGCATTACCCAGTACCTGCATTTTCTCATATAAAGTGGGACGTCATCTTCAGCCCTACTGAGGCTTTCAGCTCTTTCCCCTCCCTCCCGTTAATAATTGGCAAATGATGGGATGTGATTACATGGCCATTTACAGTACTTATTAGCATTTCATTTATAACATTATCATATAAAACTGACTTAATTGCCCTCTGGGTGTAAACATTTAAATTTTGTACATGGCAGCTCCATTCACTTCTCTGCCACTGAGGAATACAGTATATTACTTCTCAGAAAAGAAAACACAAATTTGTCACGGATGGCTACATCCACTGTATGTGAAGAAGAAAGGGCTTAAAAGATGCTATGGCTCCTTGGGAGTGTACACAAGGATAACAATGTAATTTGCATTCAGGCATTTGCATATATGGTACAGTAATTTGGCATGGCTCCTTTGGTTTTCATCTCAGAGGAGGGAAGGATTGTCATTTTTCCAGCTAGTATCCTAAAAATCACATAGCCTAACGCTGAAAAAAGCCTCTGCAAAAGCATTCCATAGCTCTGTCACTGTAGAATTGTTCTCAATAGAGAAGTATTTATTGGTGCTTTGTCAAATCTGCATGTAAATATACCAATTGATAGCTTGTCATTATTTTCTGTTGGAGGGTATTCCAGAACCTAAGCAAAGGTCTGTCTGGGACCTTTTTCTTGGTGCTTAGTCTAAAATTTCATTGCATTTCTCCTTCTGCTCTTACCTGGTCTATCTCCTGTGTGCTTATTCAGCCAAGCTGGGCATATTTTTAGCCATGCATCTCCTTGCAAGGGATTTCTGAACCACTTCAGGGAGCTGTTGCTTTCTACCTCATGGTGCTTTTTAAATGTCCACTGCCAATCTCTTCCATAACACTCTGCCCTTGCCTCCAAATATTATTGGCCATTTTCTTCTGAACCCTCTTTGGATAACAGCTCACTCAAACCAGCCATCAATGTGCCAGATGCTGCTGTGCTGGGCTGTCAGCCTGATCCAGAAAGCACTGAAGCCAGAGGAAAGCCTCCGTTGATTTTGGATCAGTACCATCATGAGGAACCAGGGAATAACATAATGGCCCATAACTTAAAACACTGCAATGTGAGCCTGCATCACAGTGCAAAGATTGAGTAGTTGAAGGGTAAAGGTTTTCCACAGCCATAACCAGGAGGCAACAGCAATTAGCTAATAAACCTAAAAATGAAAATAAATATAAAGATAAATGGCCAGAGTAATGTTTGTGGCTGAAGGAGGCTGAAAGTGTTTTGGCAGGCTGGGCAGAGCTCAGCTTGGCAGTGGTGGGCTAGGAGCAGTGCTCCCTCTGGGTCTGGGGTGAGAGGAGAGCTGTGAGGCAGCTGCTCTGGGGCAGGATGGGGGCCATGGGGCTGCCTGAGGACTGGGAGGGCTGGTCATGGACTGACAGTGTGACAACAGCTTGCTTTTGTTGGAGTTTGGTGGGAGCAAAGGGAAAAGAGGTCTGCAGTGCTGGTGGGATGTCAGCAGCTTTGGGAGGATTGTGGCTGTGATGAGGGGTTTGTCTCTGCTCCTGAAGCCAGCCAGTCTCCACTCCTGCCCTGAGCATGGGGAGGAAACTGCTGTGTCTGGAGATGGGGCTGGGCCAGTGGTGGGAGCATTCCTGAAAAACAAGGTGTTTTGCCTCTGGTGTTGGGGCAAGAATCACTCCTGTGAATCTCTCAGCAAAAGGCTGTGCAGATGTGAGATGTGTCCTGATTTGAAGGACAGGTGTCTGCCAATAAAGGCAGAAGCTTCTCTTTGAAATGGAGAATGTAAAACCCCTCCCTCCATATTATTAGAATTTTGAAATTAAGGGGCTCTCAGGCAAAGATATGGGAATTAGGAATAACAGTTCTTTACTAGGAAAATTAAAATAGAAATACAGTGTTACAAAGAACAATCCCAAAACACTGACAGAGTCAGAATACAACCTGACACCCTGTCAGTCAGTCAGGGTGTTGGCAGCAGTCCCATTAAATGGTGGCTGCATCCTCCTGCAGTGGCAGATGTGGTTCAGCTGAAGCAGTGCTCCTGTAGAAGGTGCAGTTTTCCTCTGAAGGTCCAGGGATGATGTTGAAAGGTCTGGTGTTCCTCTGGAATCCAGTGTAAAGATGGATAACTTGTCCAAAATCTCAGTTTTTATCTGGGTAGGAAAGGCTTGGCTCCTCCCCTGGCTGGAGCATCTCCCAGTGGGATGATGTAATTTTATCAGTCACACAGTGGGACTGAATGGGCCAGCAGCAGATGATATCTTCCTGGAGGGAGGATGGGCTGTGGAAAAGATAAAGATGATTGCCCCACGTGGTTTTAAAGATGGCCCATTAGCAGATAATGTGTGCCACTGAGATAAGGGTCACTGCCCCACCCAGCTTCAACAGATGGTGACAGAATACACATTTCTGGCCTCATCCTGTATTGCAACACAGAAATGGAAGAGACTGCCTGCAGCACAGCAGTCGTGAATGTCCTGCCTTCTTCCTCCCCACTGTGCTGCTATTCAAGCAGTGCTAACTTGTCTCCCATTGGTCTGGCGTTCAGAGGAGAGGGGTTGACACCTTTCCCAGAACTTTTGGTCTCACCTCTCCTTCTGGACCTGCCTCTGCTCTTGCCATGTAGTTGTATGCTTTCTCTTGTTTGTGCCTCACTTGCTTCCAGCATCTTCCTGCTTGGGCAAGATCCTCCTGGCTTCCTCCATTTCCAGAAACCACCCTTGTGCTGTCCTGTCCCAAAACTGCTGCCCCACATCTTTTTGCTCTTATCTCTCAAGTTGCCAGCCCAGCACTGGAGCAGTTGCTTCACACACTAAAGCCAAGCTGGGGAAGATGAAGAGCGAAGTGATTTAATCCTGAATAAGGAACTTCTTGGAACTCACTGCAGTCATGTAATTTGGGAGCTGGGTCTGAAGCTGCTCAGTGCCCCCTGGGCTGCAGCCCTGTCCATACAGTGTCTTTCAGGTGACTGATGAGCTCTTCCTCATCCCACCAACCAGCACAGGAGCCTGGAAACAGAGCCTGTAGTGCATGGGAATGCTCTCTGATTCAGGAGATGCTGCTGGGATGTCCCACTGCTCTCCCTAAGATGTTGTTTGCTATTACCTGGAACACAGAGGGCTTCTGCCTGAGGTGAGACAGCACACAAATGGTATCAATGTTGCTTTTCTCCTCCTCTGCAGTGTTTTCAGTCTCATCTCGGCTTCCTGAAGAAACCAGAGAAATTTTTACTCTTTTATCAAAGACCAGCAATGTATATTTCCATGGCAGACTGAGCTAGCTGGCTGATACCCTTTGCATCAGCAAGACTGTTATTTCAGATTTTCTTCTCCTTCCACCTTTTGCCCAAAACAGCTTGATTCATTTCAGTGTCTCTCTTAGTCACCTTGCAGGTTAACTTTATTGAATGTCCATGAGAATAGAAGATTTTTAAGAAAAAAACAAAAATGTCATCATACCTGAACACAGACAGAGAAGATGTGAAACACATTGTATTAAATCATTCAGGAATGGGGAGAAAAATTATTTGAGATATGGAAGGAAAACAAATATGAAGAAGAAGAAATGTGAAATGAAAGAGGAAGGAGAAGAGACCACCTCCCCATTCAAAAAAAAGATAAATGACAATTGCAGTGGCCATGTTTCCCTGGCTAATTCCTGAGGATGCACTGCCACCTGCCAGCCTTTGAGCAAAACGCACGGAAAGAAAAAGTGGATTTCATTCCTAATTGCACTGTTCTTTGACTGCCCAAATTGCTACGTGGCCAATACATCCATTTTAAAAAGGAAACTGCAATCAAGGGTTTACACATGGATTCGCACCCTTGCACTACACATTATGCAGAGGAGCAGAATACATTTGCAAGGTGAAGCACCCTGAGCCCAGCAAGGCTGGCTGTGGTTGTGAATCAGGGCTGAGGGGCAGGAAGCCAAGGCCTTGCTCTTGCCCTGTCCTCAGCTGAAGGTGTGAAACATTGTGAGGGGAGGGCACAAGTCACAGAGGTGCTGAGGAGTTGATTTATGCCCCTAGAAAAGATTAAATCCGCTGCATACTATGGAATTGTTAAATGGGAGCCAAAGGGGTGCCTTGCTGAAATTTCAAGATGACAAATAATGGGAGGAAAAGAAATATTGATTTAGGGTAGGTGCCCAGGAGTAATGGGATGAAATTTCAAAGGGAAACATGAGTGTTGTGTATTAGGAAATGCTTCCACATACTGAACTCTATCAAGCTGTGAATATCTCAGGGGAAGCTGCTTCACCCCAGGCACTTTAAACTAGAATAGAATAAATGGTATGAAATTATTATAGAGTGAATTCTTATAGTGGTAAGGGGACGAAATAGACAGTCTAATAGGTTTTTATTTCCTCTCTGAGCTGACTCTCCATTGTCTTTCATTATGCAGCACAAGCTGTTCAAGCAGAACTACTACTGCCATGCACACAGCTGTGTGTCATACAACACCTGGTAAAGGATGCATGGAGCACAGCTCTGCCTTGAGCCTGCTGCAAGGCAATGTAAATTGCATTTCTCATCTCTCAGCCTCTTAGTCCTGGCTCAGATTTAGCTTTTCTTCAGCACTGTGGAGGGTCCATTACCATGAAGAACCTCTTACACGTGTGTCACAGTGTGACTTAAGTTTTGCCAATTTTAATATATTTAATTTCTTTTGGAGATAGGACTTAGGAGTAAAGACAATGCAGGCTTAAAACTTAAAAAGGTACAAGAAGAAATTTATTAATAACACAAAAAGAATTCAGAGTAAGATTCCTAGATTATTCTCTCCTCCCCTTTCCTTCATTCCACATTCCTTAACAAAAACAAACAGAGAACACTTCAGTTAGTTATCCCCCCAAATCATCAGTTCAGTTCACTTAAGAGAGAAAAGTCCCTTTTTTTAGTTATGGCTTAGGGGGTGTCTTCACCTTCACAGTCTGCATCTGCCCAGGACCTACAGAACCTTGAATTTTCCTCTCATTTACACAGTCCTTCCAGAGCCATGTTATGGGTTACAATGCACACTTTTAAAGGCAGGCTGGGGAAAAAACCCCAAAATTCTCTTAATCTCCTTCTCTATCAAATGTCTCTGTTCATATTCCAGTCCCAGAACAGAGAGAGCTCTATTTCCCCGAGGAAAAAAGTCTTCTCAAGCACCCCAAACCTTCCCAAGTATATTTCACAGTTTAAAGGAATTGTAAGGAAGACACAGTCCCCTCATAGCCCCACAAAAAGGGTTTTCAGCTACTTATCAGTTGCATCTTTTCAATCTCTTCCCATCAGGAACTTTATCTTCATTCCGCTGACTTCTGTGGACTCCATGCTTTATTCCTTCTCATTCAGGGGAGCGCAGGAGATCGAGAATCTTATCCAGGCATAAAGAAGTTACAATTGTATCCAGATTGTGAAGAAACCACATGGGTAGCTGGAGTCCTCTTCTCTCAGAACAAGGAGGGGAGGGGGGAAGGGAGAGCCTTTGGTGGCTCCCCGATCCCCCCGCTCGGCCACACCATGTGGAGAGCCGAGCCCGGGCCATGCGGGGCCCGGAGCCATGTGGGCGGGGAGGGGCCGGGACCAGGAGCCCCAGGCAGGGACCAGCGCACCTCAGGAGGCCGGAAGCCGAAAGAGAGAGCAGCCAACTCGATCCACTGTGATTTGTGAATGTGAAATAGCTTTTCATTGGCCTCCCGAGCTGTCCATCACCAAACCAGCTCTCTGATTGGTGCCAGCAGCCACAGGGGAAGCTCCCAGAGACGGGAGAGCCCCTCCCATCCCCAGCCTCATGGAGCCTGCCCTGAGGGGAATCCACCCCTCCTCCCCAGCACGTGAAACCAACACAATGTGTTGTTCTCTATATTTCTTAGACAAAAATACTTGTGTAATTTGAAGCAGTACATCACCCTAAGACCTGATTGAGTCAAAACCAATTTAGTAAGGACAATCCAGTTACCTAAAGTGACATTGTCTTTCTTGGTGGGGTTGTGTTGGATGTAAAAATTCAGAAATGCCTCCAGAAATTAAGCAAACCTTCCATCTCTCTTTTAAACTTTGAATATTGTTTGAGTTGGGATTGAGATAAAAGTCTTTTATTTGTGACTGAATGAACATTCTTAAGGGACACCTTGTAAGAAATGGCAAACAAAGAAATGGTTGCTTGAGAGAAATTGTCTTTTTGCACACAAAGGTGAAAATTAGTGAAAATGATGGAAAAACACCTTCGGAAAAACATGTTCAGAGCAGAATCAAACTGTGATTTTTATGAACTGGTGAAGTGAGCTCACTCCAAAAATATTGGCTACCAAGTCTTTTTTTTTTTTCCTTGAGTGTATTTGTTCTGAAATACAGTTTTACAAGAACCTCTCTAACTTTTGTCATAAAGGCACCTCACCAGTTGACTGTGGCCTCACAAGCCTCATGCATTAGCTGCCATCTTAACACTGTGAGTTTAAATTTCCTCTTCCCTTGTCTGACTGCATATTTTTTTCCTTTTTCTTTGCTCTGGGAATCATTTTAAAGCATGTTCCACTCACTAAGAGAAGTCTTGGTTTAAGGACAATTATCATGTGGTTTAAACTAGGCATATACTGAGCCCTATTTACCTTAAATGAATTTTGAGAACATGTGCTTGTCTGTCACTGAGCTTTGGGAACTGAGTTTATGGATTTATTCTTGGGAAATGTGAAGTTTAATCTGTACTGAATGTAAGAAGAAAAATGGTTGCTGTTACCTACAGAGTGATGGCCAAAGCCACCTCACTCTGAAGACCAAAGCTGGCTGACTGCACCTGAACTGCTGCTTTATTTCTGGAGAGAGCAGCAAAATCTGCAGAGCCTCAGCTCTTGGTCTTCTGGCTGAGCCAGAGGTTTTCATGTGATGGTGTTTTCCACCAGGTGATCTCTCTAGTCTGGGTTTTCTCAAACAAAGCTTGGAGATCTCATGTGGAGTCCCAGCTACAGGTAGATTAAAAACCAGCTGTGAAAGTCAGAAGAGCACCAGTCCCCAGAGTTCAGTGTGTGGAAGCTCACACTCCTCCTTGTAGTTCAGACACAATTAGTGATCAAACCAGAGGACAGTTTCAGGGTACAACAATGCAAGTATAGTCCTCTGAACCACTGGATCATCAATCACAGTGTCATGGCAGAACCCATAAGAATTTAAGTTGGGCCTGAGCAGTAATTCCTTGTTTTAGAAGCTGATTTGACATTGGGACAGCTGGGAATTAGGTGGCCCTTGCTGCAAAATCAGTTTCTATCAGCCTTTTTTTGGGACAGGGGAGCAGGGTGAGGACTGCTTTGGCAGGGAAAGGTGAAGTTGGTGCCTTGTGGACCAGGGACAAAGGTGCTGGGAAGTGTGTGGGGAGGAGGACTTTGGTGAAAAACAAAGCTGCTGTAGGAGCTGGATAACATACTAGCAGAAAGAACAAATTGTATGGAATGTGTTATGTTCATTATTTTACCTTCTGGATGGAGTATGCTGTGAGTGGGACACTGGGATAATTGAATGCTTGATTGTAGAGTATTTGTTAGTACTTCTGACTTGGCTACACCAGTGAAAACTTATGCAGGAGGTTGTTTGATTTGTATTCTCTGCAGGAGAGGAATAAAAATGAATACCCACCTCATTAATCCCTTTTAAAATTGTGTGTGGATGGGCTAAACAAACTTCTGTGGTTCTATTTCCTAATAAACAAGGAAATCATTACAAAAAGTTTATCAGCTTTACTTTGGTTAATCACCTCCTTTGTTTCACTTCTATTGTGTAGTCTGCAAGAATAAATTAAACTAAATGAGCCTTTATGAAAGTCCTTTTTAACAACATTTTTCTTTAGAGTTTGCCTACCAGCTCTGTAAAACTCTTTACATTTCCAGGTTTCCAGATGGATCTTCCAACATCTATTGTGCTTGCCTAAATGTAGAGTAAAAAGGAAACCCTAGTTCTCTTAGATCTACCCTCTGGGACTAATTATACTCATTTGACTAGAGTAGCAGTTAGATCTGAATTATAGTCATGAATAAGTAAGATCTTAATTAAAGTCATGTTTGGGTGCAAAAGGCAATGTCATACATGCAAAGAAGCTGCTTTGTAATATGTGGGAATTAGTGTTAATAATAATTTGTGTATGAGATTTGGGTTCCAATTTATTCTTCATATTGCTCTCTCTGGCACTTTACCCATTTAATAGTGCATCCTGCTCCCACTTCCATGTTTGAGTACTCTCAATGTAATAGAAGGTAAAATATTGCTAAGCCAAAAATAAAATGACCACTCAATTCATATCAATATTTAAGGAGCTTTGTAATTGTCAATGCCTTATCAGGTGTTTGACAATGTCTCACTTCTATCTGGAATATGCTGAAAAAATAGCAATCTTATGGTGGATTGTAACATCTTTTTTCTGAAGACTTTGAGTTCCCCAGGAGGACAGCTTAATCTCATTTTTGTTTCCTTTTCTGATCTATTCTCATCTCTCCCATAAAATTGCCAATAACACATAAATTAAATTGTAGGAGGGTAGGTTTAGATTAGATATCAGAAAAAAATGTCTTTATTGCAAGTGTGGTGAGGCACTGAAAGAGCTTGCACAGAGCAGGGGTGGATGGCCCATCCCTGGAAGTGTTCCTGGCCAGGCTGGATGGGGCTTTGAGCATGGAAGGGCAGGGGGTGGGAACAGCTTTGAGGTCTCTTCTGACCCAGACTGTTCTATGGTATGTTCATACATAAATAATAATACAGCATACTCCAAAACTCCAAAACATTTGGGCAGCCATCAAACCCTTGCTTTGCTTTGGATGATGGTTCAAGCTCCTTAGGGGAATATCTCCTCCACATGGGAGATAAAGACAACTCAAAAGCATGAAGAGCTTGCCTAAGGCCAGCTAACTGCACTGGGCTCAAAGATCAGCATGGAATGCCACCTAGACCAAGGGATGCCTGCATGGATGACCAAAACACTCCAGAAAACAGAGGATGTGGCTGGTGAGTGGCTGAGTCTTTGTGTTCCTCTTGCTGAATGTGATCTAAGTCTTGTCAAGAGAATTGTTACCTGCTTAGTGTGAGCAGGTAGCCTGAGCCACGGTGTGAGGGCTTGACAGACTTCTTTCCTATGATGTTTTCTGACAAATACTGCATCTGAATATGTTAGGTGGCAAAGGACCTCCTGCATTTTTGTGACCATTCTGTCACATGTTTTATTCCTGAAGAAAACTTTGAGAAAATCCAAGTACTTTCCTCTGATATTCTCTAAAGAACATGTTGTTTCTTGAAAGAAGATGCTATCTTTTCATCCTGAGCAACTTATTTTTTGACACTTTGATATATTTATTTAAAAAAATAAGGAGCAGTTGAAGAGATAGAAAATTTAAAATAGAATAAGCCTTTCTGACGTCATCCTGAAAGAATTATTTTTGCCTTGTGATAATTTTTCCCCATTAGATACACTATATTTGTATAATACATATGTATCTGTATATCTATATATAACTGTGCATGTGTATTTATATATATGTTGAGAACAATTTAAGCAAGCATGACACTCTTGTATTTGTTTCTCATTTTTCTTTTTTGTTACCTTTTTTTTTTAACTGCTGAAGCTCACTCTCTTGGACATTCTTACCAAGATTTTGAGTTTGACTGCAGAGGATTCCAATGAAGTGAATGTCAGAGTTGTAGAAGCTGGGATGAAGTAAAATATCAAAGATTTGAACCCTTCTGCTTCAAGACATTAGCTAGTCTTAAGCACCTTGGTTTTGGAAGAAACATCCTCTATGGGAGCAATACTGCATGACTGTCTATGAGGATTTGAAGCACCTGCTGTTGGTACCTGTCAGAGACAAGACAGGAGCATAACAGAATTATTGTGTGATTCAGCCCAGCAATTAATTTCCTTTGTAGGAATCCAGTAAAGCACAGAGCAGAGCAAAGCCCTACCACTTCTCCTTTGTCTTAGTCACTGCTTCTTTTCTTCCAGGAGAAAAGTAATTATTGCAACTGGAGAACGTGAATTATAAATATAGGTAACATTCTGCCAAGTGAATCTAAGAACAATTCAAATATGTAAAAATCTCCATAATTTAGAAGTTAATTACAGGGTATGGGTGCTCTAAGATGCAATAGAAGTCCTGAGTGTTTTGTGTGGATGCGTTCTGCCATGAGGGAAGTGCAGCTGACCCTCATCCTTGGCCTTGCATGTGATGATGTTTACATGTATTACTCAAATTTGTTTCAAATTCTCTTTTCCACATTTATTTGTGGATTATCAGCAGTCAGCATCAGTAATATATCTATTTTTATTGAGCTAGATGTATCCATGCGTGTTTCAAGGTGCTTGATTCCTGTTGGCAAAGGCAGAATCACTGTAACTCCTATTCATGTGAATAAGCCCAAAACAAAACTCGGGAGCTGATATAATTAGAACACATTTATGCTTGTTTTCCAGCCTTGGTCTGCTGAACAGAAATTACTTTGAAAGATAGTTCCTGTGCCTTTTTTAAAATTTCTTTTTCTTTTCCAGTGTTCTTTTTATTCAGCCACGGGCTTGCAGTGGAAAGATGGATGAAGTGGAGAGGTATAATTTTTGCATATTTCTCAGTGCAATGAAAAATAATACAGTGTACCACATACAATAATCTGCAAGTACACAAAAATAGCTGCAAAGAGTAAGTGCCTTACTAATGGATGGAAAATGAAAGTAGACATAATGGGCATGTATTTCCCCAAGGATATTTGAGGTTGGATGTTAGATAACCTCATGTGCAGTACAAACTAATGCTTGATTAAGAAGGCATGGGCTTCTATCACTGACAGTCTTTAACACAGGTTAGATTAACTACTTGGGAAATGCTTAGGGTACTTCACACTGCTTGTGCAGAGCAGTGGACAAGGTTTCCTCTCCATGTCTCCTTTAGTCTTCATAGCTGATGTGCACTTTTGTTGTGTTGTGTTTTGGCCATATAGGCACAATACTCTTCAAAATGTAGTTAGACAACTACAACAGTGATGGAAGCAGTCTGAGTATGTGCCACCAAGATATAGTTGCTCCTGTGGAAATGCCAGTCCCTACCAAGCATTGTCAAACACCAGAAGGGATGATTCTTTACCAGTTACAGCAGCATTGGCAGGAGGGCTCACACACAAACGAGTCTACCACATGCCATCTGCTCCATTGATGAAGGTATAAATGCTTTGTACTGGGACAGAGCTTTCCTTCTGAGCATCTCAAAGTATCTTGAAGTGGAAATACAAAGTGACATTATCTTACCCATACCTGCAGCACTATCAGTGTCATTGAACTGGTGTGTTTGCATTGGAGCAGGTTAGTTTGTGCCCTTGAGAAGGAGTTTGACACAGAGACAACACTACCTGGAGGTACTTGGGCATCAGGGAACAGTCCTATGTAAAGCACCCCCATGACTGAACTAATGCATTTTCTCTCCTTTGGGACAGAGGCAAAGGACTGATGGTGCTGGCAATGGAGAGACAGGAGACACTCTCCTTTCCAGCATGCTTTCTACAAATACAGGCTTAGTGTGCGTGTCAACAGGCACGTGTGCACCTCCTCCCTGCTGCAAATATTCATGTAAATAATTTCCTAGCCTTTTTGCTGTGCATTTAGGATCCTAATCAGGAGAGAAGTTACCATTTTGCCTGGTAGTGAGTAAACAGGTAAGAGAGACATCATGACAGAATGTGTGTCAGTGGTGAACTTGTATTTGCTCCAGCTCCTTTTCAATATCTGTCTAAGCCAAAGTGCATGGAAGATATCAGAGTACTGCATGGAGGCTACATAAATCAGGTTTTGGACCCTAATAACGCCCTCCAAAACTTCCTTTCACCAAGTCATTTTTCTTCCTGCTCTCATTTTTTAAATCCACTCTTCAGGTGAGATAAGAGGATTCTTTTTGCCCTTAAATTATGGCAGTTACAAGTAGTTCCTGCTGTCTCTGTACATATGGGGCTTTTTGTTGTTCTTTTGTCTTTATTTTTTTTCCCCAAGAAAAACAACTATTTCATGCTCATGGAAAAAAAACTAGAGATTAGCTGCACCAGAACACAAAATATGAGTTAACCTGAGGCAAAGCACAGCTGAACAGCAGCAATACAAACGTCCCCTCAGCTCTGGTGCCAAATGTCTCCAGTGATAAACCTTTGCAGGCCATTAACTGGAAATGAAGTGTCCTTTATCAAGTTTCCTTTTTTATTAAAATCAGTAAATATAACTGAACATCTGATAGTAAATAATTTCCCTCTACCCATCTGCAGATAAGGGAAGGATCTGAGGGGCAGCAGATACTTGCTCTCAAAAGAAGCAATTCTGAGATGGTTTAAGGCAGCAGCTGCACTTGTGATCAGACAGGTCACTGGCATTAATATGGTTTCAATGCATATTTAAAGACTCTCTGACCTACATACAAGTTTCCAGGACATGCACATTCTTATTCTAGCTGGAGTCATTTATGTGATTTGAGTGGCCCACACCTGTGCAAAGGTGTTACCTCCCCTGATTCTTGACTATGGAGAGGATTTGGAAGCTGCTTGGATGAGTTATTTTTGGTGGATTATAACTGGGAAACACCAGTTATTTTTTGGTGGATTTTAACTAGGAAGCACCAATTGTGTAGAAGCTAAGCAAAAAAAAAAATAAGTTATATTAATCAAATACAAGAATCTTTATTTTAAAAGAGAATGTTTTAGGAGAGAGATGCCATTCAGAGATGGGCAAAAATAGTGTGCTCTTGTTTCACCAGTGTAGGCAGAGACACCTGGGGACAGATGAGAGAGGACTAATCAGCAGTGACCACCCTTCTCCAGGTGTTTGGGGATGGATGTGTTTCAAATGAAAGGGGAGCTTCTCAAAGTGTCTCTGAACTGTCATTGTCCATATTTTCCAGGATCACTGTCCCTTGCTGGAGCAGGGACAGTGTGGCTCTGCTAGGGGAGTGCTAGAGATTTCAGATTTGAACAAGGTCTTTTGAAGCTGGCACATTGTCCCAAAAGGCATCTGCATGTTGAGAATAAATCTGAGAAAAAGCAGCATGGACATTATGGTTCCCTTTCAGCACTTGCAGGTAGGAGGATTTTTGATGTGGTCTGGCAGTTGTTTTGCTATTAATGAAAAGAAGAGGTGGCCAAGTGTAAGGAAGTGCAGAAGGGTTGACCTCTGCTTTGTGACAGAGCTAAGAGGGAGAACAGCTGGCCACAGACTCACTTCTTCAGAAGAAAACTGGAGGGAAGATGAGAGACATCTTCAAGAGTATGCAGAAAAAAAAATAAAGGAAGACAAGAAGTCTTACTTTTTGTTATTTGGCTCCAGGGGGAGTATTACTTATTGTTTATTTATAGGGCTGTTGATAAAGACATGGCTGAAAATGACAAGACACTTGTTTCATCCCCTAGAAGGGAGGATTAAATCATTACAGTCATTCACATTTCGAGCAAGCAAAAGAGAAATTATTCTTCTGATGCCCACTCAAGGGAAGCTGGCAGTCAGAAGGATAGGGGATTGTGTTCCCCTGTTACTCTAAAATGTGTAATGAGATTGCACTGCAAAATAGCCATGGAAATGTTAATTCTAAAGTATGTGGTGCACTGTGGAAAGAGCAAGTGGGAAATGATAAATGAGCAGCATCGATCAAACATCAGCATGTGCTGTGATTGCCAAGGGCTCAGGCAGATCTCTTCACTCCTTAGGGAAGTCCTTCTCTCTAAGAACCACATGAGAGACTTCTGTTAGGCAAAAATAATGCTGCAGAAATTTGTGAGGTGCCCATTAAGTACAGATAGGGCAGGAACTTTGTAAGGGACTGAGTGTCACTTTGATGGATAGACTACAGTATGTTATACTCAATAAATCCTCACCATTTCTGTGTGCATTGTCATTCAAAAGGGATTATTATTCCTAACTAAATAGCCACTGAAAGTCTAAAAGGTATGCATGCTATGCACTGTCATGTCCTGAGTTACTGGGCTGTGTAACACAAGTCAGTGTGAAGATAAGAGAATTAGGAAGTTCTTGCACCCTCACAGGGATGGTCAGAGGGAAGCACCCTCCCTGTATGTGGAGTCCAGAGACAGCTGGATGACTGTGAGTCATATCTGACCTCTGGGGCTAAAGATCTAGGCACTTTATTCTAGACCAATGTACAATCCTTTCAGTATCTGTAAAGGGAAGAGGGGAAAAATGGAGAGAAGTGACATTTTTTTTGTAAAAGTGGATTGAAAATGCTATGAGATTAAAGCAGAGCCCAGTTTCAATTTGTAAAATTCCCTCGACTTTCACCGTATTCAAACTTGGCCACAATTTCAAGACTTTGAAGAACTGCTTGGGAGTTCTTTAGCAGGTAGGAAAGGGTAGGAGGGTAACAAGACAAACATGTAAGTAGAACTGATCTTTAAATGGGTGATATCTGAGAACAAATCTAACCTTATTCAGCTCTTGACCAAGTTATTGAGAGTCATATAGGATCTCATTTAAACTTCCTCATTAGATTCCATAGCTCATCTGTGCCCACAGACATGACTAGGATAGAAATGGGCTTACTCATTTTCTAATTGCACTCCTTGGGCCATGGGTGGAAAGCAAGCATGACGGATGTGGGTGCAGCATTCCAGGGCCAGAACAGGGCATTTGTTGATCATGTCATTGTGGAATGCCACATCACATAAAAGCATACAGTATTGAAAAATATAGCTGCATAATTTCCTGGAATCAGTACTAATTAAAAAGTAAATTGGAGTGGGAAGCAGCTGAAGAATATCCAACTATTTCTATTATCATAATTTTTTGCAGTAAAGGACAGATGAGTAAATGCTGTGTTTGAATTGGAGAACACTAATTGTACAGCTTCAAGGCTACTGAGAAAATGAAATTTGCCTTTTTCTTTTCTAAACAAAGATGTGTTTATTCACCTTCCTGTTATTTAGTATACAACAGCCTTAATAAATACAACACAACAATAGGGCTGCTGGATCAGGTCCAAATAAACCCTAAAATGACCAGGTGCTATAATAAGAATATCAGAGTTTGACATTTTAGTTCACTGAATTGTCCTCCTTGCTCCTTTTCCCAACATCTACAAGCAGTGCACCTGAAAAATGCCCACATTTAGAATATCAGCACAAGGTGGGGAAGGAGAACTCTTGGCTGGGTTCCTGCCTCCAGTGTGGTACCAGAGGTTTGTGGAGAGGTGCAGTTGAAGCCCTGGGTTACAGGCAATGTGCAGACACTGTGGAATGTGCCTACTCTAAAATGAGTGCTTTTCTGACACCACCCCCTGCTTCAGTTGATGCTGAGAGTGTGTGGAAAAGTTATTACCCACCTCTTAATCTTTCCTACCCTTGCTGAGGTGAGCAGTGATGGAGAGTATGCACCACAATGGCTGTTTAACCTGGATCTTTGTCTGTGGCTCTGCAGAACTAGATATGTTGTCTTCCTTAATCTGCTTCACTTTATTTTTAGGTTTTGACTGTGAAAAAGCTAGCAGTTTGCTGGAGTCAATTTTCACAAAAAGCCAGTGACAGAGTAAGAATTTCTGCCAATCTTCCTAACTTGCACTGAAAGCCTACAGTTTCTCAAGCTGCAAGAGCACAACATTGAGGAAAAAAAAAAGGCAGCCATCAAAGCATGCCCAGGACAGAAATATTCTGCTAGCTTTTGTGACTCTTTGTTTCACATAGAAATACCCAGATTTAGAAGGCATGACTTGGGCACAGTCCTATACTTTGTCCCCTCCTTTTCCCCTCAGTCTCTTGTTCCAGCCACTGACTTAATGAAAAGTATTTTTCTTTTGGTGGGTCTCTTGGCATGGTTCTTCCCCTGGCAGTGCTGCTTGTTGCTCCTTATTCCTGAGGAGATGAAGAACTGACTGATCATCAGAGTTGGGCTTCATGAAGAAGGTCCTTCTTTCTAGAATTAAAGATTTAACCTGCAGATGGAAGATATTGGAAGAGGAAAGTGGCCCTGGACTTTTGGTAGCTTTATCCTAAAAGAGAGTGAGGAAAGATCTAGATTTCTTTACTGAAATTTTCTTTTATTCATTGCCTTCTTCAGAAGTACAGGGTCATGCTGGCCCTATGACCATGGAAAATCTGTTCCAGGAAAGCAAGTTTCTCAAAAGAGAAAGGAGAAAGAGTACTTTCTTGTCTTACTAGGAGTTTGTGTAGGGTGTGAACTGTTAGCAAAGGATGGTGCTGTGCCCTGTGCTTAGGTACTTGTTACAGGATTGGCATGGATTACATGCTGAGGGTCAGAAAACGTGTTTGAGAAGTCACAGCTCTTCAGCAGGGTGTGACAGAGAGGGGTCAGGTTTTGCCTTCTCTTCCAGTACCATTACTGAATTCTGATTTGCTGCTGTTGGGAATTGGCCTTGGCTAGCATGAGGCTGGAATAACTCCAGTGCCACAGGGACTCAGACCTCAAATAGCAGCACATGGCCCAGGGCTCTGTGCTGTGAATTCTCCTGCATGGGGGCTTGGAAAAGCTCACTTGGTAACTCAGGACTTGCTTCCCAACTTGCTATGGCCAAGAATTTGCCTGCACTGTGCACAAGCTTCATGCTCAAAATGTAAAAAATTGGCTGTTGTTTTACTTGATTCCAATTGCTTTTGGTGCTGTGGAAATAAGATGCTTAGAAATAAATAAACTGGCCGTGAATAGTGTTTTTTATTTGGTTTTAATGGCTTGTACTAATTAACTGGGTCCTGTCGAGCTTCACTTGAGTGGGAGTGACACAAGCACAAAGATTACAGGTTGGCATTTACATTAGTCTCTTTCATTAAACAGGAAAAGATTCTGTTTAGCAAGGGACACCTCCAAGGAAAACAATGCCAGAGGGAACAAAACTATTTCTGTGCTTGAAGAGAACAGGGCTTCAATACAGTAGTCTAATTAAGATGGTTATCTGCTGCAAACAAACACAGCTGACTCCTGTACAGTGGATGGGGGAATTTAAAGAGAAAAATTATCGATTGAGTCTGGAAAAAGAGTTAGAACTCAACAATGCACTGGATAAATACATATACTTTCTCACTCCTTTCACACTGAACAGATCTGATGGTATTGGGGAAGCTTTTTTTTCCTAATTTGTTGTTTTCTTTTTTTCTCTTTTTTTTCCCCCCATCAGAGTTTTCTGTGTAAGATTTTGCAGGGATGGATTGGCAACATGGGTCAAAAAATTCAGGTCCTGTTTAATTCCTTATTCTCAGATTCTGTCTGCTCTGAAAACACACTGTTAGTGCCACTTTGGTTGAAATTCCTCTGCAAATCCCTGCTGTATGACTTAAGGCTTGTGCAGATGGTGGCAATGCTGATGAGAATGACACTAAAGAGTTGTTTTCTCTTTTCTAATGCCAAGCAAGAACATTTTAAACAAGAAATGGCCAGCTATTATGATTTTGGTGGCTTTTATCCCTGCTCTGTAAAAAGGTATAAAAGCCCTTTGGCTGTCTCTTCCACTTTTCTAATTTGAAAAAATAAGAAATAAATTGTCCCCAGAAACCAACGGTATATCAGTTGCTTCTTCTCAAAATCTGTTAGAAATCATAGCTTTATGAAGGGACAGATGCTTTACTTTTGGTGTGGATTTGTCCCAGAGGCACTCAGGAGTGTGAGGGCTGGGGAGGCTTCACTGAGGCTGCTGAGTCTGAAGGAGCAGTGACCAGGCTGAAGATGGGCTGGACAAGGATGTTCCAGGGCACCTACTGGAACCAGCCTGCTGCTGTGCACTGGGAAACTGTCCCTGGTGGCTTCATTTCATTTTGGTATGTTCATTGCCTGCTCTGTTGTAGATGAATGGAACACTGCTGCTGTCTTTTCTCATTTTTGGAACAAGCTGGAGATACATCTGAATCATTCATGTAGAGGAATCCAAGCTGCATCCCAGCAAGGTGAAGCAGGTTACAGAGAAAGAGAGCAGTGGGGTAAAAAGCAGCAAACCTTTGTTTAGTCAGGTCTTCCTTTAGACATAACTTTGTTATTGATTTGTAAATTATGGAATAAATCATCTGGGAAGCTGTGGGAAATACCTCTGGTGTGTGAACACTGGTAAGGCAGGGAATTGGGTTAGGCTCAAGACATAAATTGGGTAACAAGAACCTCCCTCTCTTTCTACCACTCTGGTTTCTGTAAGTGTCTCATCATGATAACCCAGATGTGAAGCTTATTCAATGGGAAGTGCCAGATAAAGCTGAATGGTGTTTTTCAGAAAGTCCCAAGGTTGGCACAAACATCCAACCAAGGCATGGGAATGCCATGTTGTTGAATTGATGACTCACAGCCATAAATAATAGTTAGTCAAAGAGCTAGAAGAAGTGACTAGCTCACAGACAGAATCCATATGTTGAAATATGTTTGCATTAATTTTTTGCTGAAGGGCCTTGAATAATGAGGAGATTAGTAAAAAATCAAAGTCCTTTGTGGGTAATTTATGAACAGGAACAAAGCAAGGCAAGCTGTGAACTGCAAGGAGTTCTCCTAGTTGTAGTCATTGGCTTGTGGAATTCAATAAATGCCTAATAATTTAGATCTTTAAAAAAAAAAAAGTAATTTAAATGAATACTGTTAATCTGGCAGAGTGGACAAGTTCACAGAGACCAGATGGTTAAAGAAATGCTTTGAAATAGCTGGACAAAGGGATCTAGTTGGTGTGTGAATAGTGCTCTTTGATTGTGCCTTTTTGTGTATCTGGTATCTCTTTTCTGCAGAGGTTTTTGGACAATATCCAGTGAGCATAAAGGATTGCCATGAGGACAAGGACTGTCCATAATTTTGACTAGACTGGCAGATCAAACTATGAGCAAGAGATACAGACAGAAACTTCATCACATCTCACTGAGAAGCCTGAAGTGTCAAAAGTTTAAAAACAGCTGTTTAAAAACCTGTCTGAGAATTGGCAGTGGGGAGGGAATAGAGAGCTGCCAGCTAAAAAGGGCTTAAAAGATGTGATTTTGAGCACACTTGTTAAATGTGTTTTTCCCCAAAGCAGCCATCCTGGCGGATTGGAGAAAGGCAACTTACAAAACTCTGTCCCTTGGTACAAGAAGGGAGGAATAACTGTTCTGTTTTTTTGGTTTTTTGTTTTTGTTTTTTTTTTTTTTTTTTTTCCAGAGCCTGCTCTAGCAGCTTTTCTCCCTCCCTGTTGCTTCAGCTCAGGCTTCACATGTCTCTGGTGCATTTGCCAAGCAATCTGCCAGCCTCACGCTGGCTCTCCCTCCACTTGTCACCAGCACTGACCTCCAGCACTTGCCTTAACAAAACTTTTCCTGCAGCTAAGATCATTACATCACTTTAAGCATGAAGTGGCTCAAAAACATTGCAGAGCACAGGATGATTGGTAAGTGTGCTACAGAAGCAGAGAAAATCCACTCTGAGTTCCTAAGGGCCAGAGTTTTTCAAGGGCTTACAAACCTGCTCTTGATAAGGATTCTTTCAGCATTTTCTCTGCAGAGATGAAGTAATTTCTAAAGTACTGCAATCTGCTACATGAAGGCAATGAGTGATTTCCTAATGTTACTTGAAAATCTTGTGTGAATCTCTTTCTTTACTTTCTAGGCTTCACCATACAGAAAATTTGTTGAAGTTTCTTTTCTCCTCTCTTCATATTATGGCTCTCCAGTCTGACTTCTCCTTCCCAAATCAAGCTGCACCATCCACAAAACTTGCTGTGGAATATGCTGTTCATGGCATGGATTTCAGGTAGGAAATACATGCCTTTATACAGATGATACAACACTGCTTTCAAGTATGAAGGATTTCTTGGAAACAATATCTTCAGGCATTTTAGTGTTTTGGTACTTCATAACAATTTTAAATTGACCTGACTATATCCTAGACCTTTTTCCATAAAATGGCAAATATTCGGTGCTGGAACCTCCTGCTTTGAAGTGTGGAGGGGGCTGAAAAGCCCATTTTCCTTTATTTCCCAGGTATTCAATCCCTGCCTGTCAGTCCATCTCCTGAGCAGAGCTGCACCACGAGTTTGCTCTCTCTCTCTATCAGCACATGTGGGTGAAGCACAGCAACCTGATGGCAGTGGCAGAGAGCACAGACAGTTTAATGTGGTTGCCTGGCATTAACAGGGGGTCAGATCTGCATGTTGGTCACAGCTTGGTAACACCACTCCCACTAGAGAAGGAATAGAATAAAAAACTCCCTCTGAAAAGATCATCAGAAGTTTCTTCAACCTTGCTTTAAGCAGTAACATGCAACTCCATCATTTCTAAGCCTTTTTGGAAATGCTGAGAAAAGACATATTTAGGAGTGAACAAACACTTTTGTGCTTACAAAAAAACACGTTGTAAACACTGTTGCTCTTTTTGTTCTCTTGGAACTTGTCCTTTTATCCATTGCCAGTTGAGCTTCCCACTCTAACCTTTTATTGATAGCAGTGCCACCACACACTCTGATTTGTCTTGCCCCTCATGGCAGTGGCTAACAGCTCAGGTAATGTGCTGTGGCATGGTGACCTTTGGTGGCCACAGTTCTGCTCTAAAGCAAGCCCCAGAGGATGGGTGCACTCAGTGCTTTCTGCTCCTGGAGGGCAGCTCTGTCCAGAAGGGCCACAAATTCCCTGTAATGATTTGCACACTGTGTATGTGTCTCTTTGGGGAAATAATTGTTCTTCCTCAAGCTTCCAGGAGCCATACATACATAAAAGGAAGAGAGAATACTAGACACACACAGGTTCTCCTTTTAATATCTCACTAAGCATGTTGTGCACTTTCATGTCTGCTGTGCTCCAGGCTGCATTGCTCTGGCATGGTGATGAAAAGCAGTTTCTTTGATTCATCCTCAGCTTTCTTCTCAATAATACCTGAGTAACACTAATTTGTAGTGGAACAAATCAGAATGAATCCAGCAAGTCCTCCTAAATGGCTTCAGCATCTGCTTTCTTCAGAGAAGCCTAAGGAAAATACAAGCATCCAACTTGCCTCTTAATTCAGTGCTGGTTACTCTGACAGAGTTCAGCTGCTCTGGGGACTGGCTCTGTGAGCCTGAAAGCTGCTGAGATACACTGGCCTCCTTCACTGATCTTCCACTAACTCCTCACACCAGCAGCAGGCTTGCATTTATTGTCCATCTCAGTTTGCCATTTACACATGTAGACTGCTAAAGTAAATATATTTATATGTAGTCATTTGAGGAAAGCCAAATGTGATCTGTTTTGGGCAGAAAGGCACATGGGTGAATTGCTGTGTAAAAGGCAGGCTAAAAAAAATAGATGCATGCAAGAAGGAAAAAAAAAAAGAGTGCTATTTAAAAGTTTGCATCCCTTGAATTGGTATTCTTCACCTGAATACCAGTGTGGATTGCACTGCATGCCCAGTTTTGTCTGGTCTTGAGTATGGTGTGGGGAAATATCCAGGATCTGCTGTGTGTTTCATTTGCAGCTGTGTGCCTGAAATAATCTGAGATTCCATCAAATGCTTGTCTCCCAGTCACAGGTTGCACAGAGGAAATAAATTCACAGGTATTCAATGTGGCATTGAATGGGATAAAATCAGGCTTGGATACCTCCCCTGAGGTACTGTATAGTAATGGTTTGGTTCAGGGAGCTCTGTGGGAGCTGGATCCTAGTTTTGGGGCTCCCTGGTTTGGGGTGGAGGCAGAAAGGGGTCAGGATTTGGCTGGGGTCTCTCTGTCCTCCCTGCAGAGGGTGGACAGGGCAAAATGCACATGTAGCAGGGAAAAACACAGCCAAGGTCTACTGGCCTCTACACCATCATGAGATAATGATAATTTTGTGGATTTCAGAGGAAATCCTGTGCTGCTCTCGAAGCCTGGGAAAAGGGAGAGAGAGGAGTGAGAGATAACAGTTTAAAGATAAGGAATGGGAATAGCTCCTCCAGACCCTGCTGGAGACCAGTCTCCATGTGAGTGACAGTGGTGGATCAAATCAAAACCCAAAAATTAGAAAATGGATCACTTCCACCCAAAATACTCATGTTCTTCCAATAGAGGGGCTGAAAGGAATGCCTGGGATCTGGAGGGAAGGGCAAGGGCAAGGTTAGTTGATCACAGAGACTGTGAGATCTTGTTATTGCCACCAGAGCTCTATGTCAGGGAGGAGTGATGGAAACAACATCTTGAAAGGGCTCCTCAGCTCTGCCAGCCAGGAATTTTATTTTTTTAAATTCCCCCCTTCTTTGTCCTTGAATGCCCCATGAAATTTCAGAATCAGTTTGGTTGAAGCAGTGAGTGAGCCTGATCAGTGCTCAGCTGCACAAAGAGCAGTGTGAACATGTGCCTGCTGTCTGGGGAAATGGGAAAAACCCTCACCCAGTATTTGCAAGGGGAGAGGGAGCTGAAAAACCCTCACCCAGTATTTGCAAGGGGAGAGGTAGCTGTGACTATTTGGTTTCAGTGCATTTCACATGATAGTTATTGGCTTGCTTCTGATCTGCCTTCAGTCAGAGGTGTTTGGGGCTGGCTGGTTTTGCCTGTGTGCTTTTAGGGCAGGAAATATCTGACCTTGTAACAAAGGCACTGGTCCCAGCCCTAGAAAATCCAGTGCTGGATTTTAGCTCCCATGAGGGAAGCTAAAACCTGTCTGTGCTCAAGGAAATGACAAGAGGTAATATGACATATTATATATATATATATATATAATATATAATATATATAAAATGACAGGAGGGCTCACAAGCAGTGAGCAAGGCACCTGGGTCATTTTCCATTTCATAAGTGCACAAGGTGTCTTGGTGGATGAGTAACCAGATTATTCCCTGCGTTTTTTCCCCTGGAGCATCAGAGGCACCTAAGAGATCAATGGCAGCCCAGCTACGTGGCCAGTTATTCCCATTCCTGTGGAACCCTTCTCAGCATGCTTTGATGTTAGGGTCAGGGAGCCAGACCCAGGTCACTGCAGTCTCCTGCCCTGCTCCTTTTCCCAAAGCAGGTGACAGAGCAGCTGTAGTTTGAAATATTAACTCCATTTAATATCTCTTGTTCCATGCTCTACAGCCTTGAAAAATATTGTTATGGCCCTTAGCATGTATTTTAGGGATGAAGAGTGCCTCTAGACAGCCACTGAAGTCACAGTCCAGAATGATGAAGTTTTTTGTTTCTCAGTTTGCTTAATGCTGGGTTTTAGCTCTAAAAAAACCAATTTTGAAGCAGTGATTCATAAGCCCCTCATTTTATAAAGCCAAAATATAATAAAATTACTGAGAGGTTGACTGAACACTGTGTCTGATATGGTATGTCTGAATTGGTTGCTTGAAGTATGGACACTTAGAAGAATTTATTTCTTATACATTAAATGCGGAGGAAAAACCAATTGGGAAAGTTAAAATGGGATAGTCTTAATGTACCCTTTCATGGAAACAGGGAAGAAACAAACAGATTTGGGTGGGATTGCCAACCTCTGAGAAGAACAAAGGGGTAAGCACAGCAACCCCTTAAATTTTGCAAATTTTGCAAATGTTTTATTTTATTTTGGTTTTTTGGGTTTGTTTTTTTTTCACCAGCTGCTGGTTTTCATTTGATAAAGACTTTTATTGTAAAGAACTAAAGAAAAGAGCAGCAGCTTTGTTGCATCCAACCACAGGCAGGACTGTGGACAAAGATAAATTTTTGCTCCTTTAAAGCAGAATGAGCTCTGGAGAAGCTGGGATAAACATAAGCAAGAGACAGAAAGGTGTAAGAGACAGTTGAGAGCCTGAAATGCAAACTCAGAGTGTCAACAGAAGTGCAGGGCTGTCCTTCCACAGCAAGTAGGTGTCAGCTTAGATGATGTGACACCATTGAAAGTAGGAGATCCCAACAGAAAGGCTGAATAGGTCATGTGCCTAGAATAAAATCTCTCCACATTTCCAGTCAACCTATATATATCTGAGGTCTTAAGCATCAAATGGGTCTCACATGGCAGCTCTTGGACACATCCTTTGTTGGCACTTCTTTTTCCTGATCCCTTCAGTGAAACTGCTGGTGATATCTTCTAAAATCTAGCATATAAAAAGAACTATTTTGTTTTCATTTTTCATGTTCCTAAGAAGAGTCTGCATCATCATGAGAGAAGGAAACTTTGCTGCTGTTTTATATTGCTGCATATTGCCATGACTAAAAGTGGTTTTTTTGGTGCTTCAGGGGAGCAGCCAGCTCAGTATGAGCTGAGGGACTCAGTTTCAGCTTCCTTTCCATTTTTCCAAGTGTCAGCTAGTTTATTCTAAGTCAAACACTGACAAGGAAGCACATATCATAGTTAAAAGAGAAAATCTGTAAATGATCTAAATGTTTTCTTCCTAAAATGTGCTCCATTAACATGCATCATTACAGATAGCTCAAAATAGTTTTTGAGTGAGTAAATGAAAAGAGGTCTTAGTCTGATAAATGCACTGCATTAATTCTGTGCTAGAACAGACTGACATGTTACATACAAGAGAAAGATTGACAGCTTCATAGTGAAAGAAAATTGTCTGCAACTATTAGACTGAGTTAATGAAATATGGAAAAAAGAGGGGGGAATGCTTGTGTTAAGCACAATATGATCATTAAACTAATGAGGGGAACATTATTTTGCCATTAGCTTAAAGAGTAGGAATTTATAGCAAACTAATGTTAGAATTTCACTGAGTTTTGTTTCCATTTCCTGGTGAAGTAGGAAAAATAATCCCAGCCTGCAGGAGCTGGGATGTTATGTGCACACTCATGCATTCATATGGTCCATGCCACTTTACAGGTGTGATATATACCTTATTCTAGGGAAGGAGATGGGATGTTTTTGCCTCTTCTGAATTGCTTAAACATTGAAGGTAGCACTCAGGTGACACAGTGCTTAAACCTCACAGTGGATATCTTTGTCTGAGCTCCCCACACTGTTCCCTCCATCCTGGGGATAGGGGACTGGGGTTTTAGGACACTGTCTGTTTGATTGAATTTCTTCATGCATAAAGTTAAAATGAGGGGCCTCCACAAGTACCATTTCTCTCTCCATTGACTGCAAATGGTGTTCATGCTGTCTGCCTTGTGTTTGAATGTAAACACATTTAGTTGGATAAATGCTCTATCAGGGTTTGAATTCATGTATGATACTTAGGTGTCAGTAGCTGAGTGTAAAAGGAGTGTTTAAGCTCCCATTTTAGGTGATGAAGAATCTTGTCAAAAAATCTGTTTAAGGTGTGATAACTGCCTCAGATATCAAGACTAAACCATGAGTTTTGTGTGATTAGAAAAGGGAGAAAAATATTATTATGGTTCTAGATGAAAGTTGTGACTGAAACACCCAAATCCTAATAATCAAGGTTAGCTATTTACACCCTCAAAGAAGTATGAATTACTATTTTCTTTGTTGTTTTGTCTCAGCTTCTAAAAAGAGTGATTTAAGCACTCTTTAAACCAGAGCCTGCTTCAGAAATATCATCTGAACTGTCACTTAAAAGTCACTTAGCCTTTGTGAGCTTGGCTAGTCTCAGTAAATTTACTTAACCACCCCAGCATCCTACTGCTTTGAGTTCTATCACACATTAACACATTGTCCCCCAAAATTAAACAGTTTAAAACTGGTGGCTTGCCAATGCCCAGAAAACTTGTTTATTGTGGAGAATGATGGTTCCATATACACCTTTTTGGACAACAGCCAGCCCCAGTTTTTGCTTGCCCTCTGTCCTATTCCCTCAAATATGTCTTTTCCATGCCAAAGTTTAATCTATACGTGTATCTTTGCAGCTGAACAAGTTTCATGTCTTTCTTTGTCATCCTTCCCTCTATGCTGTTTTAGTTCCTCTTTTGTTGGACATGGTCTGATTGTTGCAACATGCTGTGTGTGAGAAGAATAGGTGGTGGCTTAGGGAAATGGTGAAATACATTTTCCTCTCAAGGCTTTTTACAGACAGTGCTGGTATATGGTTTTCCTTGTGTGGCCCCAGGCCACTCTGATGGCATTTTCAGAAAGGTATCCACAATACCTGGATTTTTGCTCATAGCTAATGCAAACCCATTCATTATCTACATATAGATAAGGTAGATTATTTTATCTCAAGTACCTTTGCTTTTAAGAGCCCAGAACTTCACCTGCTACTCTATGTTTGGGGTCACTCAAGTATTGTGATATTTCTCCAGAACTACTCACTGATGGTTTTAAGCTTTACTGCCAAGAATTGCTTGCTGTTACTGGCAAACATCAGCACTGTTACATTTCCTGTGCCCTGAGTTGTTTCTGGATGTGTTCAGTGACAGGGAACACAGCTTGTAACCTCAGGATTTCCCACCTGCTCTTTAAGAAATATGACAAAAGATTTCAATAAAAGCACTGTTAAAAAAGATACCAGAACCTAGAAGTGTTTATTATATAAATGTTGGCCCTTAGACCTTGCAAGGAGCTGCACATATTGGAGATTGTTCTCCTGAGGCCCTTACTCAGTTGTGCTTAAACCAGGCAAAGAGCTACAACAATGCTTTAGGCTCTGCCAACATAAATATCTTTGAAAAGTTTGGTACAAGATCAAATAAAATAATAGATGCTATCTACCATCCTAATTAGATGGACATAATAAATAATGATCAGGCATTGATAGTACAAGATTACTGATGGAATTAATGTGTCTGTTGATCCTCAGATAAATCCCTGCTGCAGCACTGCCCTGATGAGGAAAGGGAATTTGACAAGATTAGGTTGATTTGGTCCTTTAAGTAGATTTGGCTTGTGAAATCATTTCTCACCTTGATTTTGTTGCTTTATTATAATGCACAATCACTTTGACTCAAAAGGAGGCTAATTTCTTAATTCTTAAAAGTTATGCAAAAGAGCAGGGCATCCCTTTCACTCCTTTTATTTATCACTGTTCTTGAATGGTTGGAAACACAAACTGAGGCTAATCATAAACTGCAGTGTATGAGATCAGGAATGTGTGAGGTTAAACTATTAATTTATGCTGATGAAATATTTTTATTTATATCAGATGGACAAAAATATTTTCCTCATGTATTGGGCATGGTATTCAACTTTAGGAAATGTTCCTGGCATAAAGCAATTGGGCTGAATTTGGGTTGATGGCAACCTCCCAAAGTATAAGAAAGACAAAACTAATCAATAGCACTTTTCAATGGCATTGGGCTAGTTTTAAAAAGTCAGATATTCAGTTTCCTAGGAAAAGTAATGAAATTGTTAGAGCTAATCTTAATCCTTTAATTATGGAACTGACTAATGACTTAAACAGATGGTAGGCTTTCCCCCTCTCTCATTATGGGGGAAGGTTAATACAATTAGAATGAATATATTATCCAGCCTTCTTTCCACCCTGAGTACATTACCAGTTTCTGTTCTATTTTTCTTACTTTTTTGAAATTTAATGTGTTTCAAGTTCTAGGGGATTAAGAAAGAAACAAACTAAAAAAGTCATTAAGAAAATTTAGGAGCCTTATACTACCCAACATTGTGCTGCATTATTTGCCTGCTACCATGGGGGCAGGTGGCTTGATTGCTAAATGATTATTTTTAGGGTCCTCAGTGTGGTAATAGAGAGAAAATTACTATCTTCCCTGCATTTATGGGGCATTTTGCATTCTGATAACTTGCCTCCTCCAGGGCATTTGCCATGGTTGAAGGCAGCTGGAAATGCCCTCTCTCACAGGCAGAATTTTCAGCTTGGTTAAGCTGCAAATATCTGGTGCTCAACCACCTCTGCTCTGGGAAAACTGGCACAGAAAGTCCTAGAAGCCTTATGGAATTTGATAAGTGTGTGGCTTCTTTTGTGCACTTGAGGAGAAACATGCACTAAAGCCCAGCAGGAAATTGGCACATGAGAGAGAAACTCAAGAATGTAGTGGCAGGACAATTTGGGACCCAATATTCCCCCTGTGCTGAATCTTCCAGAGCCCTTTTTGCTGGAGAGCTGGGGCCCCATTCAGCAGGATTAGAAGTGCCATGACCAGACAGAACCTACACAAAAATCCAGTCACTGGTGCAGCTTCCAACTGCTGGCACCTCACACTATTCAATCTAAAACCACATGATCTTTTGACTTAGTCATCTGATTGCCTTCACAGAAAATTTTCAGAAGTATGTAAATAATTTTAGATTGAGTCTGTATGTGGCCTTGGTCATTGATGCTCCCTGTGAGGATACAGGTTTAGCTTGTGGAATAGTGCTCAGGGATCCCTCTTCCTCCTAGTAGTTTATTTTCCCCTGCTTCATCTCCTCTCCATTTTTATTACTCTTTCTGCCAGCTAAATTTTATGTGATGTGTTTAAGTCAGTTTGATGTGTAGCTTTACCTTTTGTGTATGGTAATATCTGTTACCATAAAAGAAATCCAAGAAAAACTAGAGGAACTGAAAATAATATTGGACTTATTTCTGAAAATGCTTGCATGATGCAGAGAACAATTTGGGAAAAAGACAGCAGTGTCAGCAAACTGCCAAATGACAGCCTTCATACTGTATTTCTGTCTTCCTGTCAGGAGATTATGCAGTATCTTTATCACAGACCACATTTTAATAGACAGTTCTGATAATCTCATTTACAAATTCACCCATTATAAAGGGACATTGATTTTACATTTGCTTCCAAAATACTTCTGTTTTGTACAAGAAAGTGCTGAGTATATTCTAACAAAAGCCATTTAGAAGCTCTTATGCTGTAGATGTTTGGGACTTGTAAAATATATTTTGCACACTTGCATGGCAGCTATCTTACTCTCACTTCTGCACTCAAATGTGAACAGAAGAGGGTTTTTATTGGATGGGCATAATATTTGGTATGCATCTTGTTTCTTTTATGCCTTGTCCCTTTGCTTATCATCAGTTTCTTTGTTTTTTCTCTGTTTCTTTTTCTAATTACCCTGAAGTGAGTTTTGAGAACACCTCTCTAACTTTACCTAGTGTAGTAGGAACTAAGATGACCCTTTTCTGCCACAAATCTGTTAGATGGAATATGGCAGAAGAAATTAAAGAAGAAATATCAAGGGTTAAGTACAGCATTCCTGATGAGAAGGAATTTTTTTTTTTCTCATGTGGGTAAGGAAGGGAACATTTCTCAGGAAAGAAAGAAATCAGATCATCAGATGAAATGGTATGAAGGTTTTTGGGTAGACAGACTATAGCAGTCTCACTGAAACACACAGATTTCAGCAGTTCATCTCTGTCAGACAGAGAACTGCTTCCAAAGGACTTTCACCCATGGATGGAATCTGGGGTCAGTTGAAGTGAGTGCAAGTTTTGCATGATTTCATGGAATCTGGCTTCTGGTTTCTACCTGTGCCCTAAATTGATTTTTAAAGTGAAATATATAAAAAAAAACTTATACATACTTCAGAAAGGATTGCCAGATTTTATGTAAAATCACAACTTTTAAGATGGAATATATGTATTTTAAAGACTATTTTATATGGTTTTTTTTTGTGAAGATCCACACATGGAAAGGAAATAAAGATTCACAGCTCAATGGGAAGAATCACTGAATACTGATGAACCATAATTTTCTATCACACTAGGATAAGACTAGCAAAAATGCTATGTGGGAGTTGGGTAGTTACAAATAAAAATGAATATTAAAAATAATTAGTGAATTGAATTGAAGCCTACATTAAAACTATAGTCTTGGAAAGATTAACGTTGTTTTGCAAGTTTGGGTCATATTCAGGTCATGTAGAAAAGAAGTGGAAGAAGCACTTGAAAACATTCTAAAATTTTTGACAGTTTTCTTTTAATGATAAAAGAAACAAGATCAAGAATTCACCTGCAAATGGAATTTATTTTTCTTTTGAATTTAAACCCCCAAATCTCTTTCTCCTACACAAATGAATTTTAATTAAGTGAAAACTGCCACACACTGTTATTTCTGCAGTGTTGTCACAAGTGGATACAGATGGTACCCGAGCAGAGGGAGAAGCTATCAAGGTCAGAGGTTCAAAAAAATAAAAAGCAGATAAGCTTTAAAAGACTTAAACAGGAATATTTTCACCACATTCGTTGTTTTATAGAGCTTTGTGGCCAACCTGAAGAAGGCAGTCCTGTGTCAGTGGTGAAGGTCACCAGCCACTGTCAGAACAAAGACTGTCAAGATTGTCACCTTGGATTTGGATTTCTGCTGCTGGATTATCCTGGGCAGTTTTGGCCAAAGGAAGCAGCACAGGTGTGTGGGTGTAACACTGTAATTCTCACAACTTCACACTTTTCCAAGAGTAAAATGTGAGGTGCCATCTGTGTTCAGTGTTTGCTTTTTTCCTCAGGTGTGTGAGCTTTAACTAGAAGGGAAAAGAAATGATCCTCTTTTTGGTACCAGATGTTTCCCCATGAGAGGCAAGATTTGGGTGCTTAGAAATTGACTTGCTGGTGAGAAGAGTTCCTTTGTGCACTAGTTAAGAGGTTGTTTATGCTCCAATACCTGAGTGTTCAAATTCTTTCCAGACTTCTACATTTTCTGGTATTTATATGCAGTGTTTATCCAATAAAGGAAGAACTGGGCCATAAAATTGTAGCTGACAGGATTGAAAGGAACCCCTTAGATTATTCTGTCCATCCATCCCCTCTCTGCTGGGTGATATGATGTAGACTTTCATGGTGGATTATGGAAGAGAACCAGACATCCTCTGCCTGGACTTAAACATTTCATGCTGTCCCACATGACATCCTTGTCTGTAATCTGATTTTATGGATTGACCACTCAGTGAGGAATTGCCTGGATGGTCACACCCAAAGGGTTGTGCCTTGATGTCCACGTGGAGAGCAGTGATGAGTGCTGTTCCTAAGGGGTCAGTGTTGGGACTGGCAGGGTTTAACATATATTCCATCTTAAAAGTTGTGATTTTACATAAAACCTGGCAATCCTTTCTGAAGTATGTATCAATTTTTTTTATATATATCCTGGAACACTGCAGCCAGCTCTGGGGCTCCAAGAGAAGGATATGGACCTGTTGGAGTGAGTCCAGAGAGGGGCTACAAAGATGACCAGAGAGATGGAGCACCTCTCCTGTGAAGACAGGCTGAGAGGGTTTTCCAGCCTGGAGAGGAGAAGGTTGTGGGGAAATCTTAGAGCAGTCTGCCCAGTACATGCAGGGAGCACAGGAGAGCTGAGAGGAACTTTTTACAAGGCATGGAGGGATAGGACAAGGAGGAATGGCTTTAGTCTGGAAAAGGAGAGATTGGTCTTAGATGTCAGGAAGAAATTCTTTACTGTGAGAGTGATGAGGCTCTGGAACCTGTTGTCAGAAGAACCTGTGGATGTCCCTTCCCTGGAAATGATCAAGACCAGGTTGGATGGGGCTCTGAGCAATCTGGTCTAGTGGGAAGTGTCCCTGCCCATGGCAGAGGGGTTGGAATTAGATGATCTCTAAGGACCCTGACAACCCAAACCATTCTGAGATTCTATTGTATTTCTGAGACAAATTGGTATTTCTCTTTTTTAGCTGGCCATGTCTGTCTGAGTCTGTCTATAATGTGTTTATCACCCACCAATTTATAATATTTTAGATGTCTGTATTATTTACCTGAAGTATGTAAAATATTTATGTCAGCAAAGCATTTTATGAAAGATTCCAAAACAACAACAGGGATTGCTTGACCTTGGTATATTTTGATTTATTGTAATCTGCATCATTTCAGTGTCTGGAGCCAAACACCTTTAATTTGTTTTTGCCTGCACTTTTCAATTTTGTAATGTATTAGACAACATATTCTATTTTATATGTCTCTCAAGTTAGTGGAGAGTTAAGGAAGTAATTATTCTTCCGTCAAAGTTTGTTTTAGTCCCCCATTTAACACTTTAAATCAAATCCCAAATCCAGCATTGTGATTATTTGGCTGTGGGGCTATTAGAGCTTTGTTCTTGGTATCAACAGATGTTAGGAGTCAGCAGCAGTCATTTTGTACTCTGTTCAGTTGCTGCTCATAGGCCAATTTAAAATGGTGATATGTATTTTTGTTTTATGAAATGAGAAGATACAGGGAACTATCCTTACATATCCCTCCTCTGTTTCCTTTACTTGGTCTCCTAAATGTAAAAGTGCAGCCTTCATACTTAAAAGCACATGTACTGAGACATGAAAATGGCAGTAAGTTAAAATGTCAGTGAAAAAATGACATAACTCCCAAAGGAAATGAAATGCAAGGTTATATGCAGTTATGCAACTGTTCAAAATTCCAAGATGAGACACCAAGTTGATAATTTTATAGCTGTTTGTTTCTGTAATTGAATTTATCTTGCAGGCTAGAAAAGCAGGCTTTTTTTTAGTCGAAAAACTCAATGAAAGCCTCATGAAAACTCTTCTTGTTAAGGTCAGTAGTAATAATCTTAAGAATATATAAAGAACCACAACAGCAGAAAGAGTTTGTTGCACTCTGTTAAATGAGGAGCAAGTCCTTTCTTCATCTCTACACAGTGCTTTTGGATCTTCTTGTCCTTATCCATAGGTTAAGTTGGTAGAAAGACCTTTCTTGCTGCAAAGGTTGACTGAAGATTGCACTAGTGCACTCCTTCTGTGCCCTTCTGTGCAGCATCTTCCACTTTTAAAATCCTGGTTAACACTGGAGGATGTTTTTCTCCTCAGATTTGTCATTGCAAGATGTATAATTATAGTTTTCTGAATAAGCAGGTTTTTCTCTATATGAATATAGTTAGTGTGTGTGTCATAGCAACATCATGCAAGTGCAGAGATTGTAAAGGACAGGCTAAATGTTCTGAGAGAATAAATTTAGAATGTTCATGAGCACCTCTGAACCTTCTTAAATTGCCAGATTTACTGGTGTGAAGTGGGTAAAATAAATATATAAAGACTTTAGAAAGGTTTGCTTGATAATTCCAACCAAACAAGTTTTGAGACATGGCAAAATCATTCTTGTCTTGGTGAGGATCTGGAAAGGACATAGTAGCCTGTTTTGGTATTAGAGGCAAAGTCTCTTCTTTACAGAGCAGCTACAGAATTTTAACCAATATAAAACAATGCCACATGAATCAAATATTCTAGACCTTGGAATGAAAGGGTCTTTTCTGTTTGGGCAGAGACTTGAACAAAGAAACAGACTTACATGTCAACTCAATTTAGTTCTACAGCTGACATCCTTTTTCTACCTTTTTTCTACCTTTCTCTAGTCAGTCCTTTTGAAGACAAACAATTTTCTGTCAGATCTTAGAAGGAAATGAAAAAAGGTAATTCTGATGTCATGCTAATTATTAGAGCCAAGAGACAAAAAAGGAGAGCTGTCCTTGGAGGCAGCTTACTGGAGAAGAGCAGTGAAACAGGCTGCCCAGAAAAGTGGTTGAGACCATTCCAGGAGGTATTTAATGTTGATACAGCCCTTGGGAAATAGTTTCACAGTGGACTTGGCAGTGGGAAGTTAACAGTTGGACTTGATGATCTTAGAGGGTTTTCCCAGCCTAAATTATTCTATGAGTCAGTGATTATGGGTGCCTGTGTCCCTAATGGGAAAAAGCACATTAGGAGTAGGGTTCAGATGTGGAATAGCCTACAGATCAAGCTGCATTGGAAAACAGCTTTAGCCCAAGTTGTTGTGGTTTAAAATCACTGAAAAAATTGACCAAATTGATAGCTAAAGCTGTCTGGTGTTTTCTCTTGAAATATAAAGTCATTATTAAATGACCCTGTAAGAGGCTGGAAATTTCAAAGCAAAGAGACAAAAACATATGAGATGGAAATTGTTTCTTAAGCTCAAGGTAAACAATTTTTTGAAAGAGTTACAGATTTCCCTGAACAAATAAATGCTTCAGAGGAGATATATTGGAAAAGTTGATAAGCAATGGAAAAACTTGTAGCTCAATCAGAAACATAGGACTGTCTTGAGAATTGATGAGCTCAAAAGGAGTTTGCCCTTTTGAGGCAAATCAGAAAGCATTTAACCTCAACCACTTAAAAAAAGTGTGAGAGAAACACATAGCCCATATTTCCCTCATAAAATACTGGGATGACACAGACTTAAAAAAAAAAAAAAATAAACCAGAAGTTCCCTTCTCCTTTCCTCCCCAAATATACTGTTATACTTTTAAAGAAGGGAAATGTTAAGGTATACAGGCAAAAGGTAACAATTCCATTCTCAATAATTTCACTGTGAAACTGAGAGAAAAGCCCAAGACCAAGGCTATAGCTCTACAGAGTGTAATACCTCTTCTTAGAATAAAATATTAAAAGGAATCCAAGCAACCATTCACCCTGTCATGTGGCCTCAAATATAGGCAAGACTTTTCTGACTGAGTCTGGAAATCGTTAAGACCAAGTAGGGAACAAAATTCAATGGGAAAAGGGGCATGGTTGAAAGTCAGCTTGGGCTGCACCAATTGATCATTCTGGCATTTCTGTTGTCTAGAAGATAAGTTGTAGAAGAACTGCAGTAGAGCTCATCTCTTGGACATCAAAAAAAGTTTGCTACTGTCCATATGTTGGGGAAAAAACCCCACCTGTATTTGGAGAGGTGTGACTATTCCAGGAACATGTAAAAGCTAATGGAAAGGAAAGCAGTGGTGGTGAGGATTAAACTTTTCTAGCTTCAACACTTCCTTTTTAATGAATAATAATTATTGAAGCAGGTACATTTTAGTGTTTTCTCCAGGCCCTCATCTAAAAAAGTTTGGAGTATGTCATTAAAGCCAACAAAATTTGGATATGAAAAAGCTGAATGGTCTTGATGGTCTGGGGGAACAAAGAGAGGGGCTGAGATTTAGTAGTGCAGTGTGTAAGACATTTAGCACTTAGGATTAAATAAGATTTTTGTCTCTAAACTGGTGTTTATGAACTAGAGATGATAAAAATGAAAATAGATAGAGGATGCCTGTGATCCGTAGCATGATGGGAAAGTCTAATGCAGTCCCACAGTCTGCTAGAACAGAAAAGAGGGGCAGTTGTAGTAGAAAAACAAATCCTGATGCTGCTGTATCCTAATATTATGTCATCTAAATCACCTGAAATATTGGTGGCTCATGTTTGAAGGAGTAACTCAGGCTGGAGCACAAGGGAGGAAAGGCCACCAGAGTGATCAAAGATGGGATGTGCTAGCATGGTATGTGGGAATGCAGGATCATGGAGCAAGCCCTGGTTTGTTGGATGGATCTTGGTACATTTATGAGTGTGATTATTATCTGGCTGCCTGCAAAAGCAGGCAACAGACTTGATCTCTCAGATTCTGCTCCAGCAATGTGTTTCTAGGCAACCCAGCAGATAGGGATGGAAGAGGCCACCATCTATTGTTATTGGAGCACAATCAAAGGCAGAGCCTAAATGGACCCTAATTTCACAGAGAAATGTTCCAAAGGTATGAAAATCCACAAAATTCTAGCCACAGACACAGGTCATCACCACACATTACCATCACAGGCTGTGAAGCTGTGGGCATGAGACACTGAGTGATCTAACCTGCTGCTGAAGGATGTAGAGTTGTCAGTGTCTTCTTTCATGTTTGTTTCTGATTCTTCAAAATAAAAAGTTCAAACAGACTAGTATCCTAGTCAGTAGAAAAAAAACAAACACCCAAAGAGCAACCTTCTCTGAGGATGTGTCAGAACTTTAAATGATAAACCAAAGAGGAACAAGAGCATAAATACTTAAACTAAGTTTGAACTGCAGCCAAGCAATGTTCTTCTACATGTAAGCACAGGCTGTGCCAGGATTTTAGCATTTTGTGTTCAGTAGGTGTCAGTGTTGTTGAATCTTATAAATCATAATAATGCTTTCACAAAGTTAAACTGCTAATGAATGCAACTGCAGGATGATAAGGACTATTTAGCATTTCCAAGTGCTCTTGGAAATAAGTTTTTATGGCTACTGCTCAAGATCACAGGTATTGAATAACAGGTATAGTGGATGTCTTGACCATCCAGTTGAAAATTTTTAAGGGTTACTAGAACAAAATATATGAATGGTGAGCCCAGCTTTCTGCTTTCCTATATATGTGGAAACTTCCAAGCAAAGCAGGTAACAAACTTTAACAACAGCTTTATATCATCCCTTTTTCAGGCAGGAAGACTAGAGGCAAAGCTCCTGTACAGCACCATCTTTCCTTCTCCATCACTCCCAGCTATTTTTACAATTCAGGACTGTGAGTTTTCAATTTTTGTTTCTCAAATAGTACAATTCATTGATTTTATTGCCTCTTTTCTTCTTCTGGTCTCTGCTTATCATTTCCAGAAAATTGCTGCTCAGGGTCATATAACTTCATTTTTCAAAGAAATCTGAAAGACTTCTCATGGTGAATTTACTATTAGTGTATTAAAAGTGGGTAGAAGCATTTGTGAAAGTTCAAAAATTCATAATCAAAATTTGGGGTCAGCCATTTTAAGGAACTGCCATCTGCAGTCTCAGAAATTGGAATGAAGAATCAGATTAAAGGGGAAAAAAGTAACTAATGCTGGTTGCTACAGATTTAGTTTTTTCAGGTAATCAATATTTCCTTGCAGGGAAAGTTCTGTTCACACTTGAAGCAATACAGAGCATAGTCTGGAAACCCAAAACTTCAGTATGGGATTGAATAACTGTAGAAGGAATCTTAGGATCTGTGTCTGACACGGCCATAATTAATCAGTCTGTGAAATAAAGGGACTGGAATATACAGGACAAGAAAAGCACCTTCCCTTCTAGCCACCCCTGCCAGTGACTGCTCTGCACTCCATTACACTGATTCTTAAATCCCTGCAATAAGCAAGCCTAGAGAAGAAAATGTTGACCCAGTTTGTGTCCTTTACAGTAATAATTATCAACATTGTGTCTCCCTGTCAAGCAACATCCTCTTTAGAGTCACTCATCTTTTTGAGAAGTAAAAGCAAAGCTTTTCTCTGGCATCATTAAATAGACTTCATAACCTACTTCTTCTTTCCTTAAGAAGTACTGGAGTGCAGTTTTGTTTGAATCTTGTGTTTTGCCTGGGCTCCCTCTGTGTGTTTTTTTCCTTAGCTATGATATTTCCACACAGGCCTGTTTCCCTCATCACTTTGCTTTCTTCTCTATTCCATTTATGATGCCTCTCTCCTAGAAAAACATTTTAATATCTTTAAGGGATGCCCTCTCTTGGAGGTCTTGAGAAATATATTTCCCCATTCATTTGCAGTATCTGTACTTCATATTTCTAGCAATCCACCTTTGCCAGCATGGGGGTTACCAAGCTCATCACAACAAAATAAAATAAATG
This sequence comes from Oenanthe melanoleuca, assembly GCF_029582105.1. Classification (NCBI taxonomy): domain Eukaryota; kingdom Metazoa; phylum Chordata; class Aves; order Passeriformes; family Muscicapidae; genus Oenanthe; species Oenanthe melanoleuca. Next base: position 18,879,374 of record NC_079333.1, on the reverse strand, counting down.
AGCAAAGGCCACCACACTTCTGTTTTGTAAGCACAGTGTGGTTGGCAGGCTCTTAACAACAAACACATGTTCTCCTGCTAGCTTTTATGTGCTTTCATTAAACTCATCATACCTGCACCAGAAACTGTCTGGCACTGTGATCCTGCTTTGCTGTGCATTCCTGCTTTTCTCTTACCCATTTGGATACTTTTAAGGCCTGTGATTCTCCAAGATGTTTATCACATGCCTCCTGCACATGTGCTCCATGTGCCAGAACATCATTGCCTGTGACAGAGTAATACCACTGAGAGAAAATTAATGCTGGTAACATATAACTTATTTTTCAGGGAAATACCTTCAATTAAAGAAGAGACAGCACCTGGCTGAAGTGAATATATAAAGGTATTTGTTCTGAGGCTGGAGAATACAGACAAAATTCAGCCTTCATTGTGGGCCACCTTGGGTCCCAGATGAATAAAAAGTCAATGAATTAGTGACAAAACTGGATACTGCACAGATCCATAAAACCAAGTATGTGACTGTGTCCTTGCTTGCTCTAAAAACTACTAAAGTTTGGATTAAGTCTATCATTTGAGTTCTGTTAGAATACTTTGATGCACATGAATTAACAAAGACAAGTGTGCTGACAGTCAAGATTTATTACCAAAGCATGTTGAGCCTTTACAGCTTTGATAGCTGTTTCTTTTTTTTACCACAGTGTATCAAGCCTTTTTTAAATCTCTATCCTTTCCAAAATGTTAGATTGGAAAGATTTTAGGTTGTATATGAACTTTACTTTACAAACCATTTCTTTTGCTATTCTCCCTCTATAAATCTTGAAGCTGAGCATCAGAGAATGGTCTGTGTTGGAAGGGACATTAAAGATCCTCTTGTTCCAATCTCCTGCCCTGGACAGGGACACCTCCCACCAGGTTTCTCAAAGCCCTACCTGCCCTTGAACACTTCCAGGGATGGGGCATCCTCAGCTTCTCTGGGCAACCTGTGCCAGCGTTTCACCACCCTCACACAAAAGAATTTCTTCCTAATATCTATCTAAACCTCTGTCAGTTAGACACCATTGCCTCTTTCTCTATCACTCCATGCCCTTGTGAAATGTCCCTCTCCAGCTCTCTTGCACTGGCAGGGTCTCTCTCCCTGGAGCCTTCTCTTCTTTAGGCTGAGCAGCCTCAGCTCTCTCAGCCTGTCTTCATAGGGGAGGTGCTCCAGCCCTCTGATCATCCTTGTAGCCTCCTTTGGACTCAACCCAGCAGTTCCATGTCCTTATCTCCCAGAGCTGAATGCAGCCCTCCAGGTGGGGTCTCACCAGAGCAGAGCAGAGGGCAGAATCCCCTCCCTCACCCTGCTGGCCACATTGCTTTGGATGCAGCCCAGGGTGTGTTTGGCATTTTTGGGCTGCAAAGGCACATGGCCAGCTCATGGTAAGATTCTTGTCCACCAGCATCCAAAGTCCTCCTCAGGGCTGCTCTCAATCCATTTCCTGCTCAGCCTGTATTCATGTTAGGGAATGCCCCAAGTTCCATGAACTTGTAAAAAGTCCTTGATAAGAAGATAATTGCTTCCAAAGACTTCTTCAAAAGTGGTGAAAAGGATAACTGTGTAATGCAAGGGCATCTGATATCTGCTAATATTGGGAGCATATTTACATATTTAAACTGACACAACGAAGTTGCCTGGAACATGAGTCAGAGATCACTCTATAGACTGAAGTCACAAATATTGCTCAATAAATGCCAATTAGCACCTTAAACGAGACCCCTCCAAATCCATTGTCACCTTTGACACTATGCAGTGCTCACAGTGACAAAGTCCAAATATTTCCTAACATTTTCAATAGTTCATAATGCCACCAGCTCACATTTATGACAATTATTATTTGATGAGCTCTCATTTCTATTCAGAGAGGCAAAGGGCAAGGTTGTGAGAATGGTTAAAACATAGAAGAGACAAAAAAATCCCCAACAAACTCTTTTACTTTCATCTTGTGCATGCTTTCCTTGAGGCCAGACAGAGAGCCAGAGTTTGATGTAACAACACCAGACCTCAGACCTAGCAGGGTTTTCTTCAGTGAGCTTATGAGAGGAAAGTCTCTGTGAATGCATTTGTCCTGGATCACACAGTGCAGGAAATGCAGACAACACCCTGAACGGACAGCACAGATAAAGGTGAAATGGAACCCAGCACCCCATAAGCAGCCTTTGATACTCCAGATGAGGGACACTTCATGGCCTTCAGAGGTGGAAGAGACAGGGTTTAGTGTACAGCATCCTGCTCAAAGCTGCAATTTTATTTTCCTGTTTTCGTGTCTTGTCACAAAACAAGCTTGGAGTAGTGGGAAGTATTGTTTGTCCTTTGTTTGACAGCAATTTATGTAAAGGCAGTTTCCCTTAATACTTGTCCAGATCTTTAGCTCAGCAGTGGGGAATCTAATTTATTGCAAAACAAAAAGAGAACACAGTAGAAGGTGATTGTAAAACCAAAATTATTGGCAGGGGACAGTCTTGTACCTGAAAGTACTCAGACTTTTTAAGGTACAGAATTTCAGGCTGTGTCAGTGTCTTTCCAGTAAAACAAAACTGCATTATACTTTTTCTGTGAAATAAAAAAACCAAAAACCCAGCTTTCATGGACTACTGTGCTGACAGGATGAATCAGAGACCCTTCAGGTGCACTTTGCACAGAGCACAAGCTTTCTGAATGAGCAAGGTGAAGTTAAATGCATCCAAAACCTGCAGGGACACAGCAGTGACAATGCTGCAGTAATGAAACTGAATCTCAAAACGTGAACTTTGCCCTTTTTTAATGCCTGCATCTCTTTGTTTTGATGACACAGGCTTTTTGGCTGCCCATGATCATTAGAAGCTGCAGGAGTTGCAAGCACATCCTTGAGAGTGGCTGGAGGAGAGCTCTGCAGTGCTTTCAATGGCACCTTAGGGCAGGAAAAGCACCTGGCTGTGCAGTGCAGCCACTGCACTGTGCCCAGAGTGTGAAACATCTGCCAGACAAACCAGAATGCTTCAGAAGGGCCAGGGTGCAAGCCCACAGGAGATGCTGACCTGTAATCAGTCACTGCATTTTCCCTTGGGAAGAAGTAACTAAGAGATGGGAGCACAAAAAAGGTGAATTTTTTGGGTCCCCCTCTCTCCCCTATGCCGGGATATGTTTAAGTCCCAGTGAAGGTGGCTTGCCCTGTGCCATTTCACAGAAGCAAATTGTGAGAATTTCTGCAACGATTTATGGTGTGGTTGTACTTTAGGAAGCTGCAGATATTTTGGGCATTTCTCCTCTCAGCTGAGAATCCATAGCTGAGGGGATAGCATGGACCAAATAGGTGTGAATTAATGCAATAGAGATAAGTGCTTATTAGGTATGTTGGCAGATGCTCTGTGTGTAAGCTTAGGGTTCAGAGATCAGTTGTACAGACACAGTGTTTTACAAGTGTTGGATGTTGTCAGCAAGGCTCTAACAAAACTCCTTGCAAAACATGCTTATAAAACCTTAAAAGCCATTGAAGCTATGTTGCTGATGGGGAGAATTTTTCATGAGATATGATAAACTTTGAGAAGAGGATAGGTCCACCTTTATTTTCTTTTTTAAATTGAGGTTGAACAAAACCTTAATTTATAAATATGTATGTAATTGGTGGTGTGGCAGGCTGCCATGTGCTGTTTTACCTTGAGCACTGATAACAGAAAGGATGTTAAACAGGAGATTAACATTATCTTTCCAGGAAAGAATAGTACCAGGTTGTTTTATTTTTTGTGTTTAAAGTCTCTGCCTATGGCAATATCTGTGGCAGGTGGTCTCCCATATAGCTCAGAATCTCACAGTTTTCATGTCATAGTGGCCAAAAAGTATCCTAAAGACTGCAGGTCTCCTTCTCCTTCTGGCAACAAAGCCATGCCTCATTAACTGTTTGATTTTTTTAGTTTTCTGCTGTGGAGAAGGCTATGGGAAGGGACTTGAACTGAGTAGCTGCTGTTGTCTAAACATAAAGGTCTAACTGAGATTAATCACTGATATGCACTTCTGGTTAGGGTAGTTTAAAGGATGATTCAGCAGCTCCTGATCTTGGCTGCTGCACAGGTGAAAGTCTGTATTAGGTAGACTTCTAACTCACTCCATCCCAATATCATTCAGAATCTTTAATCTGAAAAAGCCTGCTATTTAATAAGCCCAGTAATGATAATGCCATGGTTGCTTTGTGGTGTCATGGTTAAACACATTCACATTCAACACAGTGGGACTGCAGCTACTTCTGTGTTTAACCAAACACCCAGAGACAAGCTCATAAGTGTGGATATCTCTCATCAAGAATTTTAGGCTTTATGAGCAGCTTGTTTCTGCAGTGAAGTGTCCCCCCTCACTGACCACACCTTGACCTGCCTACTGGAGTGGTTTTGGATTGCACAAAGCAGGCACCTCCAATGTGAGTAAAACCAGAATGTCACTGCTGCAGCACTGCAGGACCTGTGGTATTCCATGGGAACATGGAATGGTTTGCACATGCCCCAAAGGAGTATGGAGCATTAGTACCAACTTTCTATAGCTCTGCTCCTCAGTAAACTAGCTAATACAGACACAGTCTACATGCCACCTCTCTGGTTCTGAGGCAAACTACCTTCAAGTATTTACAAATCTTTTTTTCACTTCCCTAAGCTCTGGATCAGGCACCATATTCACAGCCTTCTATAAGTGAGCTCTTTGAGTGACTTTGGAATACATGCAGTGGGTTGAGAAAGAGGGGACAGAATTGCTGAAGCCTGAAAGGCTAGATCCATCAATATTTTGAAAGTTTTTTTACCTTAAATCAGCTATCAGCTGAAATGGCTACCTGAGATCTGTTGAATGAGAGCTCATAAATCACATAGAAGAAGGAAACTTTTTCCTGACAGCTGATCTGCTATGCTTGGGAGCTCAAGAATGAGAAGGCCTCTAACATATATCTGCCAGTATAACTTGTCAGCCCATCCTGAGATGCTTTTGGTAGAAAGACTGCCATACTAACTGCAATCAATTTAGACTGATACACAGCAAATGATTATGTTTATCTGGCATTTTTGGCACAAACATAAACTTTTTGTTAAGTGCATTCAATATAATTGTATAATGGCATATAGCATGCAGTTTCAATAACTTATTGGAAGTAATCCTAGTTCTATTTTTTTTTTTTTTTTTTTGGTTAAAAAAAGATATAATATTGTTAAAAGTCACCTGAAAGTTACTTTGTCTGTTGTGGATGTGTGATGAAAATCCTGAGAACCTCAGAAATTGAATGTTGGCAGCTGTGAGATTTCATTTTACTCATTGATGATTAGATGCAAATGTGAGCCAAAGACACTGACACAGTATTGCTTGTATCTCACATGCCACTGCTGAAAAAAGTGTCATAAAAATGAATCACCTCTGCCCTGACATTATTCATGTTGCCTATAATATCCATGAATACAAAAAATAAAATCAAAATACACGGAAAGTGAAACCAAGTGAAAAGGCAACATTTCCACTTCTCTGGACTGCTTCTCTCTAATGTTGGTGTGCAAGAAACTTAATAAATGTGATGGGGATTACCTGAGCCCTCAGGGGACTTTTTATGAAGCCTTTCCTTAAGCTGAACCCATGCTAATGTTCCATGTAATTTTCATCTATGTGCATCTGGAATGACCTTCATTCCCCAGCAGGAGAGAGGGAATAAAGACTGCCCATGGACAGCTGAAGTTAAAATACTTCTCATGGCCCAAGGTAATGTTCCATCCCATGTTTGGATAGGTTTGGATTTAAAATACATGGTGGAGCCTGATAAAGGACAATTTTCAGAAGAGGGTCTATTTTATGCCAGTGAAGTATTTTAACTTTCCCAGGGGTGACTGATGACTTGTGCTGAGTTTAACTCCCCCTAGGCAGGAGTATGTGTTTTCCTGATTACAGTGGATGGGTAGAGCTGGACCTCCCTTTCAAACAGGCATTGCCATATGCATTCCACAGAAAAGGGAAGGTGCACTGCAGAAATGATGAGGCTTGGGAAAAGGGAAAGCTTGTGGGGCAAGGAACGTGCTGGGGACACTCACCCAGCCCCAATACAAATACACTGTCGTTTATAACAGTGAAACTCCTCTTAAAGGAGATCTCAAATGTAAAAGGACTTGCTTGACTTCTTTTTCAGTAGAATTCACATGGACACTACATTTTTGCTCAAGAGATTACTTCATGCCTAGAGGCACAAAGCTGCTCTGTGTGCCTGTCTGAGCCCTCAAACAAAATGTTCCTGAAATGCCACTTGTGCCACACTGCAAAGCTTGAGTCTCCCACAGCTGGCAGCAGCTCTGCCAGCTGTGGGTGGATGGGATAACAAAGAGACTTGCTCCTAAAGCTGGAAGCAAACTGCTCAATTACCCTTTCTTCTTTTGTCTTGTGGTTGGATACCCACTGGTTTGCTCAGCACTGCTAGCAGCCTGGATGGTTTAAGCCTGTGGCATGGCTTTTCAAGTTTTGATAAGATCGGTTTGGTGTGTCAAATCTCACCTTTCAGGGGCTTTCCTCTGTGCTGGAGGATGCTGTTCTGTGTTCATTTCACTGCTGGTAGTTTTAACATGCATTTCTTTACTCCTGCAATCCAACTTCACCACAGTATAACTAGAAATGGTTGAAGTGCTCTATTTTGAAGAAACATTCATGCTTTAAACTGTATGTACATACAATAGAAGGCCAATCTGCAGTGTCACTGACACAACAGACCCACCTATCTGTTCTTCCATATTATAACTTTTTGAACAAGCTGTCTGATTTTTTTGTTGTGAATTCTGGGTTTATGGTAGTAAGTCCAAGCACTATTAGTCATAGTATACAACCTAATTCACCCTCCCTCTACAAAACCCTACAGAATCTTTATTAATTTCAAGCTTTGACTGCCTAATAGTTTTCTCTCCTTAACCCTCAGCATTTTCTTTGCAATCAATTGACAACTTACATTGGTAGCCATTCAAATATTACATCAGAGCCCTTAAAGGTCAGTTCCAACATTAAGTGAACAACCTTGTCATACACGAGCTCTTGGTGTAACTTGACCTTCCTGCTGTAATCCTGCACTGAGTACTGAAAAGCCTACTCAGGCATGCATTGTTAATTCATTAAAGAAATATAATATTTTAAATAATTTAAAATCCTATTTTAGAGCCCTGAATCTGGCGTTTCTCTGCAAATAGTGTCGTGCTGGATTTTTTTTGCTTTTAATGTTCAGGATGTTAATAACAAAATTTCTTCTCTTGTTAACTGTCATCAAATTGTAATGGGCTCAGGCTTTCTAAATGCTTAAGAGTAATGATAATTGTGGTGAATGCAGTCCATCTTCTTCATGTACGTTTTTAATGCCAATAGAATAGATTCCTTTATGATAACAGAAATTATTATAATGCTGGCAGAAAATGAATACATTTTTGCTATAGTATATGTGCTAATACATTCCTAAAATTAAATTGCAAGCATTTCAGTCTTTAAAAAACTTTTCAAAGATTGAAATATATTGGATAATACAGTATCTCTTATGCATTATAGCATACTAAAAATGCTCAAGCAGTCATACTGCTCAATAAACTGAATTTACTAGCCTCACAGAAAAGCACTACAGAGTTTAATAGAAAAGGTAACTTCTTTTTTACATGCTTTTGTACCTTTCCATGTGATGCAGCAGAGAATGAATGCAGATAGGATAGAGCAGTGCCTGGAGTTTAACTCAGCAAAGCATTTAAGCCTGTGCTTGTGCCAGAGTGAGAGTCATCCCACTGAGCTTGGATGGGAGACACAGATGTCCTCATTTCCCTCTGACCTTCAGGAGACAGGGTCATGACATGCACTGCTTCCTGCACAGCAAAACATGGAGAATAAGATCTTCTGTCATTGTGATGGGTTCAATGTGAAAAACTGGGATTTTGGAAGTAGATATTTTACTGTCCCATTGTGTGGCTTTAATTTCCAGGCTGTCTGAAGTTAGGCTGGTTTTCTTCCCTTGCTCCTCTGCTGAGAGAGCAATCCTGGCTCAGTAGGGATGTCTGTGACCACAGAGATTCCTCTCCAGCTGCATCATACAAATGCAGAATAATTTAGGTTGGCCCAGTCCAATCTCTGGCTTCAAGCAGGGCCAGCTTCAGAGTCAGATCAGATTGCTGAAGAATCAATACAAAATGCAAAATCAAGCTGACAGTGCTTTCAGTTCACAGTAGGCAGTGCAAAAGGAAGGTCATTGCTGGTGCTCATTCTCAGGCAACTGGAAACTTGCATGAAGGCTGAAAATGGTGGAGCCAAGAGTTAACACCTATTGCCATGAGTTACTGAATCCTAAGCTTTAAAGGCTACCACAGTCTTTTTCAATGGGAGGCGTTTTTTCCTAAGGAGAACTTGCAGTGATGTTTAAAATCAGTTTCATGGAAGGTTTTTTTTATTTATTTTATTTTATTTATTTATTGACAGAAAAATGCACTTCAGGGAAGACCACCTTCCTGTCAGGCAACTGAATCCTCTGTGGGAATTGCCCTGTGTGTGAATGTCTGATACAATGCTTCCCCTGCAGCCTCTCTGGTCATGGGGTTGGCTGTCCAAAAGGTGTGTTAAAATGATGGCTGGCTATACAAATGTATATATTGAAGGTGAAGGATAGAGGAAAAGTCTACCCTTGCCTTTTCAGGTGTTCCTCTCTCCTCCCCCACCTTACAGCTCTTCCCATATGTACAATAATAGCTTGGATGTCATCATATTATAATGACAGAACACTGTTGTTTACTTATGGACAAGAATTAACTCCTGCCACTTGTGAAGAGGCACAGCCATGGGAGCAAAGGAAGGATGGAAGCAGCTGCCTTGCTCAGTGGGACAGTGAAGGGGAGGAAGGAGCAGACCTGGAGCAGGGGAAGGATTTTTGAAGCAGTCATCACAAAGGAAATTATGCTCTTTTGACTCACTAATTCCATGAATTATATTACTTTTTCTCTGGCTGACTCCCTGATCAGATCACTAGTGGCATTTGGCCTCAGGCTTGAAATTAAGTGCAGTTGCTTAAGTGCTTTTCTGAATTGCATCAGTAGAAGGGCTGATCCCAGGTCCATGGAAGTCAACAGAAAGGTCTCAACTCAGCCCTGATGCAGCTGAAGCAGAGATGATTAGTAGCCTTAATGGATGCTGCTACCCAAACACACAGTGTTTTGGCTCGTGTCCTCAATTTTAATGCTGAAACTGTTATTCACTGTGGGGGAAAAGGTAAACCCAAGACTTCATCCTGTATTTTAGGCATTCAGCTTGTATTAGTTACTGATAAAGATCATGCATTCTGATAGAAATTCTTCAGAATGGTTTTTTACAGATTTTTTTCTAAAGAACATAGATTACTATGTGCTTATCTGGCAGCATTGCTTGTGTGTAGAAGCCAAAAATAATTGTATTGACTCCTCCAGGCTCTCCTTTAGAAACAAAAACCAGCAACCCATTGTCAGTTCTTTCTCAGAAGTCAGAGAAGAGAGTTTTCAAGATGAGGAATGTGGTATGCACCAGCACACTTCTGCTCACAGCTAACAAACACAGGATTCCTGCTTTTCAATTTTAGTTTCAGGAGCAACTGCTTTTAGAAGTGCCTTATTTAAATGGGCCCATTGTGGTAAATACAGCATAGATAGCAAGATATCATAATATTTTAATTTGTCCAACCTGCAACAGGTAGTGTAGACAACAGTCTAGGATTATACATGAAGCAAGTGTATCTCAGAGTAACTTTACTGTACCACAGCTTCAATTATTTTTAGAGTTAACAGTTTTCTTACTTTCTACTTCCAAGCTGGTATATTTATGCTAAGTACTTTGAGAAAAGAGAAGTTTCTATGAGAGCTTTCCTAAGATGCCAAATATTTGTAGTGTTTGTAAATATGCTTACTGTATAAGTATATATGTGTGTTGAAGATTTGTGTGTGGGAATGGAGATGCCTCTTAAATGGTTAGCCAGGGCATTGAGGTATGTCAGCAAGAAAGCCCATTCCTGATTTCCTCACTGCCAAAGAAGGTCTGTCAATTAGCCAGTGCAATGGAGCTGTGCAAAAATACCCTTGTCATCGTCAGCTACTGCTAATTACTAAGCTGCTTTCAGAGGCAGGTTTTTAAACATTCAAAATCCATAGCAAATATGGTGCTCCTGCTCCTAGCCCTCTGCTTATCCTCCTCCTCTCCCTGCAAAGGGAACTACTTTCATGTTTTATTTATTTGCAAAGAGCTTTGCAGTAATGGGTTCTTTAAGTCCCCTTGATGCTGACATCTTTGCATCATTTCAAAACAGCATGGAAAAATGATCATGTCCTCCTGGTGCTGGGGCTCAGCATGAAATTCCTGTCACAGTGTTTGTTGTTGCAGCATTTCTCTGAGCTTAGGGATATTAGCTGGCAGGAGATTTCCTCTCTTAACAGAATTTTTAATTTTGTTCCATGCAGAGGCATGCAGGGCCCAGCTCAAATTCTAGTCTACCTCAGCTGCTGTCACTACAAACTTCTCAAGAGCCATTCCCTTGTTGGGACAAAGGGGAATGGGAAGGAGGAGGAAAGCACACTGGCTTTCTGAAAAAGTTACCTCTCCTTCCACCAAAGCTTCTCTTTGGATGTCTGATGGTTTGTGTGAGCTGATGTGTCTCTTTTGGTGCCTTCTCTATTCCCATCAGTAACAGCTTCCCATTGTTGTGCTTATTGGTGTGGGTGTGGAGTTAGCACAGGCAGTGCCAGGTAACAGGGAATTCCTACACCTGCTTTCCAGTTGTGACATTTTGGCACTCTGTGGCAGGCAGCAGGGCAGGGATTCTCATTTACTGTTATTACATGGAAGCTTTACTCCATCACATCGGGCTGCCCTTCAGGGATACTTAAGAAAAAGTATTTCTTATTCTTTGTCCATTGAAGGAGTAGCTTTGATTTTGCAGCCAGGCCTTCAGGGTAGGCTTCTTGTAAGGAGTTTATATATTTTCAGTCATCCTCAGAGACCTCCCTCAGTTACACAGGTGTAGCACCTCTGCATCTGATGCAGCTCCTGGTGATTTACCCACCATGAGAGAGGTGTGTGTCCTGGGCTCTCCTTTCTCTCTGCTGCTTTCCAAACAATAAGCCAAACAAATGCTTCAAAGCAGAAGCAGTAGCCATTTGTTCATAAAGAGTGCCTATCAGTTTCTTGCAACAATGCCCATGGGTGTTGTTATTTTTTCTTTCTTTTTTTTTCCTTCCCTGAGCAGCCCCAAGTCTTCCCATACCAATAAATGTGAGTTATACATCTATCTAGGACTGGGGGAATATCAAAAGTGCCTAGATCCTTATTTGTTGTATCTGGCTTTGTTCCAGGCAGCTGATTAATTTTGATGATTCAGAATCTTTGGCAATGGAACACTGAAAATATGGAAAAATATACAATAAAATATATTGAAAGCAACTTGAAATGTCAGGTAGAATTCAGTGCAAATAATGTACCCATCAAGGGAGATTAATGGCATTTCTACACAACACTTCACTTCTTCTGCATTCTAGATGGGAAAATAACCTGTTATTCTCACAATTAATCATGGCTATAGATGTGGGTATTCTTTGCATCTGACAACCTCTGCTCTCATACGTTTTCCACCACATGTGTGCTTCTCTTCCCTTTTAATTATTTCTTTGTATCATTCAAGTTGTCCTTTGGCTTCTCCTGTTTGCTAACAACTCTCATTTGCAGGTGGCCCTTCCCTTCTTCCAATCCTTTATTTTATGGTGTGGAACATGCTTATTTCTGAAAGGATTTCTTTTTTTCAAAAGGATTATTTGCTTTGACTAGTTTGGGAAAGAAATTGTGCTTTTCCCTTTAGTGCTCAGGTTTTTCAACTGACCTTTATGTGAAGGTGACCTTTGCTGAAAGAAAAGGAGCCAAAATTACTCCTCCCTGGTATGATGAGGATGTCAGGCATAGGTGGTGGCATCATGTCTTCACTTGGTCTATAAGACTATCTAAACCAGATGAAAAGCAGCTGGTGGGTTTTGGTGAAGAAACTTCTCACACCACTCTTGGATTCTGCTTGCAGCTGGTGAAAGTGGCCAAGCAGACCTGAGGACTAACAAACCAGTGTTGCTATAATAGGTGAGTTTCACAATGGAGATCCTTGAAAAACCACAGCAGTGTTGACAAGTGATTTTGTCAGAAAATGCTTGAATAACACTCTGTTCTTTTCTCTTGGAGATGCAGAAAAAGGACTATGGAAGTGTTTCAGGCTTGCCATAATGCAAATGTGATGACCCTCAACCTAAGGTAAGATTACATCTGAAATGGCTGTCACATAGGTACCAGTATTAATCTGGTTTTATTGGGGAAATGTAGGTCATCAGTGAGAACTGAGCCCAAAACTGACAAGCAGGTCAGGGACAAAATGATTTTGCCCTTTATTTTACTGTCTGCTAGTTCAGCAACACTGTCAGGCTCATATGTGGCTGGGGCAAGAACAGAGAGCAGGAGGTGCCCTGCAGTGTCACACCTGGTGCCACACCTGGTGTCACAGCCAGTGTCACAGCTGCCAGCCACGACATCCTGCTCTTTGCCTTTCGGGAGGGCACCTCCTGTCTGGACTCACCCACCCCAGCAGCACTCTTGAGGGAAACAGCAAGTCCCAAAGGAGAGCTCCTCATTGCTTACACACCACTTTGCAGTGAAATTGGTTCCTCCCTTTCAGTTAAGGTCCTGCTTTCAGCTTTAGCAGAAACCTGACCTCCTTTTGCATTACGTATCCTTACTGCCTGTCGCCTACATTTGCCTCCCTTCCCTTTCCTGTACTTCCCTCACCTTAAAACTGTGCTATTTGTGAGTTTCCTCCTCACTTTTCTCTGCTTTGATGTAACAATACGTATTTGTTGGTCATGTTACTTTGGCCTAGCACTTCTATGCATCTTTTTGTGATCCCCTTTTAATTGCTTCTATTCTCAGCATCAGTCACACTATCCTGTTGACACACTTTTTCTCTATTTGCTCCTTTTGGTCTCCCCATACCCCTTCATTCTCTCACCTATAACACTTTTAGTTCTAATTTTCTTTGCTGGGAAGTTCCCTTGAATATCCACACGTGCTCTCAGAGGGGCTGTGCTGCTCCCTGGGGAGGATGAGGGAGCTGCTTTCTCCTCCGCCCCGCTGCGAGCAGCCTGTCAGCGCTGCTCTCCCGCCCGGAGGGTCAGCAGGAGCTCGTACAGGCCGTGCAGGGCCTGCGGGGAGCCCGGGCGGCGGCGAGAGCCGCGGTGCTCATTGAATGAAGGCCCGAGCCGGGAGGGAGACTGCTCTCGGTCCCTCTGTGGGTCACAGCTCACTCAGGCTGTTCCCAGTCCCTCTGTGGGTCACAGCTCACTCAGGCTGTTCTCATCCCTCTGTGGGTCACAGCCCAGCTCACTCAGGCTGTTCTCAGTCCCTCTGTGGGTCACAGCTCACTCAGGCTGTTCTCAGTCCCTCTGTGGGTCACAGCTCACTCGGGCTGTTCTCAGTCCCTCTGTGGGTCACAGCTCACTCAGGCTGTTCTCATCCCTCTGTGGGTCACAGCTCACTCAGGCTGTTCTCATCCCTCTGTGGGTCACAGCCCAGCTCACTCAGGCTGTTCTCATCCCTCTGTGGGTCACAGCTCACTCAGGCTGTTCTCAGTCCTTCTGTGGGTCACAGCTCACTCAGGCTGTTCTCAGTCCCTGTGGGTCACAGCTCACTCAGGCTGTTCTCAGTCCCTCTGTGGGTCACAGCCCAGCTCACTCAGGCTGTTCTCATCCCTCTGTGGGTCACAGCTCACTCAGGCTGTTCTCAGTCCCTCTGTGGGTCACAGCCCAGCTCACTCAGGCTGTTCTCAGTCTGGGAAATGCCACAGCCCAGGCCAAGGCTGGTGGGCCACAGATGTGAGCTCCCAGTGCTCCTCTGGGTTTTCAGTCCAGAGCAGACTCACACAATTCCAAGAAAAATGGAAAAGAACAGTTCAGGGGACTCCTTTGCCTCCTTTGTTGGAAAAAAAACCAACCAACAATCCAAAAGAGCTCTCTCTGTCCTGCTGTTCACTGCAGACAACATGGTGAAGGATGATGGGGAGCAAGTGCAGTCCTTGATAACAACTCTGCAGCTCTTTCTTTCCCCCTTCACTCCTGGAAAGAGCCTTAAAGCTGCAGAACTCAATGATGATCTGGGGATGCAAGCATTATAAAGTCACCCCAAGACAGCCACCAAGGCTGTCCCAGCCTCCAGGGAACCTATATTCCCTCCCAGGGCTGCCCCTCTCCTTTCCTTCTCCTCCTGCCCACACACCCATGGGAGGACTATTCATGGTCAAAGCCAAGGTGTGTGATGCCTGACCCACAGCACAGCTCTCCTCAGATTCTATTCATAAGAAATAAGTGAAAAATTTCTTCTTTGGATGCTTCCCATCCCACTGCCCTCAGCTGGCAGGTGGGTGCTCTCCCTCCTTGCCTCTGAAGCCTGAGCACCATCTCCTGCACTGCCTCTTTCCCCAGTCTCCAAATTTCTTGCTTCCAGGCCCACTCTCTACATCTCTTTCCTTAATTTCTTTCAGAAATCCTTCTGATAGCTTGTTCTCATTATCTTAATGAACAATTAGAGTGAATCTGTCAATGTAATTTCTATGTTCTTTCTCCCTGTCTTTGAGCAGCATGGGTTATTCCCCTGCTCTGTGACTGCAGCATGCCATAGCTTTTCAAAGGATGGGGAAATATTCAAAGGTGCCTAAAAACTTCTGTCCTGCTAGCTTTGAGACTATTTAATTTTTTAGAGATTATTAAGGCTGGGTGCAAAAGAGGGTAAAGTAACCAGTTTAAAAATAAAAGATAACTGAGGGCTATTATTTCCTCTTCTAGGAGGAAAGCAAACAGGGCCACTGAAACCAGAAAATCTGAATTTTCAATTGGTACATAGAGCTTGCTGGATGCCTCTGTCCACCCCTGGTGAAGGAAGGATTGTTTGCCTGAAAGCTTCATCTCCAGTAGAGCTCTGCTTAACTGAGGCACCAAAACTACCTGTGATGCTAGTGTGCATTGAACAAATGCTTAAAATAGGGTAATGCTGGCTCTGCTGATCCTGGAGTTCTGGCTAGGCTTCCTTTCAGTGAAGCTGAAAAGGATGCCACCTTGCACAAAAGGCATAAACATATATTTGTATGCAGAGTCTTGGATAGTTCTGAGATGATATTTGAATTTAAACATTCATTAAAACTGAAATAGCTTCAAGTCAGTGGGTGAGCTGGGAGAGACAGACAGATAATGCTACTGTGAATGGGGCCATATAGTGATGCTTTGTTCCCAGCAGATTGTGCAGATTCCAGTAATGTTTTGTCTTTATGTGTTTCTCACCTTCTGTCTTACCTCTTTAACTTCCTGAAGGAGCAGGGAAATAATTGAAGGCTGTGCTGGCTTTCTAAGTTGTAAATAGCCAGGAGAGCCACAGTTTCAGGGCAGTAAAGTCGATTTCTTGCCACTCTTAGAGCTGTTGACACAGGCTCTCAGGAGGTGGTGCACACAGCACCAGGGGTCCCAGGCCCTGATGTCCTGACCTTTCTGTTTGGAATTTGAAGATCTGGGGGATCAGGAGGATTGCCCTTGCCACCCCAAGGCAATCTGGCTGGATTCAAACCCCACAGCAGCAGGAGCCTGCTCAGCTCTCCATAAGGATTCTCTGTTTCATCATTTGCCATCCCCTTGCAGTTTAATAACAGGCATCTGGTACCTGTCACTGTCAGCTCCCAGGTGCTATATTTAGACAGATCAGTATGGTGATCCCAGTGTTCGTGTCAGTGGGCCACCCTGGAAATAGCTCTGAAATAACACACTAAATAAAGCAGCACTTGCTGGAACAAAAATAGAGAATTTTGTTCAGTTACTTACAACAAAGAAATGAGAACCATTTTGCATTTCATGTTTTAATACAAAATTAGAATTGAATTTATTCTGTACCACACTCACCTCGTTTTCAGTCTCTCTTTTTTTCCCCCCCATACATATTACCTGTGGAAAATCTTGTAGGCAGAATGGTGAAACAGAAGCTCCAATATTTAAAACTGAAACAATTGAGATAATTTTGTATCTGAAAAGACATATAAATAGCTTTCTGGAAGGGTGTGGCAACCACAGTATTCAAATATTCCTATTAAATGAAGAAAAGTGGAATAACTTTTAGAAGAAATGAAAACATATTCTTTGGAGATCCTTAAACCTACCAAAGTCAAATTTTTCCCTAGAAAACAAGTAGAATGCAGTGTTTTAGTTGATATTTCATTTGTATCTTTGACATTTTTATACAGCCAGGAATGGTAAAGCAATTAATTAAAAATCATGAGTATCTGGATGACTGGAATGTGTGGAAAACTGCATCCAAAAAACCACACAAATCACAAAATATGTAGTCATTACTGAGTTAGGTAGAAAAACCCAAAAATCTTGAAACTCAAAAACCAATGGAAGTTGTTTGAAGTGTCAGTATTTTGGGAAAAAAAAATTCTGTTTGGATGACCTCTTAAATATATTTTCAGCAAATTGGCAATGTGAAAAATGTCTCATTTGTCACATGGGATTGTAAAAATATCAAAAGATTTTTTTCCAGTGTTCAGTTTTTCTCATTTTTAAAAGGGAAATTACATTTCAAAGCTGAAAGCTATTCCAGACTGAAGACTGAAATGTTTTATGAAAATGTCATTGCTTTTAAACATTTTTAATGAAAATTTTGCAAAGTTCATGGCTTCACAGAATGTTTTGCTGTGTTCAGCTCCTCATTTTCTAGGAAGGCAAGTTAATTGTGAAAAGCTTTTGGAGGAAGGTGCAACAGAGCAGCTTCCCACTCAAAATCTTCCATAACCCAAGATGACAGTCAGTAGTTCTGTGATAATTTTCAACAGCAGTTCCTCATATTTGCATGCTTAATGAGCTTCTTACTTAACTTCAGAGGTTTTGTTTCCACTGTGGATTTGTGGGTAAACTGCAAGAATAACCCCAAATCCCAGTTTTGTGCTTGGATAGGACAGAGACAGACTTTTGGGTTTCCAGGGTGTGTGGCTTTGTGTTTCTCTTTCATTCTCTTGGCAAGGAGAGTGAGCATCTCCTTCTCCCCAGGTGCAAAGGGCAGTCACCTTCCTCTGCTGTTGAATCTGCAAGGAATTGGGAGGGTGTCTGTGGGATTTTTTACACTGCTGATATTTCTAGCTCAGGAAAAGGAGGAAGGAAGGAAGGAAGGAAGGAAGGAAGGAAGGAAGGAAGGAAGGAAGGAAGGAAGGAAGGAAGGAAGGAAGGAAGGAAGGAAGGAAGGAAGGAAGGAAGGAAGGAAGGAAGGAAGGAAGGAAGGAAGGAAGGAAGGATCTATCTCCCATGAGTTTCACATGGAAAATGCAATGTCCTCACCTGCTGAACTTCCTAACCTCTTCCAGCCTCCATGTAACCATGACAGCATGTAAAGTAAACCAGTGTTTTCTCCTTTGGCTCCACTCCCTTAAAAAGACGCTCTTCCCTGTTTGGCTGTGTTGGTGTCTCCCTGCTGGGAGCTTGGGGACAGCATTTCTAGTGGCTCTGACCCTGTGTTCCTTCAGGCCACCCACATCTCCCAGTGAAGACCCCCTTTAGTCTCAATCCTGGTGCCTCCAGGCCCTGGGAAATGAGGACAGTGGGTTCCAGCTTCTGCAGAGAGACAAGGTCATGGGTAATGGAGTGTGTGTGAGGCTAATGTGACCTCAGAGCACTTTTAAGGGCCAGATTCTTTCCTTCCATGCCAAAGGAAGAGCTATTGCAGGCAATTTGGCAGGAGCTAGCCAGCAATTAATTGAGCAACAATTTCAACCACTGCAAGGCCCTATTGTGAGGGTATTGATGGCAAAGTGACTGATGCCTCCCAGGCTGCAGGTAAATGTGATTCCTGGTGCTGGAGTCAAGCTGACCTGGGGGAGTCAGTAATGACAGACTTCTGCTAAAGAAACAGGCTCTTGTGACAATGAATAACAGCAATATACTGTATTATATGTAATGTTACACATATCAGTATGTTTCCTGATTTTTAATATGAAACAGTCTTGTTCAAGCCTAGACAAACAGAAACTAGCTGACTGTGGATTTTGGCTGTTAAGACAGAACAGGTTGAAAAAGTTTGACTTTCCCCCTTTTGTGCCTTGGTTGATGTATGTGGAAGTGAATATTCATGTGGGTGGTGTGAGGAACAGTGCTTTTAGGGAGGACCAAGGAGAGGAGAATCCCTTTTTTTGCTGTGCTGGGTGTGTGTATGCCTCAGGGCTCCCTTGTAATCCTGCTTCTGAAGTGGGGCTGGTTCATCCACAGCCAGTTTTAGGGATAAAGCCCCCCAAAGAAGGAAAAGCAGGCTGCAGTGTTTGAGAAGGCTGCCAGGGTACACTGCTGAGCCTGGCTACCCCTGATGGAGAGGGATTTGTTCAGCTGTCAGTGCTTGTGCCTCTCCAGTCATGCTGCAAGCCTGGGCAGGGGAAACAGTCACACAGAAGCAAACGATGAACATTATTCATTATCCTGATTTTGTTGGGAGGCCTCAGCAGTTCAAGAGCTCTGAGGGAGTAATTGAAGCAGTAAAAACAAAGAACTGACTTGTTATGGTGCTTGAGAGAGGAATGAAAAAATAAATGGGAGAAGGGAGCTCAGATGTGTGGGAGAATGCTGGTGGCTGAAATTTCAGCCTGCTTGAGAAATTGTCTCTCTTGCATTACTGTCTCAGCTAGAGTTTTGTGGGGCTGCTGCAGCTAAATTTCAAGCTGGCTGAAGTTGACAGAAGCACAAAGGGGAGTGTTCCTTGCTCCTGCCCCAACAAAACAGGGGAGGGAGTGTGGGAGGTGTTGCTCTCACAGGACTTGGTTTCCTGCTCCTTCCAGATACATCTTTACTCCTAAAAGTCCTTCTCTCAGGAAGGATGGAATCTGTGCTCAATGCAGCCTCCTAAACCCTGGGATTCACCTCAGTTTTCTGTTCACCAAATCCAGATACAAAGATTTTGAACCCACTTGTTCCCCAGACCTTTCCCTGGTGATGGGAGTTTATAAGGCACTGTAGTGCACAGTGCTTTGCTTAATTTTCACTCTGGTGGAAGACATGAAGTGCTAAGTTATTAATGTTTCAAATGAGATATAAATCCTAAATCCTTGCTAATCCTTATATCCATAGCACAAACCCATACAAATGGCAAGATGTGCAGAGCCTCTGCTCATAAGGAAGATGCAATTATGGAGCCAACTGCAGCACTGGGCAGTGATGGGGGAAACTCAGATGTTTAATTTGGTGTGGAAAAAGTGAGGTTCACAACTTGTATTGTCTATCTCCCAAATTTATAAGCCTGACAAATATATCAGGATACTGGTACAATGAATAACTTCTGGTTCTAGCCAGAATAAATTGTATGTCTGTTAGTATATCCCTCTCACTTCCTGTCCTTGTGGGTTTCAAATGAGACAAAAGAGAATTTTAAGGTAAATTGGAAAAATCATAGCAGCAGGTTGAGGAAATTGTATGATAACTTCTGGCTTCATCAAACAGCCAGCCCTAGGTGCATCTGGGCTATGGTTATAATCTAATTCCCACAGCCCTGTTTCCTTGCATGGGATTTTTCCATATTGCAAAACACTTCTGTAAGGCGATTGGCTGTACTGGAACGGGTGGAGAAAATTAGGCAGAATGGAAAAGCAAAGAAAAGCTTGATACATTCAAACCATCTTTCATGATTTTAGAAGCCTTTCCCTCTCCCTTCCCTTGGTATTACTGATGGATGCAGTCTATCTGGAAAATGGACATGCAAACACTGCTATATAGAAGCAGGTTTTGACTGAGTCCTAAAAGATTTTAACTCATCCATCAATTGATTATATTGTCATTGCTACATAAGGCTGTTCAGCATGGAGCATCTATTACTGAGGCTCTGACTGAAACATTGCCCTTGTTGTGCAGAACTATTTAGCTTTGCCTCTTCAAAATGAAATGCGAAATGTTTCTTATCTTGCAAAAAGACAGACTTATTCTCAGCCTTTTGAAAAACAGGTGCGTGAACCTGAAAACATTTCTTTCAGTGGGTACATGTACAGGTGCCAAGTTTTCACCAGCGAGGCTTAACTTTCAGCCCTAGTGAAAATAGCACATTGTGAGTAAGTCTGGTCCAAGACAAGGATTGGGATGCACGTGTCCTTCCCCCAGAAATTTCCCATTTTGTGGCTCGGCAGAGGGATGGAGTATAGTTTGGAATTAGCTGGTCGGGTTTTTACTTGAAGGAAGGGGTGGCGTGGAGCGGCTGGTGGTGTCGGGGGTTTTTCTTTGGCTGCCAGGTGGATTAGCTCGGGATGCGGCGCGGTTTTCCCGGTTTTTCCAGCCGGGCTGGCGCCGCCGCTGGGTGCCAGTGCAGCGCCGCTCCTGCCGCATCCCGCATCCTCAGTGCTCCTAGCCAGGAGCGATAACTTCCAAAGCATCTAGCGCTGGGCTCTGCCGAGCCGCTCCTCCGGCTCACATCGCAGGTGGTTCTTTCTGCGCCCTTGCAAAGCAGGGTCGGTGCTCACAGCTGTGATGAGCCCTGGGTGAGCAAGGGAAGGACTGTCCTCCTGCCCAGCTGCTCCGTGCCTCCCTGTGCAGCTCATCTCAGCTGCCCCTCGCTGTGAGATCTTGGGGCTGGAAACATCAGAGCCTGGGGATCTGGTTTATCTAGTCATCACTCGCTTGACTAGAAAAAGATTTAAGTTTTCCGAGTAACCTGGGGCTGTGGGAGCCTGTCACTACCCTTTGGTAGTGCTAAGAATTCACACCTTTGGTTTTAGCAGAGGGAGGAAAAAGCATTACTTCTTTCTGATAACCAGCCCTCTTTGTTGCTTCAACTTGGAAACTTAGGAAGTCAATTGTACAATTGATTTCCAAAAGGTGAAATTAGGCTGGGAAGCTGTAGGCAAGGATTCTTGGAGAGTTTGCAAATCCAGCAATGCATCCAGCACTTTTAAACCAGCAACTTCACAGCTACTGCACCGGTGTTTTAGGGGCAGAAAAGTATTGTCTTAGCCTCCAAAATAAAAGTAAATTAGCTACATGGAAATAAACTGATCTTAAGTAGCACAGGGAATCCATAAAAGAATAGGAAAAAGAAGGTAAAACTCCCAAATCCTGCATGCTACCACTGAGAGAAATGCATAAATACAACTATTAGCAGAGCTATGTCAAAATATTTAGCCAAAAGCTTAATGCTAGGTGATGTTTTGAAAGTTATTGCTTCTAGCTAGTGCTAGGAAAACCCTAAAGGTAAAGGGATCATGAAGCTGCTGTTCAAAAGCACATCTACAGTCATGGAAAGTTCTCCTCCATCAGCAGGTTTATTTTCTAAAGTCACACAGCTTGAAGAGAGGATAATGCCCAGTGCCAAGTTGTGTTTCTTTTGCAGATTAAAAACCTGGAGCCCGCCACCTCTGAAATGGCCATAAACATCTCCTAATAATGTTAAGGATCACAGATGGGCATCAGGAGGAACCTAGGCTTTAAAAAGAAGCCTGTCACTGGGGCATAATTTCTTCAGGAGCTGTCAGGAGCACTGTCTCTTTGGAATGGCTCCTGTTCACAAAAGTAACAAACATGTCATTATTTTGTATTCCCAGAGAGCCAAAAGGAGGCAGTCCACCCCAAGCTACCTTCAAAAGCAAAGATCCTGCAATCAGAAGCAGCAGCTCTGTGAGAGCTGAAGGAAGATGTGGGGGAGGAAGCAGAGAGCTGTGAATGATGGATGCCAGTCAGGTGTTGCTTTAAAAAATGCCAGCAGGAATGCCTCTTGGCAGTGCCTGCGTGACAGAAGCTGCTGAGACTGGGCACATCTGACAATGTGAGGTTGTCACCTCTGTCTCATGGACATCCTGTGCTCAAGGATGAAGGTAAGAGGTGGAAGGGGAAAGGGTATATGGCCAAAAATGAAGCTGAGGTACAGCTCCCCACACTCCTCTCCATGAGGCCACAGTGCTGATCGGGTCTGTTGAGCCTTGAGTTTCATCCCTCTCTGGAACAAACAAAATTTAATCACCTTGGTCTGTAGCATACTTTCTGTTTTTCTTTCTTCTCCTCAGAGTAAAAGCTCTCATGCCAGAAAACAATGCTCTTTCTGCCTGTGCTTTCACTTTTCAGCTAGCCTTTTTCTTGCTCTCAGCAAGAATATCCTTTTCCAGGAAAAAAAACATGTACTCAATGTTTAAAGCATCACATTTCTTCCAGTTAGAATTGAAATAATGCTAATTCTATTTTCTTGCCTAATTCTATTTCCTTTCCTGGCTGTGCCAATTATGAAGACATTTGTGCTAAATACAGGTGTTCCTCTCCCTTTATCATCCAGATCCATTTAGCAAGGCTGCAATCCAGAGCCTGCGACATCATTCATCACCAGTGACTGCAGTACAGATGCAGCCAGTGCCAGGCAGCCCTTAAATTGGGTGGTGGTCGTGGCAGGTGCCTGCTAACAGAGCAGAAAGGGGAGGCTGGCTTGTAAACAACGTGGTGGCTGCTGATCTGTGACACTGGAAAGGTAAAAACTGTGAAATGTGGAACCCAGGCCACGTTTGCCTAGGCAAGATCAAGGGTGTGGTGGAAGGTGAGCTGAGCTGCCCCAGTTCCTGAAAAGGTGCCATCAGCCTGCTGCCCACACAGGCCATCTGTCTTGTCAGGTTTGTGGGATTGGGATGGAAGTCCCTGGGAATTCAAGTACCTTGGGGGATGAGGGAGCTTGGCTCTGCAGCACCCAGCTCTGGAGGTGAATAACACGTGGCTGCTGTCTTTGGCAGCTCAGCTGGGAAGCAAGAAGGAAGGGTGGGAGAGACCTCTGTGAGGCTGAAAGGCATTTCCATCTTCAACTGCCAAATGGGAATGTGAATTGGAAATATCAAACACTATTTCCCAGGAATGAATATGCTTTTCACTTGTGCATCACAGCCTACAAATGCCTGAGTATTTCCATCCCCTCTTCCACTCTTGTTTTTTGGTTTACTTGGATTTCCTGTTTTTAAATTCCAAACGCTGTATCATAGATGTGCCTAAGTAGCTGCAATGAAAGAAAATGATGCTGCCAAGTTAAAAGGGGAAGGGAATATCCTACACAGTGTACATCAGCACAGCCATAACATTGGTTTGCACTTGCAGGTCATCATGATCTGAGATGGCAGCGACCACTTCACACAAAACTTCCCCACGTGCTTGTCTCTTATGAGGGGTCTGGAAGCGTGGTGGGTGCTGAACCAGTGTAGTGAGCTGGTGTTTGCAGCAGGTACTTGCTAAAGTGTGTGCAAATGTGTGTGCACACTGTGACCTGAACGTGCTGGCTGCCTGGCTGACTGCCAGGATGCCTGTGAGGTGGCCTCAGGGTGACAAAGGCAACGAAGGAGCACTGTGTCTCTCTGAACAAAAGGGACTCAGCTGCCACCTCAGTCCTCTCAGTTTCCCTCCTTGTCCTCTTTGCCCCTGGCACAGGCTGATTACAGCCTCAGTGGCTGTTCCAGAGGCTGAGCTCCCCCACACTTTGAGCACAAAGCCCATGGATGGCTGAGCCCTTGGCTCTCTAGGGGACAGGGGCTGTGACAGCTGTGGGACACAGGGCTGTTGCACTCACAGGGGCTCCTGCCCTGATGGGAAGTCTCCCTAGCCATCAGGGATTGCCTTACCCTTTTATTTTGGTCAGGGAACAAGGAACAAAAGGACAAGGGGTCTCTATGAACACGTATGTCTGATGCCACCCTGTCTTTCAGGTGGTACATTTTTAGGAGTTTGTCTATGTCTTAGGAGTACTCCAGTGACAGAAAATGAGCTGAGCATCCCTGTGTGGTGTTCTGTTCCTTCACTGTGGCCTGAAAAAAGAAAAATAATGGTAGTTGAAACTTTTTTTTAAACTCCTTCTTTAGCCTCTGAGAATTTTGGTGAAACTTGGGTCATGTTTCTTCAGATTTGTCAGCAGCTAGAGATGTATTTGTCTCTTTATTGTTAACTGAGTCTGCACCTTCAGCTTCTAACAATGTGGTCCAGACTACTGGGAATAATCTTGTGTCTTGCTGTTGATGAGAATGGCAGGGCTGTGGTTGTGGAGTCACTGAGCAAAATTTGTGGTTTTTTTCTCAAAACATAAGTGATGTCAACATAAGGGAATTGAAATTTACTGGGCTTCTCAGGGACACATGAATCTGGTAATTTCTCATAAGGCCAGACTTACTCATCACCAGTATTTCACACATGGTGTGGACCTATGTTGCATTTTTTCAGTCTGGGTGAAAGAAGCAGAGCTGGGAATGAGACACCAGTTTGCTGTGGCACTGTGGTGGAAGGGTACATGGGCACTCCATGTTGGTGCCTGCTCTCAGTCACACATTTTGGCTTGAGGGATAGACATGTCTGCACAAAGATATGGATTTTTCTCTGTTGTTTGCACTGGAGTAAACTCAGTACCTACTAAAGTCAATGCTTGTGCATCAGTGTAAAAGTGAAAAAAATACCTCCTCCTGAAAAAAAGCTAACAAAAAACAAACCCAAACAAAAAAACAACCTCTCCCAGCAAAAAAACACCACAAAACTGCAAGAAAAAATAGGCAATGCATCTGGATTTGCTTTTTCTGAAAGATAAAGTTCTGTAATTTTTAATTTTTGAAAATTGTAATAGCTCTGTCCACGAGCATTCAGTGTCTTTTAGCAAAGCTTAGAGTTAATTTTTTTTTTTTTTTTTAAATAACAGTTTGTAGTAAAACATCCTGCAGAGTGTGCAGAAAGGGAATGGCTGAACATTTTTCTTTGCTGGTGGCTGTTTTGAGTCATGTGGTGGTTTGGTCCTTATTTGCTGCACCAGAACATGCTTTCTTCTTAAAATAGTGCAGTGAGACAGACAACAGCCAGAGTAAGGACATTAGTGCTGAGTCAGTTTTCCAATAGAGATGAGAAGGTATTAGCTGTATCTGTGGATATGAAAAAATACATTATCACCTAGTGCCTCTTAAAACTTGTCAATTTATTTATATTCTTCCCGGGTTGGATGTCTATTGCCAGAATTTATGGCAAACATTTGAGATAAAGGTAGTTGTAGGTTTGACAACAAAAGTGATAAAGAAGCTGTGGAGGGCAATGAAAATTGATGGGGAGGGAGAGTGATGAACAGCAAAAGTGCCATTATGGTCAAGTGATGGGGTAGAAGGTGAAAAAGAAAGAGAAATGGGCTGTTTGCAGTAATTTGGATATCTTCAAACCACCTTGTTCAGCTGCCTGTGAACATCAGCTTACTTTATTTACTGTTGCACTTGCTGGAAATGTCACTGCAGTGGAGTGAGATGCCTGAATTGTCCATGCTCATGCCTTTTTGTTTGTGAGCTGCAAATTGTGTATTTTTTCTCACTTTTCCCCAAGACTAAGAGAAAAATACCCCCAATACAAACAAAGCAGGGGTGTAACTTCTAGGACAAAGACCTAAAAATTGCTGTCTTTTAACAAAAAAAAAGTACTCTTTCTTTAATGCACTTTCATATATTCAAAAAATGGTCTTGTTTTCATGGACAAAAGAGGGAAAGGGTGGTTTTGGAAGTATGTGGTTGGATGGATGTGGGTTTTTCCTGGGAGCCAAGCTCACAGGAGGACTTGCAAGTCTGTTATTTTAACACTAGAAAGGTGGGTGTGAATCTCATGCAGTTTATAAAAAAAAAGGAGTAAATGTTATGACCCCTTTACCTACATCATGCTTTTACTTACTTTACATCATGCCTCTGATGATAATGCAGTTACTTGTGGAGGCAGCTGGTCCTTGTCAGGCATAATGTAATCAAAATCCAACTGCTAATAAAAATGAAAGAAAAGGGTAAGAGAGGAAAATTTAGCAGCCTCTCATATCACTAGTGAAGTTTTGATGACTTAAAATGTCAAGAAGAGTGGATGCAGCAGTTAGGGAGAGTTTTTTAAAAGCTTTTTTCCACCTCTGTAGCTTCTATGACCCTACTACTTCTGCCTGATGCTGGTAGCTGGAACAAAAATATGAACTGTGTTCCCTTTTCTTTACAGATTTGAGTATGGAGAGAAAAGGAAAATACATGATTCTGGAAAGCAAACCAGAAAAACCTTAGAACTGGGAAAATTCCAACTGAAGAAATGATGATAATTTTGGGAAATTCTGCTAGTGAAATTCTGTTCAGCCCAAAGCTCTGGGTAGTGCCACAGTGAAAGTTTCCCTTTAGCTCATTTCACATTTTATTTGTTTTGATTTAAAAATCGCCAGGGAGGTAGAAGGTGGACAGATGTGCTCTGTCAGACATGGCAGGAGTGGGTATGAAACTTCTGTGAGTGCTCCTTGTCTGCTTCAGCATAAAGTCAGCCAGCAAATTGAAATCTTCTCCAACAAGGATTTAAATTAAATTGACTGCCTTTGCATTGGGTCAAAGCAAGAGCATTCATATAATCAATTAATGTGGCTCAGCTTTGCGGATGGCAATCTCCAGTTGAGACAATAATGAACAGATGGGGCTTGTAGCTTATTAAATTGCTACCTCCATGGCATCTGTGCCATGGACTAAAAAGCAGGTAGGGTCATGTTTTGCATAAATGTATTGCATGACCTTGGGGGAGCTTTGCAATTGCTTTCTGCCTTGGTTTCCCTTCTTCCAGAAAGCCTTTAAAGCATGAACTCTTCAGTGACTACTTAGGAAGATGATTCTCTCCCAGTGGCTAAGACCTACATTTGGAGTTGCTGACAGTAAAAAAATATTGGTTGAGCTATTTTAATAATGCTGATGTAGACCCCTAGTTTAGATGCAGCTACATGGGCAAAAATAAAGCATGGCTTTCTGCTGGATAAATACATCCTCTTTGTGAATTGGTTGGGGTTTTTTTTTCCCCCCTCTGGAAATGAGGGAATGGCATTGCCAGAAGTGGATGTCAGCATGCTGTGCCTCAAGCTCAGAAATGACCAGAAGGGACGTGGATGGATGAGTGCCTTGCAAAACCTGAGGCAGTAGATATTGCTGAGAGGAAGGGTGTATTAGCTGAAGTTTGGCTCTGTGGCCCCTCAGGTTATAGATGGGCTGGCAGAATGAGCCCCTGCCTTTGCCATGTGCTGTGGGAAGACGTACCATGGGTCTCAGCAAGAAGGGTTTGCTCATATAATCACACTTGAAAGCCCTCTCCTAGCACAAAGCAGGCCTGAGCAGCTCTCTAACCCCGGCTGCAGTACGTTCCCAATCCCACTTGTCTCTTTTAGCTGCAATAATGTAATTGCTGCTATTAATAATAAACTGACAGGCTGTCTTTAAATAACCGTAAGGCTGACAGACTAGTGTCGGTTGGATGCTCCAAAGTTTGACTAACAGCAGGGAGAAACAGAACAGCTCCATTCCCAACTCTTCATGCAGTTAAAGAAAGGCTGGCACTGGGAAGAGGCAATGGAGGGCTGGCACGTGGCACTGTGACGCCTCAGGGACTTTCTGCAGAGCATTTGCTGTGTGACTTGCCTGGTTTCTCTGGGAAAAGAAAAATTTTCATGCTGACAAGCGAAATTTCTGAGCTTTGCTAGAAGTTGTCTTGTCTTTTAGCAGGTGTGAGTTTAGGTTCTTATGTAAATATGTGTGCAGCCAGTGGCCAGTAGAATCAGAGTGGAAGAAGAAGCCAAATTCCAAGCTGCCCCTCCATTTGCTCTCCTTGGGTGAGCTGGGCTGGTGCTCCAGTGAAGAGCACAACTGCCTGCAGAGACAGGCAGACAGGTCAAAGGGATGCTGTAATCCTGCAAGCTGTCTCTGGGAAGCTGGAGTTTAGCCCAGGCCTCTCAGCACCTGTGTCCTGGTTTGAAGGACAGCTGTCTGCCAATAAAGGCAGGAGCTTCTCTTTGAAATGGAGAATGTAAACCCCCTCCCTCCAAATTATTATAACTTTGAAATTAAGGGGCTCTCAGGCAGAGATATGGCAATTAGGAATAATAGTCCTTTACTAGGAAAATTAAAATAGAAATACAGTATTACAAAGAACAATCCCAAAACACTGACAGAGTCAGAATACAACCTGACACCCTGTCAGTCAGTCAGGGTGTTGGCAGCAGTCCCATTCAATGGTGGCTGCATCCTCCTGCAGTGGCAGATGTGGTTCAGCTGAAGCAGTGCTCCTGTGGAAGGTGCAGTTTTCCTCTGAAGGTCCAGGGATGATGTGGAAAGGTCTGGTGTTCCTCTGGAATCCAGTGGAAAGATGGATAACTTGTCCAAAATCTCAGTTTTTATCTAGGTAGGAAAGGCTTGGCTGCTCCCCCTGGCTGGAGCATCTCCCAGTGGGATGATGTAATTTTATCAGTCACACAGTGGGACTGAATGGGCCAGCAGCAGATGATACCTTCCTGGAGGGAGGATGGGTTGTGGAAAACATAAAGATTTTTAAAGATGGCCCCTTAGCAGATGGTATGTGCCATGGAGATAAGGGTCACTGTCCCACCCAGCTTCAACAGATGGTGACAGAATACACATTTCTGGCCACATCCTGTATTGCAACCCAACACAACCTGCTACCAGCATGGTGTGTTTGTGTTGGTTTTACCTCTTCTGTCCATAAAGGGAGCATCTTGAAAGGGGACTGAGGCAGAAGGATGGGACCATAGGATCACTGAAGACAATATCAGGGCAAAGACACCAGCAGAGGCAGAGTGGAGGGGTGCCTGGGGGAAGGTGATGGCACCTGTGTTTTGACACTCCACAGGTCTCTGGCAGGCAGAATCCACCATTCAAGACAGTTACTGTGAGGGGAGGGTATCCAAATCTGACACGTTTCCAGGGCTGGGACCTAATGTCCTGCTTTCACAGCCTCAGTGGGGGATGGTGTACCTCTGCAAGCTGGGTTTTGTAATAGAGGATCTGGCAGCATCAGCATGTGGATGCTCTGCTCTGATATTCAGTGGGCTCCCTGTCAAATGAGAGGGGACGAACAAGATAATGAGCCAAGGAAGAGAAGCCTGGCATGTGTAAAAGCTGTAAAAGAGCTTGGGCATTATCTGTGTATTTTAACCCCTGAATTATTTTTTGGATGATCTAGCATGCTTATATGAGGATAAAATGGGTTTCTGGCCAGCATGGACATTTAAAGTCATTTTTGAATCTCTTTCAAAGCTTCATTAATATCTGCAATTATGGGCAGCTACAGTGCACTTGACCCAGCGTGCTAGTGTCACCAGGCTAAGCTGAATGAATCACAAAACTTTTTATCACAGTCTCTGACCCTGCTTTGGCTACAGACACAAGGGGTGAGTAGTAAAATCTTTTACCTGCACCAGGTGACCAAGTCCATGCGTCTATGTAGTATCTGTTCCTCTTAAAACCATTTTTGTTTGCTTAAAAATGTCTTTAATATTTAAATTAGGTTATGGAATTTCTGTTGTATTTAAACTATTACATAAAATGATAGCTTCCAGTGATGAGAACAATTAAGCATGCAGGATATAATGAAACTTGATTGAGACTCAGCTGCTGTCCCCCCTATTAGTGTGCACAGCTGTGCATGTGTGTCAGCATTTGCAGGTTAAAGAAGCAATTAATCTGAGCAGGGTGAATGTGAAACTCTTACTTAAGCACACAGACAGATTGTGAGCCAGTCCCTGGCTTTTTGTTAAGGTCACAACTCAAACTGCAACCAGCTAAGTCTGTTCTTCTCAAATCTCACAATTCTAATCCAATATGAGGGGTGATACTGGTGAATGATGTCCTGGTGGCATAAATCCACATTGCCAGCAACTTATGCACGTAGTGTTAACTGACATGGTGATTCATATCTGCTATGATAAAGAGCTGAATGGCTTGATAAAATTTCTGTGGGGTTAGATCTCTAAAACAATAAAATGTTAAGGAGTAACATTTGCTACTTTTGCTCATGAGCAGGCTTTGTGTGCTTGGGCAGGCTCAGAAGGGCTCTCAAGCACTTGGCACAAGCAGCAGTTGGTGCCCACTGCACTTGCCAGGCAGTGGGATTTGCAGGCTGTGCTGGCAGGCTCCGAGCCTCCTGCTGGGCAAACAGGAGCTGCCAGTGCCTCTCAACATCCCTGAGCTCTGCCTGAGGTGAGAAGGAAGAGACACAGGGAGTTGTCTGTTTAATTCCATTTTAAAAATCATACATTAAAGACAGTGCTATTGATAACCTGCTGAATGTACTGACACTCAGAAAGAATGGAGAAAGTAGGTTAATAAATCAACCAATATCCACTTTAGTCTGCATTTCAATTTTCATCTCTCAGAAACACAAATTGCAGCTGTTCTTTAAGTTGTCTGATCTATCCTCTCAAGAAGCCAATTTTGTTTTTAATTTCCTCTGATGAGACTCAGAAGATGCTGGGTAAAATATGAGGTGAGTTCTTTTATTTATTTATTTTTGAGGCAGCCTTCTGTGTGTAACACATCATGGTTTCCTTCTTTGCTGCCAAGGAAAGTGCTCACCTCTTAAAGCATTTTTGATGGAAGGGTTGTCAATGAGAAGTGTAAAGCTCCAGCCTCCTCTCCAGCAGGAGTAAAGAAAATATAATCAGTACAATGGGTGATCGAAGCAGGTGCAAGGCTTGAAATTAGTCAAAACATTTTGAAAGGGAAAGAAATAGCAGAAAGACCTGAGCTACAAAGGTTTTAGTGGTGTATTTCTTTCTCCCAGCTAAGCTGCAGTTAGAGAAGTTCCAGGTCTAATTCCCAGTGCACTCCATAATAATAAAGATATTTTATTAAAATATTAGCAGCTGAGAAGGAACTTTGCAAAATGCTGTAAGAAAAGCTCTTCTGCATAAATAGGATTATATGGAAGTTTTCAATATGGTAATTTAGTTGAGGATTTTTATTAGTTTTTTTTCAGTTGCTATGGGATGCCAGGGATATAAACAGAGAAATCAAATTTTTGGAACCAGCTGCTGTATTACACATCACCAGTCATTACTCTCATACAAAACTGTCCTGTCTGCAGTATGACAAGGAAGTAGAAAAGCAAAATTAAAATCTCTTTACATAACAAAAAAGGACATTAATTATGTATTAATTAATAGCATACTACACAAACCAAGGAGGAATCAAAGGAATCTGAAAGCAGCCTATGTTATTTCCCCTTTTTTGTGCAGAACTTAATGTATAGTGCAGAGCATTAATGTTATTATATAGGTTAGTAATATAACTGAATTCACAGAAAGCCTGCATTTGACTTTTTTTTAGTTTGTTAATTATCTCTACCAACAGTTCTTTCTCTGAATGTGTTTACTTGAAACTCTCTGAGCAGGATTTGAGGATGCATTTCTGCTAATGGGTTGTCCAGGAACTATTTGTCTAGTTTTTTCCCTGCCCAGGCACCTTCCTGCTTTGGACTGGTGCTTGCCAGTAAAGAGACCTGCTGCTGTTTCCCCTCTCATATGGGAGGTTTGACATTTCCTTTAACAACAAGTGTTGTCTAAAATGGCCACTCAAGCTTCTTTCTGGACAAAACTCCCAAGGCATTCTTGGACAAGTCTCCTTTTTCATTGAGAGTGTAGAAAGCCTGGGGGTTTTGTGTGGTCAAACAGCACTGCAGAGCCTAAATTCTGTCTGTGCCATGTGTCTTGTCCTCTCCAAACTCTGGATGGTGGGAAAGTCAGGGCCAGAGCCCAGAAGCAACTCTATTATGTGCTCTTTGCCAGTTCTTGCTACATTTCCCTTTTATGCTTCTTTTCATATGCAGGGCAGTGAGACCAAAATTTTCAAACTCATTTTCAGAGAAGATGAGAGTCACCAATCTTTTTGTGCTCAGGTTGAAACAAAAAATTTGCTGCTTTGACTTAGTTTCCGTGCAGATTAGCACAAATTACAGAGCAGAAGGTGAAAAGGAGGAGAAAAGGATAAAGGAGGTGAGGAAATGGAAACAAGCAAAGGGGACAGAGAAGAGTGTGAAGAGGAAAGGGGAATGAGGAAATAAACTCAACTGTGCAGAGCAGATGAGTGCCTTAGGAGGAGAATTAGTGAAGAAAATGAGTCTGTTGTGATTTTTTTGTTACTACTACTGGGAAGGCTCCAGAAACCACCTAACTGGATGGATGCTGTAAAAGAAGCTATTTCTTGAAGGGAAGTATGCACTACTTGTTTTAGCACAGGTTCATGGAGAGCTGCAGATAACCACTGGAAATAAGGTAATGCTTTTCTAGCTGCTGGTGGTACCTAATCATCCTTTCTCATCAGCCTTGTATCTTTTTTAAACAGATTTGCCCTCTGAAAGTGCCTGCAGTGGGGTAATTTAAATTTCCAGGCAAAGTGGTAATTAAATTTCCAGGTAATTAAATTTCCAGGCAGAGTGAAGGCTGCAAGGAAAGGGAGAAGAGTGAGATGCTTACCTCCTTGCAATCAATGGGACTTGCCTGTTTTCCCAGAGGAAGCCTGGAGTGGCACTTTCACCCTAAACCAGGCTTGCCTGCAGGACTACCCACAGCAGTACTCACCTGTGCCCATTTTGCCATGAAGTCTTCTGTGTTATACGACAGAAATTCCCACAAAGCTCTTGAGTAAGCCTGGTTGGCTCAAATAATCTGATTTTATGGTCAGGTTTTCCAGCCAATCTTCCAGAGCTTAGGGTTTGATTCTGAGATTGTTTCACTGTAATAGGGAGTGACCTGGGAGCACGTTGTGGGGAGCTAAAGCTTCACCTGCAGAATTGATGGTGTTTGACCCTATAACTCCGTGCTCAATTAAGTCATATTCCTTGATAGCAAAAAGGATAAATATATTTAAATGCAGCCATAGCAGTTTTGAGGCCCCACTGGCCACAGGCCTGGCATGGGGTCAAGAATTTTGAAGTTACATTTAATCAGACAAGAATATGGATCCAGAGTGTGACTTTTCATACACTGACAAGTGTTCACTGGCAGCAAAAGCCAGGAGGGATAAAGAGGCAGAACATGTCAGTGAGGTGTCTGGTTAACCATAATAGAGCATGGGGGGGTTTCATGTGGGTGGGAAAAAATGAAACTCAGTGCCCCAAAAGTTGGAACAACTGCTGCAGAAAGTTTTGTAACAAGTACCACAGGAGGCAGGGCATTGTGTCTTGCCATTTCTTTGCTCACTTCCCTACTGGGAGTGCCAATTAGATCCAGCTCTGATGGTGGCTTTTTGACACTTCAGCTCATTGGGAAATGGACTCACACTAGTATTTCATTGCATTTAGGCTTTTAAAGAACATCAGAGAGAAATGACTTTCAGCTGCTCTGTCTGAACTGGATGTTAGCCAAGACTCCATACAGAAATGGAGAGAAGGTCTTGGTTTGACATGACTATTCCCTAGTGTCTCACAGGCTTTCTGCAAATGTACTGGGTGCCCTCAGTTATCTGTATCCAGTAGGACTGTGTGCACCTCAGATTATTTTAGTTGCTGTCTCTGCACTATTAGCATTCACAGGCAAAACCTATTAGAGGAGAAAAGGAAAACCAGAGGAGGAAGGGATTTGAGATTTTATGTGAAAAGAGTGTTGCATCCAAATCTCCCTGAAAATTAACTCAGTTCATCTGAATGCCCTTTGAAGCTTGTGAATTTGACCTCTGATCCTCACAAAAATACTGCTGCAAATGAGACTTCAGGCCAATTGTTTTTTCCAGACATCAGCTGAGGCTTTCCTTAGCTATCATTAATCTATTTGTATTTTCTATGTCTGTGTATTTGTGTTTTACATTTTCTGTACTTTCTGAATGTTGTAATTGCTGAGATATAAGATAGATAACCTCAGGATGGAATGTTCTTCATAGAAGCCTAGAATGGTTTGGGAAAGAGACCTTAAAGATCATTTGATTCCCTCCCCCTGCCCTGGGCAGGGACACCTTTCTCTAGACCAGGTTGCTCAAAGTCCCATCCAACTTGGCCTTGAACTTGAGGGGTGTTTGTCTTAAAGACATCCCCCCAGAGTTTTCTGGTTGCTTGTTTAGCTATTTTTCTTGCATACTTTAAATCTGTTTCCTCTTGTTTGATCTCCTGCAGACATGGAGAACCACTGTTCCATTTCTTTTTCACCTTCATGAACTCAAGGCTGCTGTTACTTCTCCTTCCTCTACCATAAGTGTTTTCTTTCTCAGGGGAATCAGCTTGTGACCTGCAGTGGAGGATGCTTTTGAGGCCACTTGTGGTGCTCCTGTGTTGTGCCCAGTTGGTCTCTATTTGCCTTCAAACCAGTGCATTCCAGCAGTACATAACAGCAGTCTGACAGAAGCTGGAGAAGGAAAAAGGATTGTGTGACTGTGTTTATGTGCCTTTCTATAATGTTCACCTTTCTTGTGCCAGGCAGCACCATGCTGGCCTTGTGTGCCCCATGTCCTTGTGCTGTCCCCATGTAGCCCAGCCCACTCTGTGCCAAAATGCCAGCAGCCCCTCCCCAGCTGATGGGCTCCTGCCTGCATCTCATACTTTGTGTGTTTGGCCCTGCTGTGTCCTTCACCCTTTTGGAGCATTTCTCCCATTTGCCAGGACAAATCTGGGCTTTCCTCTGGCACACTCTGCCCTGCTTGGGGGATGGTGGCCATGCACCAAGGGCCAGCTCTGCTTTGGGACAGCAGGGAGACACAGCTGAGGTTTTCCAGCTATACATGTGTGTATGTACACACTGGGCTGGCCTCAGAAATCCTGCATTTATATGCAGACTCACTTCTGCCAAACGAAGAGTCTCTTCTATTTACAGTTTTAGGATATGTGTGTGTGAATTTCCCTCATTGCTTGGCTTTCCCCTATTGACTGAGGAAAGTATATTAGTGGGGTTTTTTTTAGTCTTTTTTGAGCTTCCTTTTTCAAAAATTTCCAGCAGATATAATGGATCAGGCATAACAAGTGATGCCAAGAGCAGGAAAGAGAAGAGTTGATGGTATGTGTGTGAACAGAAAGGACTTAGATGCAGATGTCTGTGTGCTATTACCAGGGGTTTGGGGACACAATAAATAATGCTGCTATTTGCTTGGCTTGTGAACACACACAGTTTAAATTTAAATTCCTCACCCAGTTACATCATTTTTTTAAGTCAGGCAGCTGTAGCAAACGAGCTAAAATGTTGCCCATTGCAAAAGGGATGTAGCTCCAGCCTTGGCTGAAGGAGGGAGAGATGTCCTTGGCAGTGGCTGTTTACATCAGTGCCTCTGCCCACAGTGTGTGCTGATATGCACCAAACAAAAAAGATAAAAATCTGTTTATATGTTTATATCTGTTGGGTTTATATGGTATCCTCCTGAGTAGCTTTTGAGTCCTTGAGCAGCCATGGAACCAGAGCAGCCAGTGGAGCATATCTGAATCAGCTGCAAGCAAGAACAGAAATGGGGTGCAAGCAGCAGCAGATGTTCAGCCCCCTGCCTTCTATCATCCTCTAGTGGGAAAGACTTTGTCCCTGGGTTTGCCATGGCTATGGGGATGTTACACTCCATGCCCATCAAATAAATCTGTGTCCCCTCTGGAGCTGCTCATTTGAGTGTCTACTTGGGAGGTGTCTGTGTGCTCTTGATGAGCAGGACTCCATGCCCAGTTATGTGCCACCCAAACCTTCCCACAGTGCTGTGGTTCTGGATCTGGGCTGCATTTCAGGTCTGGTCTGAGAAATAACATGGAATTACCAAGGATGACTCAGCCATAGGGAAATTCTTCAGGCTCCTTGATGTCTTTAGAGCAGCCAAGTCTGAAAATTAGACATGAACTTTCCTAAAGCTCATTTTGGCTCTCATGAGGGCTGCAATAGAATGACAAGCAGCATGCTGCTTTCTTTATTGTTTCAGTTCAAGGACTATCTACAAAGAGTCACAGTCTTGTGCTTAGCACTACACAAAATTATTCATTTCCTAGCTATAGAGAAAAGTGATTGAATTGCAGATGATTAACATATGTTATGCTTTCTCTTCTAATGCCTTCCTGTCTTCGTGGTGCACCTTGGTAAATGGCATCAGAGCACTTTGCTTCCAAGGAGCTGTCTCCCTCAGAAACCTATTATCAAGGCTATTTCAGAAAATTTGCTCTTCCTTGCTACAGCTGGTAGACTGGCTCCAGAGTCCAAACACATAATTGCTGCAGCAACCTGACCTATGCCTGTCAATGTCTTCCAGTCTATGTTCAAAGACTCTTTTTGAAAGGACTCCTCTCCAGGGTAAATGCAGGCATTTTTTTGCTTGGACAAAGAACCCCTTCACAGCTCTCCTTTAGAGATGCTCCAGTTCTTTATCAACAAATCTGGCTGTCACACTTGATCGTGATCAGCAGTATGGAGATTTTATCAGCCTGTGTCTGGCACACGTGTGCTATTGATTAGTACACACCTGAGACAGACTGGGTGCACCAAACTGGCATTTAAACTACCAAATTCTTCTCTGTACTTGTTTTAGAGACAAGTACACTGGTGTTTTGTGTTCAGAGTTTTGGTCTGAGACTGAGGCAAAGACTAAGTCAAGGCATTCAGCCCTGCTGAATTTTAGGAATTTTCTGTTGTTTTGCAATGTTAATTGTCTAATCATTGGAACAGCAAATGTCATCTCATGTAAAAGAGTTGATAATAGGGACTGTTGTGATCATTTTTTGTCTGACTTATTGCATCACACAGGCCAGAGGAATTTTTATATGAACTGGGACAAGACTTCAAAGGAGACAAAAAATCTGATCTTGATTTAATCACCAGATACAGAGAACCAGCCAGAATACTTGGTAAATTTTCCAGCAGCTAATTGCTGCCAAAAAACTAATTACACTGCACTTCATTTCTCTTCTGTCCCCTTTCAAATTGGGTCATTTTGCCTTGTTACACTCTTGTTTGATGAATTGACAATTACTTAAATTATGTTGTGTTCCATGTCTTGGTCCCCAAAAATTGTGATGAAGCTTCTCCCTTAACTTTCTTCTTGGTAAACTAAGCAGTAGATTCCTGAAATCTCTAACTCTAAGGGACGTTATTTTGGGTTTCTGTAATTAATATATTTCTTTTTCTTAGCTGTTCATAGATGTTCATCCAGTTCTGGGCTCCCCAGCACAAGAGAGAGGTGGAGCTATTGGCAAATGAAACCAAGAGCTGCAAAAATGAGTAAGCTGCTGGAGCAGCTTCCCTGTGAGGAAAGGCTGAGATAGCTGGGACTGTTCAGCTCAGAGAAGAGAAGGTTTAAGGGGGAATTTATTAATCTGTACAAATACCTGAAGGGAGGGTGCAAAAAGAAAAGACAAACTCTTCTCCATGGTGCCCAGTGACAGGAGAAGAGGCAATGGGCACAACCAGAAATGCAGCAGGCTCCCTCTGAACATCAGAAAACATATTTTTCCTGTGAGGGTGACCAAGCCTTGGCACAGGCTGCCCATAGGGGTGGTGGAGTCTCCTCCCTACCTGAACATGGTCCTGAGCAGCTGCTGTAGGTGATCCTAATTGAGTGGGGCAGGGGGTGGACCAGATGAGCTCCAGAGGCCTCTTTGATAATTAACTCTCTATTATTTAGTAATTCAGAGTCTTTCTTATATGGCAGACAGCAAAATTTAGCTCAGTATTCTGGAGAAGGTGAATCAGAATAAATACCACCTATACCAGATACAGGAAATGAAGGCAAAGAGAGGTGAGCTGAGCCACAGAGGGAGGCAGTGCCAGGGCCAGGGTGTGCCCTGCTTCATAATCCTTGCTCTGGCCACCTTGCAAATGCACAGGCCTTCTTTTCTTCTAAAAAAAAATACAACTCACCAGTTTCAAGGATCTAGCTAGAGAATTTCCAAGTGTTTTATCTATTTATTTCCAAGTGGATGGAAATCTGAAGCAAAGAAAGATGACATGACTTACATGATGTCATCCAGCAGCCCAACCACACACCTAGCTACACACCTTGGCTTTGTAGAAAAGCAGGAGCAGAGATCCATCCAGCCCCTCTTGCTATCATGGAGGAGCAGGCTTCCTGAATAGCAAACTCCAGTTGCAGAAGTGCTTCTGAGCTGGATTAGTACTGAGTTGGATGTGGAAAATTTCCTCCCAACTCAAAGAACAGTGGTGGAAAATAAGAAAAAAAGAACCTTAAAGGGATTCAGGGTTCACATTTAACTGAGATACTTTTCTGTGCCTGTCAATTTATGGTGCTGCAGGTTACTTTTTAGCTAGGTCAGTGGTTTGTGGGTATCCAGTCAGATGAGTGGCAAAATTTTGCTCTGAATGCAATGCTTCAACAAAGCTCCATAGATTTATGCTGATATAAACCTCTTGGAAATTGTGCTTTCTTGGCAGACCTAACAGAGGTTATGAACAGTACTTCTGAAATCAGCATTTAAATAACATTTCAAAACCACTAGAAACCTCATTATCCTGAATATATCGTTTTAGTGGTCATACAAGTAGTGAAAATACAGTGAAACAAATGTGCAGCTTGTAACCAGGGGAAAAACAACAGTACTGCCTAAATACTTTGTTGATAAACACTCAATTAGTCACTAGGTACCTTTACAGATCAGTACATTCCCTGAAACTTGGTAAGGTAAGAATAATCCAGGGGTAAATATCCATCCTGTTTTATGGGAATTTCTTTCTGAACTTACCACAGGTCATGATAAATACAGCTTTCAACAATAAAAATGATGTCATGCTGTTACCCAGGTTTATCTAGGTAAGTATAGCTAAATCTGTAATCATCATTAAACAGAATTACATTTTCATTTTTAATTCTGGAAGTGTAATTCTCAGACTATACAGGAGTGCATGTATTCATGTACAAACAATTTCTGTTCTCCCAGTGTGCCAAGGGGCTGGCAGGGTGATGGGCTGTGCAGTGCTCTTGGTCAGTGAAGTGCTTCACCTCTGAGGAATCACTCCCAGTGAGACAGGGCTCCTCTCCCTGGGAAACCATGCCTGCCCTGGGAGGTCATACAGCCTGGATTTTGGGGAGGCATCTCCCATTTGTCCTCCTCACTTCTTTGAAAAGACATTTCCATATTTTGTAATTGACATTTTCTGTGCCATTTTCTTCTTTCTCGGGTCAGATGGTGACCCCTGGCCTGTCCTCTCCTACCTACCCCAGTGACTCTGTGGCACCAAGGTAAAGAGCTTCTCTGAGAAATCATTCTTTAAAGTCAGTGAACTCCCACAGACTTCACAGACTTGGCAAAAATGTTTAGATCTTATTTGTTCCAGTTTTTATTTTTTTATACTCACTCCTAGCTGTTTTATTAATTCTTTCTTTTGCCTGTCTCCTTTGCCAGCAGTTTCTGTAGGCTGCATTTTTGTTGTTTTTTTTCCCCCTTTTCAGTGTAAAGCAGCATGATTCATTGTATTTCCTCCTTAGTGATCTCTCCTGGTTCCTCACCCCATGTTCTCCACTGATCAGACCCATTGGTGATTAGATGCTCAGCAGAAGTGATTTTGCAGCCTTTGACACCTTGCATCCCCTGCTGCCTGGATTTCAAAGAGGTAATCAGTCCCAGGGACCTGCCACTGACCCTTTGCTCAAGCTTTTGTCATTCACCTTTTACTGTCTCTTTTCTTAAAGAGCTTGAAGTATCTTGATTCTTCTGCCAGGGAAAAAAGGACACATGCACTGAAACCATAATGATTTTAGCACACTTTCACAGTACTTTCACCTGGAATGGTATCAGATAGTGCCTCTCTATCACATCTCTAATACCTTTTGTAATTAAATCTTCAGCTCCTATTCAGGGACCCCCTTTTGTACCCTCAAAGCCAAGGGGACAGCCAGCCAGTGAGCTGGGGAGCTGGTTCAGTTCAGCTCTGTCCCTTTTAACTCCTTGTGCACCGGCAGCAGCGAGGGCAGGCACCTCTGCTGGACAGTGTGACTCCTTTGGGAACCTCAGCAGGGACTCCCAAAACTTGGGTGCAGACTGTGAGGCTGTTCCCAGTGTTAGCTGTAAACAGCTGAACACAAAAACATCTAAGTGCTCAGCCAAACTCTGACTTGGGAATGAGGAGGAAACTTTTTTTCCTGGGTCTTGGTTTCTTGAACCAAAATGTCTGACCATGACCAAGTCTGCTCTTGGAGTCTGTCTAGCAGCCTTTGTTGTCTTACACATAACTTTGACTTACAAATAACATCTAGTGCCATAAAGACTGAGAAGTTATTTCTACATATTTTGCACATTATGTTGGAATTGTTCTGAACATTAATAAAGCAGCTAAGACTAAGGAAACATATTAGTGCTATTTAGATTATTTAAGTGGCCATAATTTCTCCAGAGATTTAAAATTCTGCATCAAAAATCCTAAAGGCTACATTTAATCAATTGCAAACACAGAGAAAATTGACTTTTAAAAGTAGGAAACCAAAAAGTCCTATAACTCATCCCAAAGCCCCTTGATAATTCTTTGATGAATATATCAGAAAAAAAAAATAGGAGCTGGAAATTTATTTCCAAAAGCATTATGTGCTTATTTTAATTTTATTTTTTTCTTCAATAAATGATAAATTTGAAATATTTCCTTTGGGTTTCACTGTAAATAGATGAAGTAATAATGTTGTATTTATTTTTTATTATTAAACATCTCAGGGTAAATCAGCTTCTGGATTACCTCAAGTGCACTAGCAACACAAGTAGCAACAGACTTCCAGATGAAGAAGCCTATGTGGAACATGTTAAATGGTAAGCAAAACTTGTGTGCTGAGTCTTACAAAAAGTGTAAAAAAAGGAAATTCTGCAGCTTGGGTTCCAACATGCATGTTTACTTCTTAAATCTAAATATGGCCAGACTATTTTTAATAAATGTAGGCTCATTTGTTTTTGTTTTTTTTTTCCCTTCTTCTTCAAAATGCTTCATAAATTGTAGTATTTGTGCCTTCATTATTTGTAATTGTGCTGGGAATTATTTGTTTAAAAAACTGCAGATGTTGGATTTGCTGCAAATCAAACGCTGTCGTGTTTTTCTGCCTGGTCACCTGGGTAGTAGTGCTATTCTTGTTCTTTAGTTGGATGAAAAACTTTATGAACTGGTGCCTAGCTAACTGTAAGCTTCAGATAAATTCTCATGTTTGAGATATAAATGTACATAGGTCAGAAGAATAGGTATGGGGCAGCTGCACAAGTGCAGTAGTCTTTGCTGAATAAAATGGGAGTCAGAATCTAATGCATTTATATAGATGTGATTTTAAGTTAAGACCCCTTTACCTACATTGAGAGCTTCTTGCAACAGGCTTCTTGGCCTCTTGGTCATCTAATGGCTTCATCAGAAGTGTGTGTAGAGAGTTTTATACTTTTAGTTTGACTGCTAGGCAGGGATATGCCTAGTAATTAACCATATGCCTCCTTAACCACATGCTCTTTTTTATTTGGGTTTTTTGTTTGTTTTGTTGGGAGCTTTTTGTTCAGTCGTTTGTTTTCTATAAAGGGGCTTTTCCTTACTCTAGAAACCCTCAGAAATGGAGAACAAAGGAAGCCCAGGTTGTGTTGCTTAGAGGTCAGGGAAGGCAAAGCAGCTCTGTTGCCCTGCCTGGCAGGGAGCTGAGGGATGGAGTGGCATTCCTGGATGGAGTGACATTCCTGGGTGGAGTGGCATTCCTGGGTGGAGTGGCATTCCTGTGGCCTTATCTCTCCTGGCTATGGCTGAGATATGGGTTAGTGCAGCTGCTGTAATGTTGTGCCCAGCCTGGGAAGGAACACTGCCATGAAATCTCTTTCGTGCAATATCTTGGCTTCATGAGTCCTTGGGGAAAAATCAAATGGATTTTGTTCAAGTCTAACAGTGGACAAGAAGGGCTGGTAATCTTAGCTCAGTTCAGATATCACAGAGGTGTATGCCTGCACCTTCTGTAAATCAGGCAGTGTTTTCTCTGGGATTTCTTCTGTAGAAACCTCCCATTTTTGCAAGGGTATGGGGAAGCTTATGGCTCAAGCTCACAGAGCTTCTTTCAGCTGCAGTTAAGGGGAAGATGAACTCAATGGAATTCCATTCCCGGCCTGTAGTGTAGTCATCCAGGTATCTAAACTCCCTACCTTTCTCCTATGAACACTGTGTGCATCTTTTTTAGCAAGTTTTTAAGTCTTTCCATCTGCAGATGTGGTGTGTTAGTGTTTATGTTCCTGTCCAGGGTGTTCACCAAAAACCAAGCTAAGTCTTTGACACAAGGCATATGTGGAGATGGTACAACCTGCAGGCCAAGAAACAGCAATGGGATGTAGGAGAAAATTCTGAGGTTTTTAAACATGGGAAATTTGGTCTACAAAATGAGAATGGCTTTTACTTATTGTGACCCAGGGTTCATGCTGTTCTGAAGTCACATCAGGGATCTTGACAGAAAGGGTAAAATTATGTATCTGGTTTTGGGGAAGGACATGTAATGCTTCATTCCTTTTTGGATTCATTAGTATTTATTTACATATACCCAGTCTGCTTGCCCATAGAAGACCCTTCAACATCTCACTGGTGGTGGTCTCAAGATGCACCAAGGCTTTTATACCAGTGTTGTAGCACACACTGAAACTGTGAACTACAAAGTATTTTCCAAGAAGCTCAGGAGGCTCCAGGCCCTGATCCTGCAATTGTAACACACAGAGCTGGACCCTCTGGGAACTTCCCAGTCTCGTCCATCATGCTGTGATACATCTTGGGCATGTGGGTGTCTGGTTTGACAGCTGTCCTCAGAGGAGGAGTAAGCCATGTGCTTCCTCTATGGAGCAGCAGCAAATTTTGGCCCAAGAGCAGAGCAGAGACTCATACCCACACCTCTGAAGCCATAGAGAGGTGCTCTAATTGCTGTGTCTCCTGTCATCACACAGCACCTGGTTTGTGCTTGTTAAAGGTGTGACATTGAAATGAAGAGGCAGGAGAAAAGAAAGGAAGTATGTGGAGATATTTCTCAGGGTGTTTGAAGACCTGTGAAGGGACTTGAAATACACAGCTTTTGTGGTGACACAGAGGCACAAATCCTGATGTTGCCTCAGGCTGAGCAGGGGTGAGAACAGAGCTGTGTAAGCCTGGTGGAAGGCAGAGCCCACAGCTGGAAGTCCCTAAGCTCTGTGTGGTTCTGGGACAGGCACACGGTAATGTGTTGAAATATAAGCTGGATAATACAATAATTTTAGTTTGACAGAGTTCAGATGGAAATGGAGAGAGAATTAGAAAAATCATATAATCCTTTCCCCATACACAGCTTGACTCAAGGTAGATTTGGTGGAGCCCTCTAGCCAACTTCAATTAGTAGTTCCTGTGCAGTCCCTCACTTCCAAATCATGTAATGCTGTAATAACTGTCTGCTATTTAAAGTCAAAGAAAGAATATTAAACTGCTGCCGTCTTTGAAGTTCACAGGCAGGGAATCATGGTTACTAAAGACTATTAATTATCTCAGCAGTCAAACTACACTAGGCAAAATTCCAGTATAAACGCCAGACAGCGAGTCTGATGTTATACTGCAAGATTTCCTCAGAATAATGTCCACAAACCAAGAACAAAAACAGTGTGCAAACTCTAATCTCATTGAAACAGCCTGCAGAGGTACATATATAAATCAAGGGTTAAGCAGGAATGTGTTTTTCTGAGGAAAGTAAAGGCACTTTCTGTGTTTAATTAACAGAATGCTAATTGGGCAAATGAGAGAGAATTAAAAGTGAATCACTGAGTGGCTGTAAGAAATTGGTGGTGAAGCTGTTAGAGCTGACTACTTGACCTGTACATGGAAATTGCAAGTCAAGAGCAAATCCTAAATTTAAGAGTTATAATGAACACTAAGATGTTCAGAAAAATCTAAATTCCTGAACCAGGACTATGTGAATGCTTTGTATGGGCTGACCTCCTTGCACTGACTGCAGTTTTCTACCTCATGACCCTGAGAGTAATATTGGAGGTTTTTTCAATGTGGAAAAAAATTGATGCATCTTTTGTATTCATCAGAGCTGAGAGCAGGGAGGAAAGGTTGTCAAAGAATAACTTTTTGCTCATGGGCAGTCACATTAGAAGATATTTGGGAAAGTCTTTATTCATAAGAAATGGGACTGTGAGTTTCACCATGGTTACCATAAGTGTAATTTAAAGCACACACAGTCCTTGAGCAGCACAGGCAGGGATGTGATAAGCCTCAAAGTCCAGCCTATGGAGAGGGAAAAAGCAAAAATCTCTGAGCTAATGCTCATATTTGGCAGACTGCTCAGGAGCAGCTGCTCTTTGGTGGTTAAACCCATTGTTAGGACAGCAATGAAAGCTTCCACTCCTTCCAGTGGCTCTCTGGGCAC
Organism: Oenanthe melanoleuca; assembly: GCF_029582105.1. Lineage (NCBI taxonomy): Eukaryota > Metazoa > Chordata > Aves > Passeriformes > Muscicapidae > Oenanthe > Oenanthe melanoleuca. Next base: position 18,835,264 of record NC_079333.1, on the reverse strand, counting down.
TGTGTGTGAGCTGCTTGGAGCAAGCCCCACTGGGCATTGATAGTGCTGGGCTGATGGAGAGAGAGATTTGGCAGGCTGAGAGGTCTGTCTGTCCTGCTGTTCTCTCTTGACAACCCTCACTCCATGGCTAAAAATCCAGAGGACCACATCCCTTTTTGTGACTGTACAGAGGCAAAATGCTTGAGACAGTGAAAGCAGCAGCCCAGCAGAGAAAAACAGTGTTACAAGAGGTCTTCCAAAACACTTGCAAAGTTAAATAAACAGCATATGATTCCAATCACATGCAAAAATCAAAAAGTTGTAGCTGGAAACAAGGCTGGGTGAAGCCTTTCCTTCAGTCTCCTCTTACATGCATGCTATTTTAAGGACTGGAAAGAGGCAAAGTGATGAACATGGAACATAAGGTCCTCTGGCTCTTAGAAGGGGAAAACAAACCACACATTTTAGTTGTCCTTCATCCTAAGATAGTGACAGCAGACTTGAGATGTGTTTGTAGCAGTGTCCTGTGTCTGATATATACACATAGATAAAAGAACATATGTATCATCTTAAAAAGGCATTTTTCAAAATTAATCTCTCGGCCTATAATTTAGTTCTAGACTGCAGATATTTTATTTCTTGGTGTATGCCAGACACTTCTCTGGCACGTTCTGATTCAGTGGCCCTCCCACATCAGCTCTGGGAAACACAGTGAGTGAGCCAATGCCTCTGAAATTAATGGGTATCATTCCATCAGCCTAGGGTGGCCCTGGCAGCAGAGTGTGCATACAGAGGGCCAGCAGGCTGAGAAGTGCTGGGCTGTAGCCCACATTTATCCATCTGAGCTTCATCACTTCAGTCAGTCCCATGACAAAATCAGGATCTATTGGATTTGTGCAATAATATATTGTTTCTTCTCCTGCTACTAGTGACAGCATCTATTTTTCCTTCTTGTGTCAAAGTCATGATTTGTACTAAAATTGAGCATGTTTCTAAAGCTACAGTGAATGGTCAGAGCTGAGTAATTGCATTGGCACCTTGTACATTTGATGAATGTCAGGATCTTGGATTCATGCATTGTTTTCTCAAAGACTGAAAATGATGTCCAGCATATTATGGACCAAATTTTCCCTGACACTTGGGGCACTTAGAAGATTTGAGGACAGAAATGCATACCAAGTTTTGCACATGGAAATTAAACAGGGTGTGAAATCTCATTAGATCTTCTCAGAGACTGATTGTTGGTTAGATTTGGGTATGACTGGTGCATTTGGGCATGTCTTTAAAATTCAAAAATTCACTTAGATTTTATTCCAGAGCATGGGACTTTTTTTTTTATTTTTTAAAATTTTAAGGTGAATTAGGGTATGAGTTGATTGACCTAAAATATCACTATTTTCATTCCAGAGATTACTATGATTATCTTCAGTTGCAGAGGAAAAAGAAAGACATCTAAGCTGGCCACAGCTGCACCCCAGCTGGCTCTGTTTGTGTCATACTGTGGCACAGCAGAGATTTCCCAAACTCCTCTGAACTGCAGAGGACTGGAAGCAGAAGGGATAAGCCTGGCTGGGCACAAGCTGGCTCCAAAGGAAGCTGGAGGTGACACCACTGCACTTTGCTCCCAGATAATCTCCTGTTTTAGTTCAGCTCTTGGCCAATGGACACTTGGGTGAGCTTTCCCTGGAGGAGCTCCAGTCAGGCAAGGTTTTGTGAAACCTCTTCCATGCCTTAGGGGTGTGGGCATGCAGTTTCCAGAGCTGGATCTGGTTCTCATAAGCATGGCAATGCAGCACAGGCTAATGAGCCCTGCTGGGCTTGCAGGCTCTGCAGGAATGGATGGTCCCTTCCAGAGAGGGGGGAAAGGGAGGACTGTGTTGGCAGAGATTCCCTTTGTAAGAGAGAGGTGGAGGTGCAATGAGACACTGAGTACAGGCACAGACCACAGACCATTCAAGGGGCTTTCTCCAGAGACTTCAGCAGTGAGAGGAAATTAAGAGTGTGTGTGTGGTGCCACTTGGGTTTGAGTGGGAAGCTCAGACCTCTTAATTTTCAAGCAGATCCCTTCCTGCCTGGTAACTGTCCTTGGACTCAGAGCACCAGAGGTGGAGCCATGACCAGCTCCAGAATTCCTGCAAAACCCAGCAGTGTGGCCCAGCTGTGCACAACCCCAGCTGAGACTGTGGCTTTACTGGTGTCAATTTTCATGCAGCTTCACTGGATTAACCTCACTGATTCCAACTTATTCCAACTTGCCTATATGTACTGAAATGATGTTTCTGTAGCACTAGAGCACCCTGTGTGCTATGTTAAGATCCACACAGGAATCCTCTTCTAGGACTCAAGCTCACTTGTGTTCAAAGCACTCATCCTTTTAAGTGTGATAAACTTTATATACAAACATATATATAAACAGAATTACCAGAAACATGCATACAGAAACAATATTGAAGCAAACCCCCTGTAATTCCATAAATAACATAGGAGATAAAATATTTGCTTTTTGAAATCTCATTCTGGGGCAGGAAAGGAACATGTGGATAATTATTCTGTTCTGCTAAGTACCTTTGCTGGCCACTTCAATATTAACATTAGTTATTCAGGTTAGTGATATGGTTTTAACTGATACAGTTACTTATAACTTGGTTTTACAGTTTTTGTTCAATGAATATGGTGGATTTGCAGATGTGGACTTCTGAAGTGCTCAGAAGTTGCTGTTCTGGGTTCCCTCCTCAATGGCAGGAGCATTGCATAGTGCTGATCGCAGCCTTTTTAATTAAAAAAGAAACCCAAACTACAAACCCAAACAAACAGTGGGGAATGGTTGTAAATGCAGCTATGAAACTCTTGCTGGCAAGAGTTTTGGCATGCCTTTATATATTGGCTTCAGTTTTTGGTTTCTTGCCATTTTCCCTAAGGTCCAGGTTTTCTCTGTAAGTTTCTGACACAGGACAAACAAGTCCCTGCAGCCAAAGCCATTTCAAAACCTGAAAAATTTCCTGTGCAATCAGTCAGGTCATCCAGTTTCAAAATCCATTATTGTTTATCATATGTGATGGGTCTGAGGTGAAGTACCAGTCTCATTGATTTTGGCACAGTTTAGATTCAACCTGAGTGGAAAGCATGTAAAAAAATTGAAATGCCCTGGCACTACTCTGGGATTAAAAAAAAAAAAAAAAATAGACTTTCCTAAAATCTAGATGTAATTAAGAAACTCACATGGCTCTAATCTGAAATAAACTAAGATCTTGAGCAGCAGCACAAGGGATCCTGGAGTGTAGCCTAGGATACACTCAGGATGCTGTGGTGCTCTTCAGTTCCCTGCCCTCTTTCCTTTGGGACTGGCATGTTTTACAGCTGACAGCCCTGGAACTTATTTTATGTGAAATGTTCCAGGGAAATCATTAGAAATTAGATCAAAACAATTCAAAGGAACCTGAGGGGTTAGAGAAAAGTGCTGAATTTCTTGCAATCCTTGCCTTGAATTCATCAAACCTGGGGAGGCAGGTCATCTAGGATGAAAAAACCATGTCAGGTCACAACAATATGCATGTTGACAGCATGCTTATGTATCAAAATAGCCAAAAATCCTCCAGTGTTTCCTTGATGGTGATGAGGAGGATTTTGAGATCCAGTGACTTCATTAATAGTGCTGTATCCCTTCTCTTCACTCAGTGAAGTTTCTCTGGCATACAGGCTGACTTGGTTAATGAGATATGACACTTGGCTTGCTACTAATAGGAAGGAGAAATGGGAAGAAATGTATGCATCACTTCTGAAATGTTGCTGCAGGCCCCTTTTCTGTACATCTGGTACATATTTCTAATCTTTTGTTTTGCAGAGTAAGGTGCCAGAAATGTGGGAGTCATCAGCAGTTAGTTATTTTCATAAAGAAGATGCTGAAAATCTATGTAATTACAGACCCATTTCAATTTTATTCTCTGCAGTTGAATTATTTCAATGTCTTTTTTATAGTCAAAATGAACAAGTTTAGTTTACAAATATTTTATTACCATTAGGGTAACTTGATTTCTGTTATCATCATTTTACAACTGTAGTATTATTAAAAGTGACAAATGACTCTGTAGTCAATTGCTGTTCTGAATAAATGTCATTTTGTGTGGTGGTTTATTTCTTCTGCCAACCTTTGATCTAATGAGAGGCAGCAGATTTTATTTGGCCTTTTTTTTTTTTTTTTTTTTTTTTTTTTTTGCTTTGGCTTGTGACAGCTTTGCCTTAGTGACAAGAAACAATTCATTTTCAAGTGAGGCAGCTGGAAATTTTGCTGTAATGAAAGATTTGGCACTTGGCATGGCAACATTCAGGAATCCTACAGCAGGCTTTGGCAATGCCCTTATCTGTGCATTTCTACATTTACATCACTCTTTAGCAACAACAAAGAGATGCAACAGCTTTTTCCCCCTTTGTCTGTAGGGCTGTGAGGGGCTGGCCTGAAGCCCTGGGGATTTCAGCACTGGGCACTTTTGCTGAGCCCTGGCTCCATTCAGTGTGTGATGGAGACTTTTCTGGCAGTGCCATCCAGTGAGGTCTGCAGTGACTGCAGTGTCAGGTGCTGCCCTCCCAACGTGCTCCTCAGATTCCCTGCCAGCCCTGTACTCCTTCCCATGGGCTTCGTGCTGGCTGCTGCCTGCTGTCCTTTCAGGCAGGTGTTGATGCTGAAGGTGGCACCAGCTGCTCCTCTCCCTTAATTGACACTGAGTTGAAGCTGGACTTGAAGGGTTGGCCGAGGTTGTTTGTTTGTGATGAGGGTTTTCCTCAATCCAACTGCTCACACATGCTGGGGACAGCTGGTGTTTCCCACCTGAAGCTGTGGAAGTGAGCCCAGTCCTGGAGTCACTCCCCAGATGATGCCATGACTTCAAAGTCCTCAGTAGGCAGGTCCCTGTGTGGGCTTCACTCAGCTGAACAAGAGGGACTCCTATTGCTCCATGCTTGTGATCTTTCCTTCTTTCACATGTAAATAGTCTAGCAAAACCCTGGAATAGCTCTTGCCCTATCAGTCAGTGTCAGATAGCACTTACTCTTTAAGATCATAAAGCCAGCATAGATCTAAAATGCCAAAACCGTAATGTGAGAGAAAAGTGGTAAACCTTTGCTATTTGCTTCTCTGAAATAGCTGGCAGCAATTACAAGCCCAGCTGAAGGGTGTATTCTGGTTTTGGACAATTTACAGTTCAGGCTCTTTGATAATTTGTTCCTACAGACATCCAACTGCATTTACTCATTTTCCCCTCTTTAAAACATTAAGTAGAAATGCTTGGAGGCTTTTTTACTGAAAACTGGTGACATTCATTTTCTAAAAACGAGGTTACAAAAACGTTTGATCCTACATTTAAAGTATGCATTTCTTTAAAGGATACTGCAAAGGCCAGTCAGTAGAAATTGCTTTGAGCACCTGGTCTAGTGGAAGGTGCCCCTGCCCATGGCAGCAGGGTTGGAACTAGATGATTTTAGGACTCTTCCAACAGAAACATTTCTTTGATTTTATGAAATGCCGTGACTATTCTTTTCAATGTTTTAATTATTTAGACTAGTATATTTTAAAATCAGTTTATTTGGTTTGATCTCATCTGTTTTATAAAAGTTTGACTACCTGAAAACTGTGTAACTTAAAAACAAGGAGAAAAGAAGGCAGAAGGAGATCATGAGTGGAGAGGGAAAATAGCATGGCTTGGTGAAATTGTTCCAGGTATCTTGCTGCCATGGATCAGGCTGCAGGCAGCCATGGCTCTGTTGTGGCAGAAAACTGACAGTGAAGAGCTTTGGGGACATACCAAAACCACTCACTTTCCCAGATGTGCCCTTGTGGGAGTCCAGAGTATTCCTCTGGCTTCCCTGGGAGGTTTGAGACCCCCCTGGCGGGGTCCCCAAAGACCCTCGAATGAGACCCAGGTGTCTCAGGGGCTGGATTTAGCTCCTTGGAACAATTTACCAACGTTGAGAGATGAAATGCAAGCTGCAAAAATAAATAGAGTGTAAATCAGACTGGTAGAACATAGATAAATAGACTTTTGGGAGTGTTTATATTAAGGGACACGTGGCCAAGATGGAGAATTTGGGGATGTGGATACCTCTTCCTCCTTCTCTGTGTCATCCATGCTGGGTGACACGCTGGCACTTTCAGATTAGATGGGGACAGAGCTGGACAGTTTAACAAAGTTGTATTGGAAAATAATTGTAAATACCTAATACATAATTTAGACTATAAAAGATAAGTCCTGCCTCTGCCAGGCAGATTCTGCCCTGGATGTCTAGTGAGCAGACTGCTGTCAGCTGGACAAAACATTCCTGAGATAAGGAAGAATAAACAACCATGAAAACCTCTAAGAACAGCCTCCTGCAGTCTCTCATTGATGGGCATTGGAAAGAGCTGGGTTCCAAAGCACCTGCATGTCCTTCAGAGGTGATCTCAGGTCTAAGGAGACACCTCAGATGTGACATGCCCTCAGTGAGCATTTGTGTGGGAGCCCTTATCACCAGATCTGGAGATGCTGGAACTGCCAGGCAGGTGCTTTTCATGGACAGGTGGTCAGGAGGAAGCTGGAGACAGCTGGTGCCTTTCCTGCCAGGGAGCAGCAAGGGCAGAGCTGTCTGAAGGACAGTGGGGCAGGGAGGTGCATCAGCAGCCAGAGCTGCATCCCATGCCTCCCAACACAGGCTGGCCAAGAGCTTGGTGAGCCCATGGCATTGAGGCAGGTGTGAGGCCAGCCCAGGAAGGGCAGCTCCCAGACTGGGGTCATGAGTGCCATGGGATGAGCTCAGCTGTCATGTGCCTGGGGTGAGGAGCAGCATCAAGTGCCTGAGATTAAATGAAATGTGTGAGCACTGACAGGAGAAACACTTGCATGTGAGGTATTGCTCTTTGAGCCCAGCATGGGCTACATGTGGATGTCCCTGTTTGGTTAGGGATAATGAATTTTAAGTTTGGTGTGTTATATTGTCACTGTATTATTTTATTACCATTTCTTTTAATGAAGTATGATTTTTCCTCCTGCCCTCCTGGGGTCTTCTCATAAACCCTTTGTAAAAAAAGGGTAATTCCGTTGCCTCCCTTGGCAAGCCAAAATCTGGGTTTCTGATTTTGGGATGGAAATGTGGCCATTGCTGTTTGTTTTATGTTGACATTTTTATTCAGTTCCTGGATTTAGAGATCCTCTCTGATTTAGTCTGTGAATCCCTTTGCTATTACAGACATAACCCTGATTCAGATTTACTGAAAAAGCTAAAGAGACTTCTCCCTCCTCTTTTCATCAGCAGATACTCTGTGGGTTCCAGCATTAGATGGGGTCCTTACATGGCTGCAGAGCTGCCTGCTAGGTCAGGACTCCATTCACCCCTCTCTGCATATTGCTCTAGCAATAGATGCTTCTGATTGAATCCAAGTGAAAATAACTCCCTAAAGCCACTAAGTGTGGCTTAGGGAGGGTGATTTGGGAGTCTGACTGCCTCTGCCTCATCCACTCTTGACCCTCTAAACTCTGCTGCTGTGTGTGCTCCTGTGGAGCTCGGCAGGTGCTGTGAAAACGACCCTGCTTTTGTGAGAGCTGGGCTTTGGAGCTGGTTAATTGCATTGTGTTTAAGCATTACAATTTTGGCAGAAGGCTTTCTCTCTGCCACCAAACAATTGTTCACAAATGTTTCCATTATTCAGCCACCTGTAATGCATGCCTATCAAAGGAAGAGCAGTCCTATTAATAATTACTGTCAGCCGTGTGCAGTGATGCAGTCACTTTGCAGCATTTGCTCTTGGGGTAATTCCAGTCAAATGGTCTATTTCAAATGTCAGCTTGATGTCCCTGTTGTAAAGAGGAATGTTTTATTACAGGAAAATAAAATTTACTTGTAATCCTGGTCTGCAGTCTGAAGTGATAAAGGATGACCAGGATTTTAAATTCCATCTTAGTGTTTGCTAGACTTTTTTTTTCTTTTTCTTCTTTTTTTGTGGTCCTTACATAGGCTTTTCTTGGGCTGGCCCAGGCCAGCCATGTTTGAAATTTGAATAAAGATAGAGCCTATTTATCAAATTATTTATCTAGGTGTAAATAAGAGTCTCTGCAGTGCTCTGCACTGTTCTGTTAGACAAAGGTGGTGAATGCATGGGGAGTAATGGGCCCTTCTCCTGCCTGTTTGTGGTCTTGGGGAGCTGGCTGTGGTAGGGCAGGCCCTTGGGACCACACATGCTCTCACTGACCTGTCTGTGCAAGTCCCTTACCTCTGGCAGTGGTCTGATCCTTATGGAACATTTTTTTTTCCCTTGGTAGCTCTCTTGCCCTGTGACAGGGCATTGAGGAGCTGGAATGTCCCCAGCAGAAGCATCCTTCATCCTGGCACCTCCCAGGATTTCTACACTGTGAAATTTTATCTTAACCCCTGAGTTTTCTCACTTTTACTCTTTTGATTCTCTCCCCCCTGCTATTTTGGGGGTCTTGAGAGAGCAGCTGTGTGGGCTTTAGTTGCTGTCTGGTGTTGAACCATGACAGAAAGGGCTGTTCTCCTGCTCCCAGCTGGGGGATAGGGCAGGGCTGCTGGTGCTGCAGCTGGTGGGGAGATCTGTGCTGGGTTAGGGAGCTGTTCCCAAAAGCATGGAAGCATTGAACTCAGCAGAGGCTTGTTAGGGGCAGGGATGTTCAAATTTTACATGCAAGGCTTTTCACTGCATTCCTGAGGCTCACAGACCCCTGAGGTTAGATGTTATGAGCTGATGGATAGAATCCTTATAGGAAAAGATTAAGCACCATTCTCTGCACACCACAGGGGGCCTGCTTGTGCACTGGCATCAGCTTGTTCAAATTTCTAAGCCCCTTGCCTTGTGGTTGGGTTTCCTGGGTTGCCAAATTAGGGGTGTATTTGGGTAGAATCTGCTGACACCCACACTGTTGACACAGGCAGACAAAAGGACCAGCATGAGCCAGCATCATGTTATTCATGCTTGGATATTTGTATGCCATGGAGTTCTGCTACAATGACTTTTATTTAGCTCTCCCCTGAATAATGTTGGCCATTGAGCTTGATCAGTGCTTTTGGTTCTAAGCCCAAATAGCAGTAAAACCTATTGCTGCTAAAACTTACTTATAACCACATCTGCAAGAACAGTTTATTAAATCTTGTTCTTTATTCGGGTTGAGCAATTCTCAGTGTTTCTCACGGTGACAGGAGTGTCATTTTTGTGTTTGGCATCTTCTTTGTGTTTTTCATTTGTTGGTTTATTTGCCTAATAAATATCACGGTTTTATCCAGAAATAGCTCATATTACCAATTCACCTACTCTTGGATATTTTTCTGTAGTATATCTTGGTAAAACTCCAGGGCAGTGGGTGTTCAGGCTGCTGTGGAATGAGCCTGAATAACTTTGACAGACCTTGAAATGCATCTGTATGGATTAGATTACCTCAGAAGGAGGAGGAAATTTATATTTATTGGAAGGTACCAGCCATTTCTTACTACTTTTGCTAGCACTGAGAAAAGTGTTTAGGGTAGCACTTTGGAAAGTATACAATTAATATTACAGGGACAGTCTCAGGGCTGAGAGATCACAAAACTGGTGTGCTGTATAACTTACACTAAAATCTCACTTTGAGAAGTCACCACTTAAAAATGCTCTTACTCGACACATCTGCTGCCTCTGTGCAGAGTCATATCTGCTGACTTCAGTCACAAAAATAAGTTCTTACCTACTTTTTATTCCCATCAGTCCTGCAGAGCCAACGCAGCTGAGGAGTGTGGGTCGACTCTGGAGGACTGACAACCAAATTAAACTCCCCCCAGGTGCTCTGATACAGCCACACCAAAGCCAGAGGAGTCAAACTGGCAGAGAGTGGTTGAGAAGAGACCAGGGCTGCAGAAGAGCAGAGATTAAAGCAGCCACTTCAAACCTAAAATTCCAGCTTTCCAGGCTAAAGTAAAAGAGTCCAGATATGTAGGGTGAAAATAAAGGGATAGTGGTGCTGCTTCCAGTGTAAGACCATTTGCATCTTCCAGTTCTGTTAAAAGCAGTTTTTTCCTTTATATTTAAATGCTGTTTGGGTGTTATGTGGAGGAAGAATTAATGCTAAGTGATGTTAATGCTGGCCTTTCTTTTTAACAACCTTTTTAGGAAGTCTTGTCTTAGCATAGATTTTGATGTCTGCAATACTTGTTTAAACTCCAATATTCCTGTAGATTTTCCCATTTTTGAAGATAACACATATATATGGATTCTTGCTTTTATTTCTCTCATGAATACTTGTGAAATATTGACATCATCATTGTGGTTTTGGGCAATATTGTCAAAGAGAGATACTAAAATATGATAAGCCAGACCTCCCTAAACCCACTGACACTTCCTTGAAAATGTGATGTATTTATGGCTGCCTGGGGTGTAGGATCTCATGAGGCAAGGCTTTTCCCAAAGGAAAAGGGCCCTAAGAAAGTGGGATGGCCAGAAAATAAGAAAAGAAAGAGGAAAGAGCAGGGATTTGAAATCACTTTTTCTTGAAATTTGCAATTTTTTTTTTTAATTTCCTATTTCACAATCTCATTTAGAGGGCACCTTTGAAAGGAGGTTTTGAGACAACATTTATTGAGCTCTTTCAACATGAGCTGAAGTACCACTGCTAGCAGAGAGGAGGGAGGAAAAAACCCTCCCTGTACAGGATAATTTCTGCATTTCCATGAGCTCTATCTCCCCTTTTCTGTCCCTGCTGGAGGACTCCTGACTAGAGAGAGAACCCATGAGGTAAAGGAAAATACCTTGGTTGGGGCAATGATAACACAGGGTTCAGGGCACTGGGGTATAAATGTCATGACCATCCCATGGTCCCAGGGATACCTAATTCCATAGATACATATGTGTGTGTGTGTGTGTGTGTGCACATTTCATCTCAAGTGTGTTTGTCTTCAAAAACCCACTCCTGAGTGTCTGAGAGCTGGCTGCCAGCCAGGCAGGGCATTCTGCTCCCAGCAGCAGCAGCCAGCTCTGGGTGCCCAGCTCTCCTGCCTGCTCCAGGCTGCCCTTCCTGAAGGCACTTTTGGAAGGCAGCTGATAAAAGCACACACACTGAGCTACCCTGCAAAGTAATTCCAGATATGATGAGCCCATTGTGTGTATGAATAGACCTTTAAGGCATGTGGCAATGAAACCTTTTTTGATCTCCTATCTCTTCAGAACACTTCATGCTGTTGCCTCTCACTCTTTGCTCAAATTCTGCTGGTTTTTTTTTTTTTTTTTTTTTTTTTTTTTTAATTCATCTGCCACGTGCATGGCATATTTAAAAAAGGAAATAAAAAAAAACAACTTTGAGGACCAGTCTTCCAGAACAGATTAGTGATGGGAGAGTGGTAGAAGAAGGAGCTGCTGTGACAGGCCCATGTGTGCATGTGAGGCAATGTTTTCCTAGAAGGTCACATTTTACCAAATTTTGCGCATACTGCTCCAGATGTTGGAGACAAGTCCAAATGTAAGAAACTGAAAGTTGTTGCAGAGAAAGTATGATAAAGCCACACTCTGAAAACAGGAAACAAATTCCCACAGGTATTACTAAGAAAGTGAGCCAATACCAGATTTAGGGTTGCACAGACCAACACTTGCTTATTTTTCCTGCTTTTTGTTTTTATTCTTTGATTCTAGTTCTTCCATGAAGGTGGGGTTAAGCAAAAGGTGTAATTTCTCCCTGGCTCAGCAACAAAATGATATTTTGATCTTGCACCTGATTTCAGGCAAAAATAGAATTCACTTGAGGGGGCTTGGCATGACTGGCATCTCTGGAATGATTTTGGCTCTCATCCCCAATTTTGCTCTGAAAAAGATTATGCTGTAGCCTTAACAGGTACAAACTGCAAAGCTGTAGGGCTCCTCTGTGTCTCAAAACAATTTGCAACACATTTTTCAGTAGATTTGGATAAAGATCACTGCATTTCAGGAGGGTCCTCTTTTGATGAGCTGGAGGGAGGGGAACTAACCCTGGGTTGTGAAATTTTTAATGTGGAGCAGAAATTAGCGTATGCACCAATGAAACTGGAAGAATAAAACCATTTCTGGTTTAGCACTGTATAGGGATGAGCATGGGGACTAATGAAGCCTGGCTCTCTTGGGGCCTCTCTTGGCTGACAGACTTTTTAATTGAATTTTATCCTAAAGCAGCAGCACAGGGTCACCCCTTTTGGAAGTCTGCTCAGGAGAATACTGAGGAGAGGTGTTCAGATGGAGAGATGTCCATTTGGGGTAAAAACTGTGGCCATGTAGATGTGCTCAATAGGGCACAAACTGGCTGAAGCTGCATGCAGAGTTTGGGTGACTGCAGCATTTTTTCACTGTGGATTCCCCACCTCAGCAGTGCCCTGTGGGGGATGTGAGTTGTGGCTCTCTTCTTTTCACAGAGTTCTATGGAATGTAGTATCTTCAAGACTTTGACCTGGCATGAGTTTGGTAGGCATTAACCTTTAGTATCAAAAAATCTTCTTGACAAGATTCAGCACTGGACTCACAGGAGAAAAGTTGGCTAAAAGAGGAGCATTAAGTGTTTGTTGATGTTTTCTGCTCTTTGTGCATCCTGTGATCTTTCCTCTCTCCCTCCATCCCTCCCTCCCTCTTTTAGGCTTGTTACTGGAAGATGGTGGTAGGAACATGTCCTGGTTTGAAGGACAGCTGTCTGCCAATAAAGGCAGAAGAATCTCTTTGAAATGGAGAATGTAAACCCCCTTCTTCCAAATTATTATAATTTTGAAATTAAGGGGCTCTCAGGCAAAGATATGGGAATTAGGAATAACAGTTCTTTACTAGGAAAATTAAAATAGAAATACAGTGTTACAAAGAACAATCCCAAAACACTGACAGAGTCAGAATACAACCTGACACCCTGTCAGTCAGTCAGGGTGTTGGTAGCAGTCCCATTAAATGGTGGCTGCATCCTCCTGCAGTGGCAGATGTGGTTCAGCTGAAGCAGTGCTCCTGTAGAAGGTGCAGTTTTCCTCTGAAGGTCCAGGGATGATGTGGAAAGGTCCAGCTTTCCTCTGGAATCCAGTGGAAAGCAGGCAATTTGCTGTCCAAAATCTCAGTTTTTATCTAGGTAGGAAAGGCTTGGCTCCTCCCCCTGGCTGGAGCATCTCCCAGTGGGATGATGTAATTTTATCAGTTATGCAGTGGGACTGAATGGGCCAGCAGCAGATGATATCTTCCTGGAGGGAGGATGGGCTGTGGAAAAGATAATGATTGCCCCAGCTGGTTTAAAGATGGCCCATTAGCAGATAATATGTGCCACTGAGATAAGGGTCACTGCCCCACCCAGCTTCAACAGATGGTGACAGAATACACATTTCTGGCCTCATCCTGTATTGCAGCCCAAGACAGAACAAAATCTCTGCAGTGAAGTACTGGGAAGCACCATGAAGAGAGTAACTTTTAAAACCACATTCTCTGCTGTCTCCCATCCCATGCCCTGGCTGTGATCAGACAGGAGGTTTTGGATCTTACACTGGGTAGCTCAGGGCCTGAAGGGCAGCGTGTGCCACACTTGCCATGCTGGAAAGCCAGGAGCAGGAGAAGCTGCTGGGGAGTCTGCTGGCCTCAAACAGCTCTACAAGGCAGTGCAGCCCTATTTGGCCTCTGCAAAATTTGGAGGATTTTTCTGTCCATTTGTGTCTCTGATCTTTTCCTGGCCTTAAAATAGTGTTACTGAGGGTGGCTGCAGCGTGGTTCAGCCCAGGAGGATGATTTAAAGCCAAGATCTGGGACCTTAACTCAAGACTTCCCTACTCATATCAGCTTGCAAAGCTGTCATTCAGTTATTTTAATGTCATTCTTGCATACTTTATTATTCACTGTCACGTTCAGTTTAATGTAGGGTGACCAGATGCCCCAGCATGACTCAAACAGTCTTTATCCTTAATTAAATGTCCTCTATGCATCTGTTTTTTCCTTGCTGGTTTCTGAAGTCCCAGAAATTTAATAAAGTTTTCACTTTTCTGTTATTAGCAAACATTGTTTCATATCTTGCTTTACAGTTTTATTACACAGTCAGTTGTAGAGCTTAAAATTGCATTATAAAGCTCCCTTGAATACTCTGTGTTTTAATATATGCTCCCTTCTGTAGCAGCATGTTTCTAAAGCTTGTGCTATTACACAGCTATAATGCAAAATTTTATATTTTACAATCATCAACTGTAAAAATAAAACAGTAAAAGTTTGTAATTTACAAGGCTGTAGATGACATCTGCAGATCTTATGGGTTTAAAAATGTATTGGTTCAGTTTCCCATGTATATCAGTCTGAGATGGAATCTATTAGGCTCTGCATACACACAGCATATTGCTGCCATCTACACTAGATGCTGTCATGTCTTTGAGGGTGAACATAAAAACAAAAGATGGGGAAAATAGGGTATGGACTCTGTTAACTAAAGCAGATGTTTTCTAAATATGCCAAGTCATAGGGGTTCAGTAGACATGAAATGTCAGAAACAGGCAGAAATTTGTTGGCAGAAACAGGCCAAAATCTTGCAGTCACATATGGATATGCTCTAAATTTATAAATCTGAATTGTAGTAATTTTAATGAAAGTGTTTATGGATGTCATGCTAAGGATGTGTGTGAGAGCTTACAGGAATGAATGAAAAGTGATAGTTTATCTTAGGGTCAGAAGTTAATTGCACATAAATGTGAGCAATGAGTTGGTCTGTGAATTACTTGCAAGATATTTAGTCAGTCTCACAAAATCAAATGTGTGATCAGAAGAGCAGGCTGCCCTCACAAACATGCTGTTAGCCAGAGAAGGGTAGGAAGCAGACAGAAAGAATAATGTGGCAGAGCCCATGGCTCAAACAAAAGGAGCTGATCCGTCCTCCAGACCAAATCTGAACATTGGATTGGTTATTAGTCCTGCAGTTAGCTGAGATCTCTTGTTTGCATGCTCTGCTTTGGGACAGCAGGTGCAGCCACAGTGGATGGGGAGCATGGAGCTGGCCAGCTCTGGGGGAGCTGCTCTCCTCCCCAGTGGAATCTGGGATCTGGGGCTGGGCAGAGTGGAGCCCCCCAGATGTGTGAGGGAACCGCTCTGCTGGAGAATGGGGCACCCCTGCTTAGCCTGGTGCTTCACCCACCACAGAAAGGGGTGAGAAAGTTCCCTCAGGCAGTGGTCCTTGAGAAAGGTAATCTCAAAGTAGCTACTCAGCAACAGCCTGCAGGGCATGGCATGGTCTGCATCTCACAGCAAGGGACTTTCTGAAAAGGAGGAAGGGAGGTGTGTGGCTGTGACATAGCTACCACAGCTCCCAGCTGCCTCCTGAGGATAATGGTATGTGTAACTGTGAGCTTCTGTGCTCTAGAAAATTATTTCTGAGAAGATGAATGCTTTTAATATTTCTTTAATCATGGAAGAAAGAGCAAAGAAGAAAGCTGTGATGAGAGACACATCTGACTGTGGCAGGTATGAAGAGCAACCCTATCATTTGTTCAGATCAACATTACTATAGATACATGGTAATTTGAAAGAAAAAAAGCCCAACAAACCAAAAAGCCCTCCTCTCCTTTTAAACCTGATGTGAAGATGCTTTCAGACAGGCAAATCTGGGTACACTGCAACAAAACTGTACTCTATTGGTGGAAGAGTGTTTGGAGAAAAAAAGCAGGGAAGTCTTGGGGTGTAAAATCAATGAAGAATTGCAATATAACTCAGATTGTTTTGCACTCAGACCTAAGTGCACATTTACAGTCTGAAAAAAGGTCTGATATCTGATCAGCAAAGGTTGGGGAGTATTATTGATTTTCAAACATTCTTGAAAGAAACACTTTTTCCAAGTACCTATTGTAGTCCAAATAAATGTATTCTGGACAGAGCAAATGTGTGTTCATTTGATTAAAAAGGCATCAATTTTTCATTATTCCATTTTTAGAAATCACCATATTTCCACTAGTACATATCTCTGTATACCAGGACAGGGTGATTGATTAGACACATGTTCATCGAAGCCAAAATTGTGCATTTCAAACCTATTTATTGCCCTGCAAAGCAATTGCATTGTAACATTGTTGGTTTTTTTTCTCTGCTGTGGTCTCCCAGGCTGTGGGACTTAGTGCTGTTAAAACAATAGACCCATTCATTTAACTGAGTAGGTGCTTGCAACTAAATGTATGGCATCATTATCATTAGCTTCAGTTCCATCAACAGGGTGTCATTATCGCATTTAACTTAATTAGCATGGAAGCTCTCTTAAAGAACGCTTCGCAGAGAGGGATGTTGTAAATGTATTCTTGACTTC
The DNA here is from genome assembly GCF_029582105.1 of Oenanthe melanoleuca. NCBI lineage: Eukaryota > Metazoa > Chordata > Aves > Passeriformes > Muscicapidae > Oenanthe > Oenanthe melanoleuca. Next base: position 18,819,035 of record NC_079333.1, on the reverse strand, counting down.
TAGTAAATAAACCAACAGGCTAACGCAGGGTGAAGAATTTATAAAATAGCTGCTGGAGTGGAAGGCAGGCGGAGGAAGGGGAGCAGCAGAGACAAGCCCAGCCAGCAGCTGCTTATCCTGAGTGCATGGTGGCACAGCATCAGCTTTTCAGGAGCTCTGGGGGATGCACAGGCTCAGGAGGTGTGTGCAGCTGGGGAACTGGCACTGCTGCTCCTGAGCTCGCTCATCCCACTGCCCTTCTGGCTGTGGGGAGCCAGCAGCCCTTTCGGAATTGCTGAGGTGCCTGCAAAGGTGGGACCCGCACTGTTTGCTTTTGTAATCTAAACAACTCATCTACAGCTGTGGAAAACATAAAAACATCTATTTCAAGGTATTGGTCTCCCTGTTGATCAATACCCCCTCGTCCCTCCCTGCTCAGCTCCTGAAATCGTGTCTCAGAGTTCCTAGAGCAGTTTTGGCTGCACAGCACACACCTCTGACTGTGACATATTTGGGTGGGTTTTTCCATTGCAGCTATACACAGGTAGCTGTCTAATGAACAATTAAAAAGATAACCAAAGACTAGAAGTTAATTGTTTCCCTTACCCAGCTGAAGAGGCATGCATCCCCTTCCACCCAACACTCTCCATCCTTACTTGCAGGTAGTAGGAGACCCTTTGAGTTCTTCCTTGCTTTTTCAAAATGCTGCACCTGAATGCCAGCCTCATCCACTCCCAGTTATGCACAGGCACTCATAATGCTCAAAACAAACGTGGCAGCTCCCTTTTTTCCTCCTTGCATTTCAAAGGAAGGAAAGGTAGTATGGTCATGCTCTGGATGAATAAGAATTTGTGTGGCTGTTTGGCCTTTCTTCCATAATAATCTATTGATCAGGTTTCACAAAGAAGTTGAAGGTATTTACTTCCTGCAACTTGCCAGGCAATGAGTAGATGGAAAGTCTCAGACTGAGCTCAACCCTAATTAGACTCTAGGGAGTGAACAGACCAGGGGAAGAAGCAGGAATAAAGATTAGAAGTGTCACAAATGTGGGAAAAGCTTCAACTGGAGTTCCTATGAGAATGGGTCTGCAGGAACCCTGGCTTTGTTAATTCAGAAGCTCAGCTGACTCAAATGCATTCTGCTGTTTGGGTACTTACTGTTTAAATGAGCATCAGTTTCACAGCTTTCTCTTATAATAGTTTGGTCCAGAACTGTATTTTTTTGTTTTTAATTTATTTAATTTTTTTTAGTCAGAGATTAGCTATTCTTTCTTAATCATGGAAAACATAAAGAAAATAAAGAGAGTCACAATACAAACATGCAAACTGACATCTCTGACAAGGACAGATAAGGAAAGGACAAATTTTCCTGCCGGCTGCCTCAATGGGACCCTCTCAGATTTGCTGTTCCCACATTAGGTAGAATATCAATAATTAAACATCTTCCCAAGGAGCTCTGAAATCACTTCAAATGAATAAAAAGTTTGCAATCTACCTCTCTGCCAACAGAGGCAATTTTGTAATATGTGTTGGACTGGGGGCACAAATGAAGTCAAGCAGGGCTGCTGTGGACAGCTGCTGCTTCTGGCTCCTTGGGCAGGTCCTGCCCTTAGTACTCACCTTGTCTACACACCTGGGCACCTCCTCAGTGGTGTGGACAAATCAGGTGTGCCTTGAGAGGGGCAGTGACTCCAGGAGTGGCATTTCAGTGTGCTAGCTTGGATATGCTGAAGCTGTCTGAAGGAGGTCAGCTCAAAGGAAACTGAAGCTGGAGAAAAAATAATTAATCAGGATTAATTTGTTGTTATTATTATGGTTGATATTATTATTCTTATGTTTCACAGATTCCAGACATTGAAAGATAACTTGTCAGATTTCACAGCAGCAGGAGGTCCATGATTCAATGGATTTAACAGCAAAGCTATGAGCAAGCATTGGACACAGTTTGTGTCTGATTGATTGTAATGGACAATATGTGAGAACACTTCTGACTGAGATTGCAAGAAGCTGGGAGAAAAATCAGGGACATTGGGTCAAAATGTTGCCAGAAAAAAATAAGTCCAGCATGAACTGGAAGGAACATCAGAAAACTTGAAACTAATTGTCTTAAACTTCAAAGACAGGGAAATTAATCAGAAGATGCTGAAGTTTTTTTATTGTTTTGATCAGGAGTAATAAGAGGGAACATTTTTACTCTGTCATACTCATAGATGGCTAAACTCACAGCTCCTAAGGCAATTCCTTTTTACTGTTCAGTTGTATTTTACAGACCACATGCTCATGAAAAGTGAACTGTCAAAGTAGGTATTGAACAAAAGCACAGCTCTTTGGGTAAACTGGCCTTGAACCTTTGTCATAGATAAAATAGGTACAGCTGAAGTGTTTGAGATATGAAACCCCTGGTGGGGCCCAGGTGGACTCCAGCAGAATGACAAATATCTGAGGAACTTAAAACAGTTTCTGAAAGAGTTTGTGGCTGAACTACCTGCACTACAGGTAAATGTGAGATATGGATTTATTTAACTGAGGCAGATCTTGAATTCTTAATACTAAATTATTTGCCCAAAGCTCTTACCTCCACTCAAATCAGGGAGAGATAGGTTAAACCAACTTGCAAAAGAAGGTACATGCTGTTTCTGATGTAAGAATTAATGAAATTATTTTGAACACAATAAGAGGAAATATTGGTGTTTGTTTTCTCTGATTAAATTTAGTGCCTTAGGAATCATAGATGAACAAGCAGTCAGAATGCCAGGGGAGTAAATAGTGAGTGTGTGTTTTTGAGCTTGTATCCAAATGCACTGCTGTAACTTGATTTGCAGTAGGCATTTTGTCCATTGTACAGCACAGCACTGCAAGCTATGGAGTTTACAGGAGTTAAACTGAGTTTACACAGTCAAGGTGGGTCTTGTCATGGGGGCCTCAGTCCAGGGCTACTCTTTTATGGAAAGTGGCCATTTATTTTCTTTATCCATAATTGTCTGTGAGGCACCTTCCCACACTTGCACTAGTCAATAACTGATGAGGATTGTGATTTGGTAAGTGTTTAGTGCCCATTTTTCTCCTTATTTCTGCAAAAGCTGAGGGATCCTCTGGCTATTTTTTCTATTCCAAAAAGTGTGTCTTGCTAGGTCAGCTGGATTAAGCTGGCATGCATCTGGACCAGACTGCATTAAAGCAATTTTTCCTCTTCTCATTACCTGAACTCATTCATTCACAGCTTGGTACTGAGAGTGCTGTTCTGAATACACATTATTTGGGTCATCTTCCCCTCAGCCCTCTGAGGTACAGAGTAAGGAGCTTTAGATTTACAATTCAGCAATAGATTTAGCATTTCACAAAGTCAGAAATAAAATTCAGAGGGGACAGTAAATGGCTAACTCAAGTGCCACACATAAAGACAAAGAAAACAAATAAATCCTTTTATTTGGGGAATTTTTCCTTTCCCCCCTGCATATCTTCATGCATCCTGCCTGTTCCCTTTTCACTGTCCAAGGAGAAAATATTTTTTTTCTCCACAGCCTAATGGGAAGGGATCCTCAAATTTATTTACATGGCAGTGGGCAATTGTTGCACTGGTTAGCTTTATAGGAGCAGCAAGTGCTGCAATGACTGAAATTATGCAAACAGTGTGTGACATCCACAGCTTCATTGCTAGTGAACTAACAACAAAACCAAGTTAAATCCACAGCATGTCCCTTTTACAAAGGCATAAAATTCAGAGCATTTAATAATAAATCAGAGCCTTGCATTTTGGAGGGTGGGTCTTAAACTATAATAAATTTTGATAACCAATTCAATCAAGGAAACACATATGCCCTAAGGGAAAATGTATTAGCAAATTAATTCATTGTGATGAAGCAAACTTCTTTATGAAAAGACAAATGAAAATGAGAAGGATCTTATTACTTATGCATGTGGATGCTCCCTGTATTTATATTTGGTGTTTTAGAATGCATGCAGATTGTGGAAAAAAGGTTATGCAAAGTGGCTGTTGACCCAGCAGCTCTGAGAGGCTCATCCTCCCAGGCAAAAAGGTCTGGTAGGCTTCTTAATATGCTTTGTGACCTGAAGAACCTGCTCAACAACTGGAAGTGATATGAGAGAAAACTCAGCCCAGCTCTTTTGACCCCCAGGGGAAACTTCCAGGCTCTCAAGTCTGATGGCTGTCCCTGGTACAAAGGAGAGCTCAGGTGCAAATGTTTGAGAGCTCTGTAGCGCTGTGTCTACATTCTGAGCTGGCTCCTGAGATGAACAGAGAGCCAATGAAGATTTTGGAGGGCTCACACTGTATGCTCTCCACAGCTCCTGCCTCCTGGAAGTGTGTGCTGCACCTGCTGAGCCCTGGGGCTGCCTGGAAGTGTTGGTGCCCATGGGCTCTGCTGCAGCACCCCTGCTGATGGCATTGTGTGAATAATGCACAGCTCTGCAAATGTCTTGGGCTGCAATACAGGATGAGGCCAGAAATGTGTATTCTGTCACCATCTGCTGAAGCTGGGTGGGGCAGTGACCCTTATCTCCATGGCACACATTATCTGCTAATGGGCCATCTTTAAACCAGCTGGGGCAATCATCTTTATCTTTTCCACAACCCATCCTCCCTCCAGGAAGATATCATCTGCTGCTGGCCCATTCAGTCCCACTGCATGACTGATAAAATTACATCATCCCACTGGGAGATGCTCCAGCCAGGGGGAGGAGCCAAGCCTTTCCTACCTAGATAAAAACTGAGATTTTGAACACCAAGTTACCTTCTTTCCACTGGATTCCAGAGGAAAGCTGGACCTTTCCACATCATCCCTGGACCTTCAGAGGAAAACTGCACCTTCTACAGGAGCACTGCTTCAGCTGAACCACATCTGCCACTGCAGGAGGATGCAGCCACCATTTAATGGGACTGCTATCAACACCCTGACTGACTGACAGGGTGTCAGGTTGTATTCTGACTCTGTCAGTGTTTTGGGATTGCTCTTTGTAACACTGTATTTCTATTTTAATTTTCCTAGTAAAGAACTGTTATTCCTAATTCCCATATCTTTGCCTGAGAGCCCCTTAATTTCAAATTTATAATAATTTGGAAGAAGGGGGTTTTACATTCTCCATTTCAAAGAGAAGCTTCTGCCTTTATTGGCAGACACCTGTCCTCCAAACCAGGACAGCTAAGCACAGCAAAGGTGCCACTGGCCATCCATCCTTATGCTGTACTGAAGGAATGAGGTGGCACAAGTAGGCAAGGACACTGGTGGAGGCCCTTCTAGTCAGTTCAGTAGACAGCTGAAATATAATAAAAAGATGGTCTTGGTACGTGGGGCTTTTTTTTGCACTTTCCCTTTGTTCCTTTTGTAGAAACCTTAGAGAAACTTTAGCTGTTTCTATACAGTGAAGAAGATCTTGCTTTAGCCAAAAGGTCTTTGCAGTTAGTGGTTGGTTTTTTAGGGAGAAAAAAGCATCCCCTGCTGGGAATTAATAACACGGGCTACTGCAGGAACATATGGTCACTTCTAATGGCTGTATTTGTTATTAATGAAGTGACAAAGAGGTGACTTCACTGATTTGCTTTAGAAGAATCATAAAGTCCAACAAGATTTAAGATTGGCTGTTTAGCTCTGTTAGAGACTAATATGTAGTCAATTTTAGGAGAAAATGCATTTTAATCATACAGGAGCAGAAATCACTTATATTATAAAACTACTGGAGATTAATTTTCTTGTCTGTAGATACAGAGTTACTTGGAGCAAGTAGTTATATTAACCCACTACAAGTCAATAATTAAATTTTTTAGATCAGGATACGAAATTTAGCAGGGTACTGTCCCATGAAATATTGTTTTAGTCCATGTTTTTGCACAGGTATCCAGGTGTGTGGAAAACACAGATACAGTAGAGTAGACAAAACATTTTTGAAAGCCTTGATTTAAATCTGAAATAGCAATGTCTTTTAGTTTGTCCTTGAATTGCCTTCTGTGCAAAATTGTTTGTCATTGAATTATTCAAAGACAACAAGCAAGGACTGTTCATAGTCTGACTTGAGTTCCAATTTGCAGCCTTACTGGAGAGCAGGTTAAGCAGAATTATGGTTCTGAGTGTATCCCAGTTGCTACAATGCTCTGAATCAGAAGGTAGCACCACTTAATAGCTGGAGAAAGAGGCAACATCTTTTACATTTGCAGTGGGGTTGGCTAGTAGAACTTTTGGTATCTGTGGAGATCTGATGTATTTGCTTGTGTGTGGTGGCCACGTACCTGCAGCAATGCCTATTGTGTTAAGCAAGACTTAGAAAAGTCATAGTGCAGCTGGCTGAGAACTGCTGTTAATGCTACTGAGCTAAAAAAAAGCTGGTGAAGAGGAGCTGTTGGTGGAGTTGGAGGAGCTTCTGCAGTAAGTCACTGTGCTGGGGGAGAAGAGGTGTCAGAACTTTATGCATGGCACAGCTGGATGAAGGGAAACAAGAGATTCAGCACAGCTTTACCCAGTGCAGGCTGTGGCAGTGCTGGCACTCAGGAGTGAAACCCCTGTGCTGTGAGGCAGGTGGAGGTTTTTCTGCCATGGTCAAAGGGATTGCTGAGGCACTGATGTGGTGGGGGCTGGTGCCACCCTGGGACAGGCACAACCTGGCCACTGGAGAGTCCCAAAGAGCTGAGCCAAGAGTGCAGCTCCAGCCTCACCTGCAGTGCCTGCTGCTGGCTCCATGCATTGCCTGAACTCTCCCAGAGCTGCACCCCTTGGCTCAGCTCTCTGGGACTCTCCAGTGGCCAGCAGGGAAGCTGAGGCACCAGTCCAGCCATCTCTGCTGCAGGCTCCCTTAGCCCTGCTGCTCAGCTGCCTCATGGTGGTGGGGATGAAAGCTGGTCCTTCAGCTGAGGCTTTGAGTTTTCTCTCCTAATTTTCCCTTCTGCATGTCAAATGATCCATTTTCTAAATACAAGCAGACTTGGGCCAACCCTTTGTCTCTTCTTGGGCAGTTTATTCCCCAAGAGAGGAGATAAGCTCAAGCTTTTCAGGTATCTCCTGTGTCTTACCTGGAAGGGGAGAGGTGATGGCACCTTTCCCAGCACAGTGGCACTCGGGTCCTGGCTCCTTGGGATCTCTGCTTGACATGGGCTGTCTTGTTAGCAATCTGCTTCTTTCTGCTTTGTGGCCAGAGCAAAAGATGAGAGGGCAGCAGTTCAGTGCTGAGAGTGGTCACTGCTCTTGCAGTGTCCTTGATGGCAAGCAGGAGAAGATAGAGACCTGGCTGTCCTTGGTAGCCTGGGATACAGGTGGTTTCCTGCCCTTTTGGGGCTAGCACCAGCCTGGCATGGTGTGGATCAAGATCTTCTGCTAATTTGATGGTGGGCTCCTATTTTTTTCCTGTCCTATCTGACATATTTGCTAGGAGTATGTAGATGGACAAAATACCTTTTTTTCCCTGAGGTATGTCTCACCACAGGTTTCCCTCCCCTTTTCTACAGGGAGTTCTTGTAGGAAGAACAAGGGGATATGGCTTGTGGGCCCACAAAGGCTCTTGCATTGAGCAGGAGCACAATCTAAGAGCAAAGTGCTCCTTGACACGATGGCACTCTGTACTTGGAAATATTCACAAGACTGGTCCAGTATAAAACATATCAATCCCAACAAGTCACTGTGTTCTCTCTGATTTAAGCATTAGACTCACTTGCCTTGCAAACAACTCTCTTCCCTAGCACACTGGGAAATTTAAGGCAACCTATAAAAATGAGAAGGCAATCAAAGTACCCATTCTTTACTGTAACATGGGCAAAAACATCCTCTCTATTACTGCCTCTGCTCTTACGAATTTGTCAGTAACTTTTGTGTTATGTACAATGTTTTCCTATTTCCATCAGGCTATCAGCTCTCACACTGGCCATTTATTGTGCAACATGGCTACTTTTTTTTTTGCATGAGTAGCACTCTTGCTGTAAACTGAAGCAGTGAACTAACAGGGTTTCATTGACTAGTGCTGGATTTTCACAGCAGACTCCCTGGGGCATGCCAGCTCTGCCCCTAATGGCAGCCTTTTGTGCCATTGATTTTAAGTGTGAGAGGGTGGCACAGCACAGAGGGTATTGGAACAGCACTGATAGAGTTAATCTACACTCTGGTTGGTCTTGATCTCTTGCAAGCAAAGGGTAATATCATGAGGCTACGGATGCACAGGTGTATTGTGATCAATGATATTTGAGCCAGCAGTATCCCAGGAGACTTTTAAATAAACAGGTGGGTCTCAGGCTGCAATTAGAAAGTCCTAGGCTGATAAAACCACTTGATATGTTACATTTTCATTAGGAAAGGTAAAACTTTCCTATCTGTGCTTTTACACATCTAGAACATCTCCTGTGCCTGGGAAGGATTTACCCTTGCATTAAAGTTCTGACTAAAAACTGATGTGAGCACGTGTACTTAAGGGAAGGAGTAAAAGATGGGGGGAAACTGCTGTTGTGGGGTACTGGGTGAAAAGTGACAGCATCAGTACCTGTAGATAGTAGCAGGTGAATTTTTTATGACTTTGCTATGGGATACTGTGGGACCTGGGACTGTCTGTGCCAGGTTTCACATGCCATGTGAGCAGTCTGTAGCTTCTTTTGGCTGTGCTGTAGTTGGCTCTAGCAGTGCCTCGAGGGTTTTTTGTGTGCCTCTGCTCCAGGAGTCTCTGCTGTAATGTCCATCCCACCCTCTCTCATTGACCCCATGTCAGGGTGCAGTGAGAAGCCCTGTAAGTTTCCTGCTGGTTAATGTGTGCTGCATGGAGCCTGGACCTGAGAGGTGGCTCCTCCCCAGGTTTGGAGCAGGTTGTATCTGCATTCCTGGCAGCTGCACAGGGAGAGCAGACTAAACCACCTGCAGCACAGACCTCCCCATGCATTCTGAGAGAAAGGCAAGTGAGCAGTGAAGCAGGGAAAAGAGGATAAATGAAGAAAATAGGAACCTCGAGACAAATATGATATGATGGGCAAGATTAACTTACCTAAAGGGACTAAGGTAAAAGGAGCAGGAGAAAAACAAGACGTTTTTAATGTGGTGCACAAACCCATTAATCAGCCTAAAATGTTGTTTGTGGTGGCATTCTGTGCCCTATGCAGTATGCAAGGTCTATAAATCTGTCTGATCTATATGGAAAATTTGTGGGTCAGGACAAGTAGAGAATGCAGCATCAAATAGAAAAAAGCACCTGCCAGTAAAGTCAGTGATAAAGAAGCATTCAAACAAACACAGGCTACTGGAAATGACAGCTTTAAAATGCTTGCACAGTGGGCCCCTTCTTGAGGCACCCAGTTATTAAATATAATGTTTCCTTATCAAAGGCTTGGAGATGAGCAGCTTTGATAGTATGGATTGCAAGTTATTGTCTGTTTCTTGAGCTTGCTTCTTGTTAGTTACAGAAGACCCTGAGTTACAGGATAATTAAATGAAAGAACCATTTCAAGGAATTATCTAGATAATTAGTTATGATAAATATGATTTTGCTTTAAAGCACTGAAATAATAGAAACCACTGAGTTGAGACAAGAAATCATACGGGATGCCTTTCATGTGAACATATTTATTATCTGTTTTAATTAGCAAACCAAGTCCTAAATGCCTAATGTAAAATGTTTGACTTAATTTCTAAAAGTCCATTATGCTGCAATTTATATACACATCTTTCTGTGGCTACATTTATGGGGCTACATAGTGGTTTCACAAAAGGACAACAAAGCTAATTATGGAGAGATTAACCTTTTGAACTAGGATTATTTTTTTTTGTCTGTTGAGTCCTTGATTTGAAAGGTTTTGTGTATATATGACTTACTTCTAGTGGCTGAAACCATTAAAGTCCACAAAAGCTACTGCAAACAATGTTAATGCTATGATTGAAACTTACCAAAGCAAGAAAAGTCTGACTGAGATTGAAATGCTTTGCTTAACTTTCTCTCTTATGCCTATCCCTGGATGCACATCCAGGTGAGAGCTCAAGCTCTTCTCTGGCACCAAAATGTTTCTCACAACAGGAATTTCTCAAGTCTTTGCATGATCAACAATACTCAAGGAAGCTGATCAATGTTGGCCTTTCTTATTAGAATTTAACAAGTTTTGCACTTTCTCCAAGTCTCAGTTTGTCGTTTTCAGATGGCACACGAACAAATTCTCAGAGTAAAATATCCAAGCCCAAAGAGTTCCATTTGCCCCTGGAAATCAGTCCTATGAAACTTGCTGGCTCTGTCTGCATTCTGGGTACATCAAACATGCATTATTTATTACTGTTGGAGAGGGTTTTTGGAGGCATTGGAGAAACTACTTGATTTGTCATCAAGATTACATGGGAAATCAGGATCTCAGGGAAGTTTGCCAATGGAAAAAACCCTTTCTAAGAGATGTAAGGCAGTTCATTAATGTAACATCCACCTTGCTTGCTTTTAATTTCTATGCTGATGGTTGGAAAGCCTGACCTGGACACAAAAACCAAAGAAACTTGTTATCCCCTCCATGGCTTTTGGAGCTGGGCCTGTCATGGTGCTAATGGAGCTCCAGCTGGTGCACTGAGGGCACCTCCCTTCTGGCTGGTAGGGGCAGAATAATTGATTGCACCTGATCCCCCCTATTAGAGACATGCTCTGGATTCCCTCCTTGGTCCTGTAAATAAAAGGTTTCAGGTTTCTTTTCCTTGTGTGCTTTCCTTGTGCTGTTACCACTCTGGAGAATGATAGTTTGATAGCTTAATTTGCTTTTCTCTTTTTTTTTATGATAGCATTTAAAGGAAACAACATGCTGTTGACAAGTGCTGTAAAATTAAAGCTCCCTTAAATCCAGAGTCCTACCACTGGCCTGTCAAGATTTATTTTTTTTTTTTTCAATGTGAGTGGTAATAAAGAAACTATATTAAATAAAAAATTAGGATTTTCATCTGCTATGGATTTGAGGTTAATTATTGGCCACAAATTCTGCCCCTGCAGAGGTCTGCTGTGCAATCATGATTTTCATTGTAAATTTGGGAGTTTACTTAAGTTCTGTCTCAAAGTGAAATTTAATTTCTCAGCATTTATTATCATCATCACCAGGCCTGTCAGTCTTTGGAAAATGAAGCTTATTCACAGCAATGGGACCTTTCAAGAGCTATACAGTTTGCAAAGTATATAGTATATAGCACTTTTTTCTTAGATAGAGAAAAATATTTTACTGTTTTTCATATATTTGCACGAGTACTTTCAGGAATAAATTATTTGGTAAAAGAGATGGGATTTGGAGTCTGGATGCTTTAGGTCTGGTACTTTGTTAATGCACTGTTTTCCCTTTGATCAAATTATTTTCCTTTCCTTATGTTCCCATTTGTAATGGGTACAGGACTCAAAGTTATTCTCCTTGGAAAAGGGCTGGGTGCGTCAGGCATTTTTAAATTTCCACAAAAACATATTTTTTGTCAAAAAAAAATCATCTGACACCTAATAAACTATTAACTCTTAGAAAAAGTATAACTTCATTAGAAGGGTTGCTCAAACACTTTTCTGCAAATTTAATGGAATGGAAACTTTATCAAAACTATTATTTAGATAGAAATAATTGATAAAGAATTTTTTAAAATAACTGAAAATTCTTACAGCATTTAATAGATATTTAGCCAGAAACTTTCATGATATTTGATTTCATTTTAAGCAAAGTCTTCCATGAATTAGTTTTGATGCCTAGAGAGGCTGTCTGGAACAGAGGCTAGGCAGTGCTAAAGGAATAAAGAAGGTATTTATTAAAAGGCCTTCAAAGGATTCACCTTGGGCAGTACAAGAGCCTGGCCGTGGCTCCACCCAAGATGGACCCAAGATGGACAGTGTGTCACAAGTTTTCACACTTTTATAAGTTTTGGTCCATTTACATATTGGGGTTAATTGTTCAATTACAGCTTCAGATTATGAAGTCCCATCCTCCCAGGTTGCTCTCCTGAATTCACTGCTCTTTACACTTTTTGGGCCCAAAGCTGCAATGGTGTCCTTGTTTCTCAGGCTGGAAAAGGATTGTTTTGTCTAACTAAACTGTGAGGAGAATTTGCTAACACCTCATATGAAGTTCAGAGTCACACATCAATGCATTACAGAATCTGGAAAATACAAAATCTAAAAGTCAAGGCATCAGTTTGAGAAATGAAAATGGGTAAAACCCACATCTTAAGAGTAATACAAAATTGTAGAATCATTTCCTAATGGGTTTGATTTTTAGACTTAATCAGTTCTAATTGCTGTAAAGTATGTGTATGCAGTGACTTCCTCTGGAAGTACTTGTTAATATAAAGGTCACATAATGCAAGAGAGAATTTTGAAGGGTTTTTTTGGTAGCAGCCATGGAATATTGGGACATATTACATGTTGTCCTGAGGGACCCATCAGGACAGTTGTTTGTGCCCCACACTTCTGCATGACAGATGAGCACAGCTGATTTATACTTGAGCATTCATCCTGCTCAGGAAAGATCTCTCTATTTTTTATGAGGTACAGGATTGAAAGGCTTTCTTTGTCTCATTGAATTAAATCCCCCTGCAGTCCCAGGCAGACACCTTAGCATGTTGCCTTCCCAAACCAATAAAGCTCCACGGTAAAATACCTGAATTTTGTGCTCCTTAATGCTTCCCCAGAATTCCCTTCCTCTGATGGTTAGAAATCATGCTCCCAGCCTAACCTTATTTATGTCCAGCTTCTACCTTTTTGTTCTTGTGCCAATACTGGCCTTTAGCTTAAATAGCTCTTCTCCTTCCCTGGCATTTACCACTTTGATATGTTTATAGAGAACAATTATATTCCCTCTCAGCCTTCATTTCTTAAACAGTTTCTCTTTTTAGCAAAGGTTTCTATTTCCCTGATCATTTTAGAAACTGTTCTGTGCACCTGCTCCAGTTTAAATAGCTTAAATTCATCATTTTGGGGAATGTGTATCACCAGAGTGCCCTCAGGGCTCCACAGGACATTTCAGTAGTTTCCCGTGCAGTGTCTTATGCAATTACCTTTGCTCAGTGTCACTTGTGATAAAATAGCTCACTCATGTCTTCCTTCTCATCAAATTGATGCCCTCCCACCTTCTACCTGAGTTTCCCATCCATCCCTTACTACTGCTGTCCTCCTCTGCAAATCCCTTTTCTCCAAGCTCCTTTTAATTATCATGTTTTATTGTACAGTGACACTCACAAGCTTTGTCTTATCAGCATATTACTTAACTGCCTTCAAATTCTTTTTGCTGAGTCCTCTGAAATAAATATTGCTGAATAAGACTGGCTATGAAATCAGTCTTTGAGAACACCCATATTTACCTCCTTTCAGTGCCTTGCTAAGTAGCTGCTCCCATGAAGTCATATTGTCTAGGTCATTTCCCATACAGATTTATATGTACCAGATGTTCTTCTCAAGTCCAAATACACTGTAGAAAGAAAGTTAGATTAGGCCAACCTATTTCACATTAAACTATCTTGAGTTTTGTTTTACATTGTCCCCTTATTTCTGTAACTTTGATTATTGCTTCTATGCAAATTGATTTGGATATGTCACTGAAATTTATGATTGGTATTTTTGAGGTGTGGGTAGTATTTTTGCTATAGAATATACTAGCTATTGCTAGTATATTCCCATATGGTAGTTTTCCTAGAGATTTCTGGATAGATATCATTTGGACACATCAATTGCATAAGTACTTTGACTTTTTGTTCCACCTCATTTTAGCCCCTGTTTTATAGTGATCCTACTTTCCTGCCTTTATTCCACATATCTGAGTATTCTGTACTCTCACCTTCAGGGAAACTGTGCTAAAGTGAATGAACCTATGCTAAAGTGCTTGTTTAGCTTATGGGTCTATGAAGATTATGTTTATTGATTCCATCTTCAGCATATCATGACCTTGCTCTTTTCTTTACTATTTATGTATCATGCTAAGAAAAAATTTATTGTGCATTTACTTTTCCTTTGAACACTTTCCACTTGCATTATGACAGTTTCTGATTTATCCTTTACATAACCCTCCAAAAACTGTCATCACATCATCCTTCCATCTCGTTTTGTTGTTGTTCATTCACTCTTTCTGAGTATATAAAATATTTTTAGTTTCCTTCATTCGAGCTGTTGTTTCTCCTTAGAATCTGGTCTAAAGTATTCAGAGTAGACACAATACTAAAGCAGACTTTACACAATGCTGAGTGAGTAATTAATAGTTCATATATTTCACAGCTATCTTCCTGCTTTTATACTGTGGTTTCGTGCCTTTATGTCATTTGTATTAGCCCCACATTGCTGAACTGCACTTCTTTTGTAATCCCCTTTAATCCTCACCCTTTTATGCTGAATTGCTACTTAACCAGTTGTTCCCTATCTTGTATTTGTGCAAACTGATTATTCCTGCCTAAGAGTTGTGCCCCATGTTTGTCCTCCCACTTGTATTGAATCTCATTTTTGCCAGCTATTTATCCAATTTGTCAGTGCAATTTGAATTTCAGTCCTGTTCTCCTTTGTTCTCACAGCTTTAGTCATTGTAAATTTCATAACAATATGCAGCATCCCATCATCCCCATCATTAATGATAATGTTGAATGGTCTTGGATTGGGGACAAAGTTGCAGGACTAAGTACATTATTTCATTTTTATAGCAGTGTATTGAGTGCTGTTGTCTTAGGATAAAGTAAAGCAGTGGTTTTAATTACTTGTCAGTCTTCATCTCTTTCTTGTAGGCATCTTTGCTGTAATTTTTAATGCAGATTTTTCCATCCAACCTGCTGCATGAAGTTTTTCCTTTCTCCACCCTTAGAATGCATAGACCAGATTTGATTTTATCCATTTGACTTGGAGAGTTTTTTATGACTTCTCATTTAGATCTCTGACATCTTTGGTTCAATTGACTTCAATAAACAGGTCTTAAAGCTCACCTGCTCAAAATGAAAAGGCTGTAATTATGAGCCAGGATTGTCCCACCTTTAATATAAGATGATTTGAATTATTAACTCCTTTTCTACTATTTTTTGTTTGATAATGTCCTTATCATTTAATTGTCTACATATTGCATTGTTTTTTGTTGGCTCAGAGATTGATCAATGAAGAGTTTTTCTGCTACCAGCCTAGAGGGTCTAGGTCCTTTTGTTGACAATAGGGTTTGGTTTTTGGCTTTCTTTGGGGATTTTCTTGGCTTAGTTTGCCTAAGACTCTGCTGCCACAACTTATAAGTTAATATTTAGCTAATTGCTGTTTTGTAACACTGTCTCTGACATTCCCCAGTGGAAACAGCAATGTTCTTGGCTTGGTATCTGGGTTACCTTTTGCTGTGCCTGGGTGCAAGGGACTCCTGAGGATGCTTAGGTTCTGGCATCAGAATCTGAGTTGGGTGTGCTGGGGCACTCCAGGGACTGGGGAATAAGGCAGGGACTGAGACCCTCCTTTTGGCCATGGGCTTGCTCTTGAAGCCCAGATAGATCTAAAAGTAAATAGATTTAAAAGTAATGACATTATTTTGGCTTTTAGCAGTCACTTTGGACTCACCTTAAACTGCTGGAGGTTTGTGCCTTGGCAGGGCTCAGGAGGAGATGCAAATCTCACACAAGACAGGTATCTCTCAGGCCTTCTTTGCTTTTGAAACTGGGCTATAATTTGTATTAGAAATATTGCATCTTTTCCAAATGAGAACATTCCTCTCTCCTCTCCTATTAAGTGTTGTCACTGTATAAATGGATAATGATGATCAGCATTCTTGATGACACAGCCAGCTCTTTGTGCAGCTTTGCAGATGTCACAGAGAGGCAGTAAAACTTGCATGTGGAAAATAATCCTGAATATGAAATGGGACTGTTACATGAGAGACACTTATCCATTGAGTCAATCTGTCTTTTTTTTTTTTTTTTTTATCAGATATTAGGATACCCAGTTATCTGAAGTCGCCTTTTTCTGAGGAATTGATGTCTAACACTTTGATTTTTGCTTGGACTCCTACTGAATGAAACCTTGCTGGGTTGTATTTACATGAATTGGATAACTTTGGAAAATGAAAGCTCAGCTTTTGTCTTTTGTGTGTATAAGATCTGATTCCTTGCTTTCTTTTTTCAGCTCTTTGAACACTAAAGATTTACATGTACCCTTATGTATCTGAAAACTAGGCAGTAATCCTGCTAGATTTTCATGTAGGCTTTTTGCTGCTTGCAAGATTTTTTTGGAAGCAATCACAGATATCGCTTTTCTTCATTACATTTTGATAAATATTCTTTCAGTATCTCCAGAAATATTCCTCTGCTTTTGGAGATATGAGGCCATTATCATTCCATTAACAAATTTCTAAATATGAATGGCTCCAAAGTTTTAGAACAGAGCATTCACAGCTGTGACCTTTGGAGCTGTGAGCCACAGTTCAGCCATAAACTTTGAAATGTTGTACAAAAAATTATATATTTTATTTTCTTTTATGTTTCACTAGCAAATTTGATAACATTGATGTAATAAAATGTTACTCCTTTATTAGGCCAAGTTATGGACTATTATGAAACATCGATGTTTAGGAGGAGGGGAAAGCTTTTATAAAGCAAAGCCAAGATGAAATAGAGCTTGATCCAGGCTGTTTTCTGGAATGCTGTTAGGTGCTTGTGAATTCTGACTCCTTCTAGCTGTGATGTGATGCTCCTTTGCAGTGTGACAGCTTCAGCTTTCTGCCTGAATGATCTCATCACAAACATGCACCAAGAGTCAAAAATGAAAAAAATGAAAACTCTCATATTGCTTATCTGCTCATCTTCTTGGTGAGGAGAAACTCATAATGTCTGTGCAGAACTTCAGACATAAAAATGCTCTATAAATGCTTAGTGTCATTTCGATGAAGGGAGAGAAGGCTGAGAATGGGATATGATTGCTATCTATAAATGCATTATGGAGGCAAACTCTACAAAGGAAAAGAGAGATTTAAGGTAGAGGACAATGCTGGCACAAGAAGAAACAGATGTAAGAGGGCCATGAATAAATATAGGCTGGAAATAGGAAGGTTTCTATTAGAGTGATGCAGTAGCCTTCAAGACAGAGTCACAAGCCAAAATCTTTCCTGCTTTTAAGATGGAGTTTCAAGTCTTAGAGTCACATACTGTGGTTGCTTGTGCAGAGGGAAACTGAAATTTTGGGAAATCCTTTCCATTGCTCACAAGGCTGACCAGAGAAATCTTCAGCTACAATCAGATGTCCTTCAGAAGGTCTCACCCCTCACAGTGGGCTCACAGCCTGAACATTTTATTCTACTGAAGGAAAGCAGAGACATGGTGTGAACTGGTTTGTTTCCCCAAAGAATCATCATTCTTTAACTGACTGGCATATTATATCCAAGGATAGTATTTTTTATTTTTTTTTATTTGCATCATTTATCCATAAATATGCTGCAAGAGCAAAATATATCTTCCTGGAAGTGGGGTACAGAAGCTTTAGTGAAGTTTAATTTACACACCAGTAGAGTTAGTGTTTTTTTTGCCAGAACATTCATTCCTGTGATTCTAAAACCCTTTGCTTCTGCTGTCAGGGAATGCAAAGGGTGGACAAATGTAGATGCAATTAAGCTTAATATTTAAGTGCAAGTAGTCATCTGCCTCCAAGTGCAAAAAGTGAGGATATTATTTGCTACTGAATCAGCTTGGATAACTTGGATTTTTGCACAGGAACTTAGGCTTCTCAAGACCTACAGGAAAAATAGAACACAGTGAACAAAAGGAGCCACATAGCAGTCAGCAGGATATTCCAGTGGGTAGACTTGAGTTATCTAGTGCAAGTAGCAGAGTGGAGAGGTTTTTCTTTCATGAATGGGAAGAAAAGCTACTCCAGAGGCAGTGCGCAACAAGGACATAACTCAAACTTTCATTGTTGTAAAAACAGCCCTGTGGGACTACCTAGCCAGGCTGGGAATATAATAGGGAACAGACAAAAAGCCTAAAAATTTACCATTTGGAGATCTACTACTTTGATGGAATCCAACTGAAAATAGTTTCAGTGTGTGGAATTCTTTGTTGTGTAGCCTTAGGAAGGGTCTTGAACTTTAAAGTTTGGAGTCATCTGCTACAACCTTCACAGGTAAGCACCATTCTGGACAGCTGGACTGGGGTTATGTGGTGTGTAGCATTTCTGCACAAAGGAACCAGAATTGCTATTTGTGGAAACATAAGCTTACTGATAATTGTACTCACTCCACGCTATTAATTAGAGGCTAAACAATGATATTGCTGTTGCCATTGACAACTGAGTCTATAACCTTGGTTTTTTGGATATTAGCATTAAGAAACAAAAATCTGTTCCCCATTTGTTACGGTATAGAAAAGGAAGGAAGACTCAGGCTTGCAGCTGAAAAAAAATGTAATTTGCAAAGAGCCATGCATTAAGTTGGCCTCTAAATTTATACTAATTAACAAAGAAGGCCCTGGTGGATAATTTGCCTCCAAGTGGCAGCCAGGCTGTCTTCTTACATGAGAGAGAAACCAAAATTACACTGTACTGATCCAGAGTGACTGTAGGCTAGTGCTCAGGGCTTGGTTTTGAGGTGGAAGTAATTCCAGGATTCCAGTTCCAGGTTGATAAATTTAAGCTGTTCCTGTGAGACTTGTGCCATAACCCAAAGGAAATATTTGTGACTGTGATCTTCATTTTTTTTTGCCTATGAAAACTGCAGGCAATATTTGTTTCTTGGGTGATAAAGTCTGTGTGATGCTTTGTGCTGCTAATGTGGTGCAAAGCAGCTGCAATGCTCTGTGGATTTGGGCTAACTCTTCTTGGTGGGAATGGGGCTACCTGGGGGAAACCTGAGTTCTCACACACTGTTTAAAAACCAGATAGCAGATGTCTGTTATCTACAGCTTGCTTCCCTGTGTTCCAGTTTTTCCCTACAGAAAGCATCTGCTAAAGTTATTTTGAAGTAAAATGCATGGGTTAGGGAAGAGTAGATTTTTTTGATAATATATGAGGAACTTCATGGTGTGAGGTCAGAAAGTCATTGAATGGTGTCATCTTATAGGAGTCTGATCTCTGTCAAACCACAAGCCATCCCCCACAAAATAGTTTAATGCTGCAAAAGAAATGGTGCTCTATTACTTCTTATATTCCAAGCTGATACTGGAAGCTTAACCATTTTCATTTATGGCTCTTCTCTTTTACATGTTTTTTTGTCAAATTTTAAATCACAGCTGATTTAGTGCTGCCTGCACCAATAGCAGTGATGACATCTGTGGAACAATGCTTTCCAAATCTGTTAAATCTCCCTGAAGGGCATTTGCTGAAACACTTTTCTATGTTTATGTAACTGGTTGGGTCATTAAAGAATTGAGAGAGGATTAAAAGAGAGGTGGGAAAAAACCTCACTCTTTCTGTATCTGCAATTACAATGATGCTTTGATGGGGAAGCACTTGAGCACTGCCTCAACTGGGCAATCTCAGTGTATGATAAACAGTATTTGGGTAACATATTGCTCCTACTGGTTTTATGTACCTGAATAATGCAGACCATCAGTGGGCTGAGAAAGACCCCAATAAACTGGACAAAAGTAATGAAATGTGTCTATATTAGGATACAGAACTCCAGAGGCTAGATCTCACCTCCCCACTTGTTTTCATACAGTATCAAATACAAATTAAACTGAGCTATATTTCTAGATGTGGAATCCTCTGGATAGCAAAGATTATTAGCTTTGGAGGATGTGTCTACATAAAAAATGGCAGGGTGGGAAGCACATTTTGCTGGTGTTGATTAAACTGGAGCACACATAGCCCAGTCCCTGGCAGGATTGCAGCAGTCCCACTGGAGTCTGTGCTGCCACAGCTTCTCACTTCCTGCGAATTACACTGGATTAAACCCACCATGGGACACGTTCCTAGCCTGCTTTTGTCAGCTGCACAGAGATGCTGTGAATGTAAAACAGGAGGAAACCTCTTACCAGAGTCAAATACATGTCCACCCCCACTGCTTCACTCAGAGACTCTTCCCTTCCTTGCAGGTTCAAGGGTTTCTGTGCTGAGATGGGTGACAGCAGGTCACAGACATCTGCAAGGCCACTGCTGCCCCTGCTTTGCACTGCTTCTGCAGATATCTATATCTATCTATATCTATTCTGCCAGGGGTGATCACTGCAAAGAGAAAGCCAAGACTGGCAGGTTAAATTATTTCTTTGGCCAAAATATCTGCAAACTTCCAGAGAAGAAGCCTCTACTCTGTGGGAATTCGCCCTCTAACTGCTCTGATTAAGTGGCAAAGGTGGATTACTGCTTCTGGTAAAGGTAGCATATGGGACTGGGAGAGACTTCAGAGTTAATTGAGTGCTATCCCTGGCTAGCACAAGCACTGTATTACATTTCCTTTACTGTAAGACTGTATATTAAAACCAGGTTTTTTTGTCCCTCTTGTTCCCTTCAAAAAACTAATCTAATTCTTGAGTCCATATATTTCAAGCTCAAGAAATCCAATTTAAAGCTTGTACTCATTTTTTCTTGTGTGAACTCTGATTTTAGCCTAAATAATTTAGTGCATAACAATCATGTTCCTTTCTGTCTCTCTGCCTCAACTTTCTTCTTGACTTTTCACAAAAAATAAGTTCTTCAGTCCTTTGATTATCCCTATAATTCTTCCTTGAACCTCTCCCGTTTAAATTTTATTTCCCTTAATAGCAAATATCCTTCCCCACCTCTGCAGAAACAGCTCTTATTTATGTGTGTTTGGATTTGTTTTTTTCATGTCTGCTTTTCCTCATTATTAGTGGTCCACAGCCCTCCTAAAAATCAACAAGCAGAAAGAAATCCTTCTTCTTCTTAACAATTTCTAAGAGTGGAGCATTCAGCCTTGTGGCAGTTTCAGTTCAAAACCAGGCAGAAACACCAATTTCATGTTGTGGTTTTGATTTGCCAATTTGAGATTTCCTGGGCCAATGCACCAAATTATCTATCTATCTATCTATCTATCTATCTATCTATCTATCTATCTATCTATCTCTCTATATCATCTATATCATCTATATCTATCTTCATCTATATCCATATCCATATCCATATCCATATCTATATCTATATCTATATCTATATCTATATCTATATCTATATCTATATCTATATCTATATCTATATCTATATCTATATCTATATCTATATCTATATCTATATCTATATCTATATCTATCATCTATATCTAATCTATATCTATATCATCTATACCTATATCTATCTACCTAGATATATAATCTATATCTATCATCTAATCTATATCTAATATATCTATCTATATCTATACCTCTATCTATCTGTCTGTCTATCTATCTATCTATCTATCTATCTATCTATCTATCTATCTATCAATCTCATATCTTCTCCATAGTTTACATGAGAATTTCAGTCCCAGTTAGTGCTTCTTCTCATCCCCTCCCATCTGGGACCTGACTCTTCCTTCTCGTCTGACCTTGATGTTATTTCTCTGCATGTCATGCTATTCTTTTCTTTTCACTCAAGAGAGGATGGAAGGTCTGCAAGTCTCATCTGTGCAGTGAAAGAGTTCATATCTCTCCTGAGACCTGCAGATGGTCATGTGATCCCTGCCAAATTGCTGCTGGAGGTGTTTATTTGTTTATTTGTTTCCATTTTATTAACCTAGTCTTCAATGGTATCCACTTCTTTGTATACTGTAGCCCAGTTCTTCTTGTCAGTGAAAAAAAATTCCATTTGTGAGTTATTTTTCTTTGTCAGTGCCTCTGAATGTTTCTTCCCTGATTGTTAGTGACTTCCCTGATTGTTAGGTCAAAGCTGATTCTTGAAGAACCTCATGTCCTAATTTCCTTTCAGCTATAAGCCTTCCTTTCCAAAAAGCACACTCTATGTCTGCTCAGACTGCTTCTCATCCTCACAGTTCCTCTGCTAATCCCCATCTCTTCCTGTTTTACTATTAATTCCCAGTTTGTTATCATAGGCTTTGCTAGAGTTAAGACAGATGGGATCAATCACGTCCTTTGTCTAGAGTGTAGGTTATCTTGTCAAAGAAATGTATGAGGTTAATCTGGTACAATCTACTTTTGCTAAGCCCATGCTGTATTTTATGCCATTTTCATTTGACCTCTATGTGTTTAATTATCTTTTTCCTTAAAGGCTGTTCTAAAGCTTTACACCACTGAAGTCAAAATTCAAGGACTATGGTTATACACACACCTTCTCTCCAGCTAAATACAGGCACTACATTTTCTCATAATTTGTCTTACAGTATCCTAGTTGGTAGATCTATTGCAAAGTATTGGTAGATGAATAAGAAGTTTCAGATTACAGAAGTGCACTTCTGGTTCAAACCCTTTATACATTTGTCTTAACAGGTGCTGATGTTTATTGGAAATTCTTGCCCAAGCAAAAACAAGCCATGGAATTAAGGGTTGCATACACAGAAATGTAGTGAACAGAGGACCACAAGTAAGACAATTTTCATGACAGTTTGGCTAAAAAAGATGGTGAGAAAAGTGGAATTGGTCCCTGGAAAGTGAGATGTACCTCAGCTAGGGCAACACTTTGTTGTTACCTGTCATAAGGGGAATTACCTGATTGCCCAGTGAAGGGAGAAGCTAAACCAATGTAAGCTTCAGTCTGTGACTGTGGAGGATGCTCTTCAACAAGGGGTTGCTGGCCTGCTGCCTCTGTTAACTAAAAGCAAAGAAAAATATTTAAACCAGAATCTGGGAAAGATCCCACATGTATGGGAGCAATACAACCACCAGTTCATCTATAAGAAGAATTGGAAAGGCAAATCTGTCTGGTCAGACCTCAGCTGACTGACATGAGCATGAGCAGTGACATCTCCAAACCTGCAGATGATATTAAGAATGTTTTCTGGTTAGTCAAGTACTGTGCTGATAGTGAGTAACTTCAGAAAGTGTAGTCCACAAAACCCAGCAGATAAAGAAAAATGTAGAATTAGAGAGAAATAGCCTCTAAATAAATTTTGCTTGTGCTATACTGAGCATTTAGATAGCAGTTGCAACTCAGGGAAGAGATCTTGGAGTTGTCCTTAACAGTCCTTTAAAATCACTGCTTGGATATCACACCAGCCAGAAAGTCAGCTCAGTGTGAAGTATCACTATCAATGTACTGAGAGCAAACCAGAAATCACTATTTTGCTCTTATCTAAAACTCTGATACACTTTTTGAGTACTTTGTGTGATTCAGAACTTCACAATTTAAAAAGGACATGGTGGGTAATGAAAAGATAGTGGAAAGGTCAACCAACCAGGAGGGTGAAGAAATTTCCTTATGAAGAAAAACTAATAAGGCTGTGCTTTCTCAGGATGGAGTGGAGGCCAGTGGGAATATGGTGGTAGTTCATTACAACATCAATTGGCAGGTAAGATAGCACAAATCCAGGGCTACACCTAGGGTGTCTAGTCTGAGGTCTGGGTCTCTTGATTTGATATACTCTTCTAGTGCAAGACTAAAACAAGAAATATTAATTAATTAATATTAATTAAGACTAGCATAAATTGGTTTGAAACAGACACAAGAGAGTTGATTTCTGAATGTTTAGAAACAGAAGGCAGTGAAGGCAGATTGCATCAGTGGGGTCAGAAGAGAAATGCA
This sequence comes from Oenanthe melanoleuca, assembly GCF_029582105.1. Classification (NCBI taxonomy): domain Eukaryota; kingdom Metazoa; phylum Chordata; class Aves; order Passeriformes; family Muscicapidae; genus Oenanthe; species Oenanthe melanoleuca. The sequence goes on along the minus strand of NC_079333.1, from coordinate 18,795,531 downwards.
CAAATTAATGGACATTTATTTAGGTCCATAAAATGCAGGCAATGGAGGTACACCACAAAGGATTCAGCCTAGGAGTTGTGGAACTTGCAGGAGTATTAGGAGGATAAATAGTTAAGTAACTGTTCTCTCTCTGCTAATGCAGAGTACTGGGCTAGAAGGTCTGATTCAGCAGGGCTTCCCAATGCTTTTGGTTTTACAGGGTCCCCTGACAGCATGGGATTTGTTGCTGTAAGTGGATTCCTGAATGGGAAAATGTGGAGGTTAGTGAAAGTCAGGGAAAAAAGCAGTGTGAATTTTCCCAAGCTACTCAAAGGAAAATAGAAGGGGAAAATTAATAGCAAAATCTAACATCTGGTGCTGTGGACAGAAGGAATGTGTGAGAAACGTAATGTTTTAGTAAAAGCATGTTCACAAGAGGTGCTGCCTTCCTTGGACCAATGAGCTTAATTCTATCCTTGGTTCTGCGAACCAGTCTATAAAAGTGTGATTAGTTCTGCAATAAATCCCTTCTTCTGCTTTCTGGATGAAGCCTGTGGTGCTGTATTCTCCCCAGCCTTACAGCAACAGGAAAAGGCTGTCTCTCAAAAGGGTTCACAGCTGTTTTCCACAGGACTCATTCCTATTCCAGTAGGAACTATGTCCCTTACCAAAAGGTCTGTCCTGACCTCAGCTCAGACTGTGCAGTTGATTGTGGCTGGTGATCAGAGATGCTCCTTTTCCAGCTTTTCTGCCTGCATGGGCTATCTCTCTGACTAAGAAGAAAAATAAAAATAAAAATATATGTACACATATGTGCACAGACAAGGAAGGATAGAAGTATGGTTGTTCAATATTTTATAGTAACTGTGGCTGGAGGTGTGTAGAGAGGCAGTTATTTATTTTATTGAAATCCTCATTATCTTCTTATAAACCCTCCCTCTTAGTTAGTTCCTCACCTTATAAATTTCATTAGCTTGGTGTGTTTTGGGTAGTGTAGAATATTTGCCAAGACAGAGAAATCACAGATTGTTTTCCATTTCTTTCAGCTGTTTTTACCTCAGTGGGGAACCTACCATTATGTGGCCAAGTAAGATAAGATGTAGCTGTACCATTCAAGCCCTTTTGAAAATAACAAGGTATTTTGTTTCTGACTTTTGTCTGACCTCACAACTGCCCTTTTCTAGTTTGTCCTTTAAAAATACCTGTACATGTGAAGGCAGAGGGATGATGCAATGCCTGTCACAATAGGGTCCTCCAGAGAATGCAACTTTGAACAGAGTAGCATTGGTCCTGAACAAGGTTCTGCTGGGGGAAACAGAGAGATTTGGCATGCTGATGCAATTGGATGGCAAGACTGCAGGGTGAGGGACCACAACTGCACTCCTGAGCTTTTCAAGAAAAGAAGTTCACAGGTATGTGGTCTTGGGAGAAGATGGAGCCTTTAAGGCAAAACAAAACCAAACTCAACTAAACAGGGAGGGAGAACAAGGTGGAAACAGAACAGAAATTCTGACAGACCTAGGTAAATAAGGTTTGGATCCAATTTAAATAACACAAACCATTAAATACCAGCTAAGACATTCTCAGTGGTAAGAAGCAGAGGGATGCAAATGTACTAAATTGAGCACGACCATGAGGAACATTACACCAGTCCCACATGGTGCAAGTCAACATCTGCTTTTCCAGGAGCATGGTGGCTTTCAGTGGAATGTCCTGCTGAGCTGTGTGCTCCTGCCTAGATGGAGCTTGCAGAGCCACTGAGCCCCTCCAGGCTACACTGGCAGCCTAAGATGCTGAGAGACTGGAGGTAAGAGACAGCACACCCCTCCCTGCAAGACAATAGCTGTGAATGTTTGACTGCTTAAAATCAAATCATGAGCCTCAGAGTATGGAAAACTGGCAGAGAATTGAGAAGGAGTCATTTCAGCTCAGCTGATGACTGAGTCCTGGCTTTGCTATTAAAAAACACACAACAAAGTGGCCCTGCTCTGTCTGGCAAGGGATAGTCACATAGAACTAACTTTATTCTGTCCTTTATTCAGTGTCCTGGCCAACACAGCCTGGAAAGTACCAAGTACTTAAGATTCAGGCAATCATACTCATAAGAGCATTTTTGCATTGCATGCAGTATCTCTCTTTAAAATAAATACTTAGGAAGACACTTTTTTCACCCCTTTATAATTAAAAAATATCCCTGACATCTCTAATACAAAATAAGCAGAATTCCTTGTAATTTAAGATCAAAACTTTTATATAAATGAGATGACTATTTTACAATAACAGTTCCAAACTACCCATATTCACTATACTGTAAACTGCAGTATTTGGCACCATTACTTCAGTGCTAAAACAATGAAAGTCTTAGAAAATCGGAGCATGGTGATTGATACAGAATTCAGTTTATCTGCCTTAGGAAGATGTGATGAAATAAAGATTTGTATGTGTACAACTTATGATTTATCGTTGAAACTGGAGTCATATGAGCCTCCAATTCTATGTATGGGCTATGCAACAGCCTGGATTGAAAGCTGCATTCTAAATTGCACTGTTGTTCCAATTGACTTCTATGTCTACATTGAATTAGGCTGCAATAAAACTGTATGTGTGTGTGTGTGTGTGTAAGTCTGCCAATGGGAGAGATTTGCTCCATTTTCTACTGGGAAATAGACTTCCCAGTTTCCTTTATGTCCCCCTGAGAAATTAGTAGATTCCTAAGAATATTGCTGAATAATATAGACTTGCAGTAGGGATCTGTGTTCCCATGGTTTCCAGTTAGTATGTCTTTGAGGAAGGGGACTGTGGAAGAGCTTTAAAAGGTTATGTTGTTCTAGGAATTTTCTCTCTTTTTCTTTTTTTCTAGGGCAAGAAGATTTTGTGTTTGGTAGTGAGGCAGACTGGAATATGAACACAAAAAGAGAAGCAATAAGTGTTTGTTAGTCTCACAGAGGTCTAAAGTTTTGTACAAAATACAGGTGGTATGGTGATTTTATTACAGCAGTTTTGCAACCTTATCAAATTCTCTCAGTGTTCCACTTTTCACGTGCCTTTGGAATATTAAGTTTTAATTCATAATATCCATACAATTACAGATCTGAAAATAGATAATTTTCAGGTTAGCACTGGGTCAGAGGAAGGGAAGGGGGATGGACACAGTGGGCAGCTCTTTCCTGCTGAAGCTGTAGGGATCCCTGCTGTGGCATTCTCTCCATCAGGGACAGGTCAGCCAGATCTGTGATACAAAGCTTCTCTTCAACCCTCAGGACTTGAAGGTGGCTTTCCAGCATTTTTATGCATAGAATCAGTTATCAAATTTCCCTCTATATTCAAAGCATGGATAAAGGGACACATGAACTCAAATGCAGGAAATAGAAATATTATCTAACTTCAAAGGTGCTTTCCTGAGCTACTAAACTCTATCACTGGGTCTGCTTTGAGTAGAAAGCCCAGTAGCCTGGGCACTGTTTTTCTCTAGAGGGTGTGCATGGTCTTTGCACTGTGCATTAAAGCCAGAAAATTTCAGGAGAAGTGGATTTTGGAGCAGAGGCAAAGAACTGCCAATTAAATGCTTGTCATAAATAAAACATAAGAATAAGATACTATATTTGAATCTAGACTATTTTTTTTCCTTCTAGGAATCTGGAATGAACTTTGCCAAAATATTAGGATTTCTGACTGACTTGTCACTCCCCCTCAGCCATCTTTCAAATGGGTCAAAATGTAAATGCAGTATTGTGTACATAAAGTGAAGTCTTCCTCCAGCAGCTGATTCACTGACAGGAAGAGTCTATTGCCTAGCTACAGCTCAAAGAAGATTATTCTGAACTTTCAAGGTGGAAAGATATGCTTTTTGGTGCTGAAGATCCTGAGCTTGACTCTCAGTGTTTATGACACTGCAAGAATGGAAGCTGCAAAGTCAAATTTTCTACAGTATAACGTGGTGCCAGTGTACCAGATGACACCAGTTAATGTTATAGGCTGCTATCCTGCTTTGGCAGAAGTAGGGGTGTAGGAACAGCTGTTCTCATGGTTCATCTGCTTTGTCTTGCCTCTCTCTGAGGAAGATACCTGCAGTGATTATGAATTTGGGTCAGTCACTCAGGAAAGTCTCAGCTACTTGTTGCACTTCTGGCATTTTAGAGGAAACTATTCTGGGGGATAGTGGAAACAGGAAGCCAACTTTGGAGAGCTCAGTATGTTCAGTCATGTGCCTCAGCACAGTCTGAGTACTGGTTTTACTTCCAAACTGGTTTTACTTCCAAGCAGCTGAAGAATTTTAGAGTTAAAAAAAAAAAAAAACAACCAAGCTTGCAATTGAAAGGCTTTTGAAAGTTTATATTTGAAGACTTTGGTGAGTATCAGCTAATGCAGCACCATTGAATTAAACAGAAATATCTCTGAGTATCATCAAGGGGGTCATTCTTTATATCAACTGAAGCAAATGCCTCAAATGTAGCTGGAAATGTACCACTTCATGCTAAATAATTCTTTATGCATTTATACTTTGTTTTGCATGGTAGTCTTGTACCCAAGATTCTAAAAAATGGAGTAGACTTAAGCATCTTCTAGAAATTGTGGCTTCTGATTTTTAGTTATAGGTAACCAAGATGCATTCTCTAAAGACAGGATCTCCTCCCTCCCCCTTTTCTGTTTTGGGTCTTTGCACATCAGGCAGAAACTCTGTCCCACCAGCCCCTCTAGCACAGTTGGTGACTCTCCTCCAAAGAGTACAAGCTCTTTCCAGCAGGTTTAAGATTATGAGGCCACACCTCTGATTTAATAAGGACTCTACAGTGCATCTGGGAAACTTGGGGCAAGCATCCATCCTACTTGCCTTCAAAATTAATTGAAAAAGCACATCACTGGTAACTTGGTGACCACCTCAGAACACACAAACTGAATTAAAAGAAACTGGTTTCTGTTTTGGATATCATCTATCCATAGCTCCCATAAAAATTATGGACACTAGGCTCAAAGATAGGCTGTTTTCCTGAACCTGTACCTCAACACAATTTCAGCACATCTCTCTCTCTTTGTGTCATTCTCTCAGAGCATGTTCACATTCCAGTGTTTGCCAACACACTGATGACAGTCTTTCTGTATCAACAAGGGCAAATAATAGCTTTTGAGGAAGTTTTATTGAAAGGTGTGTTAAAAATTGCTCAGTGGCCAGAAAGTTACCATATTTAAGTCTAAGTGAAACATAAACAGCCAGTTAGAGACTTCTGGAGATGATAAATAGTCTGTTGGGATCATTTTAAAAGATTCACTAAGCAATGGCTTCTTTTTCTAAATGCTAAAACCCAAAATGTCATCTGAATAAAATAGTGTATATGGCCACCCTATTAGGTTAGCTATTGCCTTTAAGGAAGCCACATACCTAATGGATCTAATTGCTCAAGGAGCACTATAAAATTCCATTTTTCTTTTGTAAAATACGTTAGATCATGTTCAAGCAAAAATAGTTTAGTGATTGATATTCTTTCTAATTCTAGAACTGGAATCTGAAGCAAGCATTGAAATGGTCTGATGAAATTGTAAATAGCATGCATGTGGTGAAAAGATAGCAAATTTGTGCTAAATTGTACTTCTAAAATATTACAAAAATAATGTTCTGAGCATAATTGCATTCCAGTAGAATGGACAGGTGCCTGGCAACAAAGCTGAACCAATGTATATATACCAAAGAAAATAATATCTTGATGGAAAAGGCTCTTGTTAAGCTTAAGCTGGTGCAGATTTTGCTGGTGCACACAATGGGAGACACTGAAAATGAAAAAAAATTAAACTACTTTACAGGAACTGCATTTACAGGACATGGGAACAAGACTCATGCCTTTCTGGAAGGTCCTGGAAGATTTATTTCTTGGTTCAGGCAACACTCCCTTCAGCAAGAACAGCTGAACACATGTTCATAGGAGAACATTACACAAACCCCACAAAATTAAAAAAATGATAATTTTGTATTTTGATGCCCACTAGAAAATATTAAGACATTCTCAGTACTGAGTTGGAGAAGTGTAGGGTTTTGGTTAATTTTTGAGGGGTTTTAGGTCCCCCTTCCTCCTAAGCATGAAGTGAATCTGATGGCGTTCAATGTGCGTAAAAAAAAAAAAAAAACCAGGACACATGATGTTTCATTTTGGTACCTGAAAAATGGGAGCAGTCTTAAAATAGTTGTCATGATGTAAAAAGTCACCTACTGTGGCATGGTCCTGGCTATTTTAATGCACATAACTTAAAACCAGGTGAGGACAGAGCTGCTCAACATGAGCAGGTTCCTGGAGGTGAGCTTGGTGATGTCAAGCTCAAGGTTTACACTCTTGGAGTAACCACTGCTCTGTGCAGTAAGCTACAGCTCTCAGCTGCCAGTCAGTGTCTAGTCAACCTGTTGGGAGCTTTAATACTGACAGGGAACAAGGCTGTGATGAAATATTCCTTTTGAAATGTAAGCACTTTCCCCTGCAGCCCCAAACAAAGGTCATGTGTGCTCAGACATGGAACTAGGTAAGTTGTTAAATATCATGGAATTATAGAACGGTTTGGATTGGAGGGAACATTAAAGCTCATCTAATTCCAAACCCCCTGCCATGGGCTGACCAGGTTGCTCAGAGCCCCATCCAGCCTGGCCTTGAACACTTCCAGGGAAGAGACATCCACAGCTTCTCTGGGCAACCTGTTTCTGTGCCTCAGTACCCTCACAGTAAGGAATTTCTTCTTAGTATCCAATCTAAATCTCACCTCTTTCAATTTAAAGCCTTTCTCCCGTCTGTTACCCCATGGCCTTGTAAAATGTCCATCTCCTGCTCTCTTGTAGACTGCCTTCAGAGCCTGGGAGGATGCTTCAAGGTCTACACAAACACATCCTGCATCTCAAAAGAAAGGGATTTGCCTGGGGGACCATCACTGGGGCTCCCAGCTTTGCAGTGCAGCTGGAGGAGCAGTGGGATGGCAACAGACTCCCCTGGGGACAGTGCTGGGCCCTTCAGGCATCACTTTAAGCAAATGAGTAACACTTCATTTCAATGCACAATGCCAAGCGTGTGCTGAATATTGTGCTGAAGTAGGAGCTTAAAATCCCAGCTGTCTGCCTGCTGCTTTTTGTGCTCACAGAGCATCTCTCTTAGCTATTTAACTCGTGGAGGCTGTGGCACACCAGCCTGAACAACTTGCTGGCACTTTTGGGGCTATTGGAGGGATGTGCCTGGGCTTAGATGCAGCACACAAACACACAGTCATGTGGAGAAACCTATCACTGTTTTCCAGGCATCACTTCTTCAATACTAAAGCTCTGAATTCTTGTAAATAGCTTAAGATTTGGATGTGAGGGAGGAGGATGCTTGAAAACATTGGTTACATTTCTTTTGAGAGGGGTATTTGTGTCTGCACTGAGTAAAGGTATGGTGTCCTCAATAAAAAGTGCTGCATTTCCTCTCATGATTATACAGCATATTTCTTCCTCAGGGGCTTTTCTGCTTATGCTTGAAAATTATTTTACCTACCACTGCCATGGGTTTCCCTGGGATCAAAAGGAAACACACAACTGAAGCACAGCTTGCTGCTGAACATCAGCCTCTTTTAATGTAATTACAATTTTGTTGTCACTGGATGGTAGAAGCCAGAGAGGATCAATTCAGTCAAGTCTGTACCAACTTTTTCTGAGGTGGACCAGAGGAAGAAGGAAAAAAAATTCCAAAGCTTCTGGCAGCAGGAAGCCAGCAGAATTTAGGTTGAACTGAGTTGCAAATGCCATTGGTAAGCAAGTTTTTGTAATCAACACAGAAACTTAATATATTGTACAGTGTTGCAAAGATATCAGCTGTGGCTTGGTAACCTCCTGAAATATTCCTTGTCTTTCCTTCATGAGATATCCACAACTGTTTTTGTATTTATGACCTTCCACCCAGGTTTTGTTTTATAGGAATGACTGGGGAATTGCTCTGCTCCCAAGCAAAATGACTGCTGGATTATTTTGGTATTTCTGGTATCTACTCTGCTACTGGTCCCTCATCAAGAAGACCAAATGACACATATTCAAAGCAAAGAGGTAGCAAATGTTGCAAAAACTGGAGTAAGTTTGTGGAAAGGCCTGCTAACCAGATATACAGTCACAGTATTTGGGTTGGTTCACAAATGATTTACAAAGAAGGAGGGAAAAAAAGGGAAGAATATCATCACATAATTTACTTGCAAAATAAATAAATAAATAAATAAATAAATAAATGGAATAAATCGTTTGACTGGCTCTGGTTTTTAACATAAGAGCTCAATGGAAATGAAAGAGGACTCTGTAGTTCTCATTACTGAATTACATTTTCTTTTAAGCCTGACTGTGAAAGGGAGAAGTGAATACTTAGATGTTGTTTGACCAGAAGCTGATGAATGCACTCTTTAGAATGTAAATATGCGTTTTCCAGCAACCAGAAATATGTAAAATGTGAATAGATTTATTTGCAAACTGATTAGACTCTTTCTTGGTCTCATAGGGTGTGAGGAGATACAATTAAACTCATATAGTAATTGGATTTCTCCCCCCACATACCCCTTATAGCTCACATAAGGCCCACTTCATAGTTATACCTTTTGAAACTCCAGAGTCCAGAGAGAAATCATATTTGCTTATAAAGTAGTTGATGATGATCTGAAAGACCACACAGGCAGCAATAAACAGTCCCCTAGGCGTACAAGAAATATGCAGTCAGTCAGGTTTTTCAGCTCCCCAGGAAAGTAAGCATTTTAAAAACAATTTCCTTTATATATTAAAAAAAAAGCCCTTTTTATCACAAATATAATCTGGAATAAAGGTCAGCTACAGACTAAATATCATGGAAAGATATGACCATCTGATAACTCTCTGGCATGCCTTGTCTAGCACTCATTGATTGTGAGCATTAGCCAGAGGTATATAAACACTTATAAATATTGTATGTGTGAGCCTAGCTGCACTTAGATTGATGATTAATAGGTCTGCTGTTGGTAATCTATGGCATCTCTTTTGCATGGAGAAAGCAATTAGAAACACACAGACAGACCTTAGATGATACACAGCATAAAATTGAAAGCCTGAAGTACCTGCATGCAGCAGTCTGAATTAAATATACAGATACAACCTTTTGTAGTTAGTGGCAAAGTGTCAAAGCTTTTAGGCTGAAAACACAATTCAGTTTGCTCTTATCTTTTTGCATGATCCCTAATGTTTTCTGTGGATTTTTTTCTTCCTATTTTTATTTAATTTTTAATATATTACCCTGTGATATAAAATAGAACAAAATCTACAGCACCTGACTGGCATTTTAAATTAACAATGCAGATCTAAACTAGATAATATGTGGAATTAATAAGAACAGCGTGGTTACTAAATGAACAAGTGTTAAAGCACCACCCTTTGCAGGGGTGCAACCCATCACTTAGTGATTTTTCCCTGTGTCCTCACTGGTGTGGCACTGGGCAGGCTTCCCCAGGCTTGTCCTGAGAGGCATTTCTTCATCTGGGGGATGAATTTTTTCACCCTCAGGAGTGTGGGGTAGCAGCAGGGCTGGGCAGGGTATCAGCACCCCAAATGTGAAGGTGCCTTGGCAGGGAAGCAACACGAAGCTGAGCAGGTGTGGAGCTGATGTTAGGTGATAATTTCCTCTTTCAGAAGCCTTTTAAATATCTGCAGATCACTTAAAGACCAGCAGATTGCTGTCTGTGGGCACATCAGTCAGCTGTCCTCCCACTTTCAAGATGTCACCTGTAGCTTAATTTCAGTTTAATTTATCAGATAGGTAAGAAGAGTAAAGGACCACAAGCTGCACAAGCTGGGGGTGTGTGGAGTCCATGGGACCCTCAGACTGCCTGGCCAAAAAGTGACCCTGGGGCTCCCATGAGATGTGTGCACTCACCCCTCCACACTCTCCCCTGGGAGATGCATGGGGTGGGGATGGGAGCAGCATGGAGAGGGCTCAGGCAGTGCTGTGGGCTGAAACAGGGATGCTTGAAACAGGTGGAGGCAATCAGAGGGTAAGGAAAATGTGGGAATGCACATCTCAAGGGAAGAAGGCTTCCACAAGATCTTCCTGACTGTGTAAGAGACTTATTTGCTATTCTGTGTTAATCTGCATTTATTTTTATTTTGGGGGGAAATAGGTGTTCAGGGGTTTTTTATTGCTTTAAATTTCTGTTTGCATATCTGTAATTTTGTAGAAGAAATTATGAAAGCTCTGCAGCAGCTTATTCAGAGATAGCATTTGCTACTACACTTTCACCTGAGGGAGAGTAATTGTTAATATGGGTGGAATTTTTTTATAATTAGGGAATTAACCCCTTCATAACTCCCCCAAGGAACTTTTGGGAAGGAAAACATACCTAATTATGCCTTTCTCCATTTAGTTCATTAGAGAATAATGGAGTGCTTGATTAAACCATAATTTTACATTTATCCCCAGTTTTGGAATTCTTTTTAAGGTACAAAGAAAAAAATCGCTTCTTCTATCCTGAAATTTCACCTGCTGCTTCTCAGGTAAGGAGAAACTTTTTCAGCCTTCATATAGTTTGGTTGTAAAGACTTCATATTTTTGCATTAACCACCACAGCAGGCTGTCGATAAGGGGTCTTTCTTTGCTTTGTCTTGATACCTTTAAAACACAGGAACATTTGAACTCAAAACACTCTCCAAGCTTGGCTAAAGATCTAAATTCAACCTTAAAGCACCAGGTAATTCATGTCCAGTTTAAAGTCCTGTCCTTAAGCTATTGTACCTACAAATTGAAAGGGTCACCAAACCACCAGGAGATCTTTCCTAGCTCCAGTAGGTGCCACAAGCCCTCAATGCAAACAGTAGGCAAAAGTCTGATGTTAGACACAGAGAGAGGTTCAAACTTTCCTCTGAATTTCCTTACTTTTTGTGCATCCAAGGTCAGAACCTTAATGTTATCTGAATATATCGTGTTTTGTGATTTAATAAAGCAATGCTAGAGGCTAAAGGTCTAACTACTGAGCGAGTTATTTTTAAAATGTCCTTCAACATTGTGAGAGTCTTGTGGATAAAGTAACTTTTTTTTTTTATATAAGTCATCAGGGAGAGTACTGGCCAGGGGATGATAAAACTTATGATAGCAGCTGCTCACCCAATTTAATTTTGCTGGTGTTCACAACTGGGGAGCTTCCAACACAGCTGTATGTAAATTAAACTTTTGAACTACTCAGAGCCAAAGAGCCTACAGGGCCCTGCTTCACTTGAACATTCCCAGTCAGCAATGGAAATGTGTGTGTGACTTGGCAGCTGGTTCATTCTGGAGCCTCCAAAAGGCAATGCTCCCTGCTTTCCCTTTTCCCTTTCCAGAGCTATCATTAAAAAACACATCAATTAACAGTTCCCTGCAGTTTAACACAGGATGTAAACCACACCTCATTATTAATGTCACCCAGGTAGGCATTCAAAGTCCCAGGGCTGTAACAGGGGCATGGAAATCTCCAGGAATCTTCCAGAAAGGAAATGTCTCCTGTGTCAGTGCATCCCTATTTGTGAGGCTGTAAGCCCATTTATTCTAGTTCTGTCCTACCTTGGGAGCTGAATTTCCAGTTTCAGGTGTCCCCTTCTGTAAGAAGACTGACTGCATTCTCTTTGTCTCCATTTTATATTGCACCATTGTACTTTATTGCACAGTTTATTGCAAGCCTCCCCTATTCCTTTTGATCTAGCTGGAACAGCAAGCTCTTACAGCTGCTGCTATCTGTGGCATGCCTAGCTATGACCCCACTCATCTCTTGGTTCCATGGCTTGTCCTTCTCAGAGCTCCCATGCTCAGCTACTTCAGCATTTTGATGTGATTTTCCAGGGGTCTAAGGATAAGAGGAGTGGTAAGGGGGAAAGGGACAAGTGTTATCTTTCAGCTTATGCTGCACTGAAAACTGCTCAAACTCCTGCCCATTAAACTGGGGCACATGATCAGCCATTACTTTCCCAGGCATAACAAGTGGGAGTTTTCCTATCTAATTTGAGACACATAAAAATGAAGCATCTCATCAAAGGTAAATGTTTAAACTCTGTCTGTAGTCAATAGAGATAAAATGAAGATCAATGGCTCCAGAGAGCAATTAGTGCTACTACCTTAGATAACTATTCTAGAATGACATAAAAATGATGAATCCTCTCAAAGTACTTCCCTTACTGGAGAGTGAACCTAAGTAACTAGCTTGGGCCAGGTACTTATTTTAGGATGCTAAAAATTAAATTACATGAATCCCGCTACTGGTTTTAATGAAAATAGAAGCTGGCAAGCAACTCTTTATTTGTAGAATCTTGTAGAGGAGCTGGATTGGAAATGAGAAGTATTGTATAGGACAATTGTTTTTGTCTTTTTCAAGCTGTGTCTGCTTTGCTCCAGGACATCAGTTATTATTACCCTGCTGCCATGAAGGATTCAATTGGTTGACCTTGCAAAACATCCTGTTCCATGTCTCTCTTTTACTCAAGTTTGATTTTTTTGATCAGAATATGATTATAATATTTGGTAATATTTTTTCTGTAAGTACCTCCGGCTTTGGAACATGACTTGGCAGCTAATACTCCTTTTAAAACTGACTGAAAGGAAAGAGATGGCCACTGACTTGTATGTACTGCAGGTTTAAACTCAGCTCGATAGATTTTTGTCAAAGGTGAAGTGTTTGTGCCTCTAACTATTAATTTTCTTTCAAGTTAGCATGACTTTTATAACTCATATCTTGGGAATGAAAGAAATCATGTTCCTATTTTAGAGGAGTACACCGTTTGCCAAGCCCATTTTGACAAAGATATTAAATTGTTTATGGTTGTTTCAGTTCACCTGAGCTTTATGTAATAATAAAACTTTACACAGGAGGACGAAGTTCCCCTCACTGTCTCTGCTTAAATATAGGATATCAGCAGTCTTGGGATTTGACCTCATCATTTTAGGAGAACTGTGACACTTCCTTGCTTGAATGCATTTGCAGGAAACTTATCTCTATGTTTCCAGGCTTATGGGACTTGAGATTTACTATTTTGTGAGAATATTGTGTGGAGCTCTTTGTGCCAAGTTCCTGAGTTCTTGCTTTGAGTCATTCAAACCTTTCTGTTTCTGTCATTTTTACATTCTCTGTAGTGGCTTTAGCATCCAATATTCCCTAGCATCAGTCTGAAGTAAAAAATGCCTGGTTTGAGATATTCACATTTTTCTTTTTTTCTGGTTGTTGTTATTTTAAATTACCTTAATCCCAAGGTTCTAGTAATCAGTTTCTCCGGGTGTTTTCTCCCAGTTGTAATCACCATCTGGTCTCTTATCATAAACTCAATTACCATGATTGCTAACTGCAATTGCAAGATTAGCTCTCTAACCTTAAATCAGTCACAAATTCCTCTGGATTTTCACCTTCTGTTTGTTTAAAACTTCTCTCTGAACTATTTCACTTTTATGAGTAGTAACATCCTCCCCAAATTAGCCTCATTTGCCCGAGTTAACTGATAACTATTACCACAATTTTTCTTCTAGCTGTTGTTTTTTCCACTGGGGTACTCTGGTTGCATGTAGCAAGGGAGTAGTGAATTAATAAATTCCTATAACTCACAAAGATATTTAATTGCTTTTTTTTACCAAGTGCAGGCCAAGATTGTCCATGTGCTGCTTAGAGAAGCCTTATGGCACATGGGGAGAACTGAGAGCTGTATTGAAGCAGTCTCCTCACAGCCTTGTAGCCTTTTCCCTGACAATTGAACGGGATTGATTTTTCACACTGCAAGAAGAGGCAGCTCCTGGATGGTCAGCTTCACTGCTGCATGCTTGATAAGCACAGAACTTCTGCTTCCTTAGACAGTGGGAAGGTGGCATGTTACCCACAAAACAACACAAACCTGCTACCCAAATTCCAAATATGAAACTAAACATCTGGCTTCAATATCAGGTACAATGCATGCATACATATTTCCACTCTTTTGTGTCCTGAGAGGCCTGTTTTTGTCTGTCCTTTCCTTTTTTAATTGGCCTTGGTCTCTTAACCTTCCTTCTTGGTTATCCAGCAACTAATCAGTGCAATTAGCCTCTGCCTCACTATGCTAATTGCTGATTTCCTCAAAAATACCTGAGGAACCTGCACAAGGGAAAAATAAAATGAAAATCAAAACCCACAGTGACAATGGACTAGAAAAAATGGGACCACTGAAAGACAGGATGAGATATGTCACCACCTGATTTTCCACATATGTGTACACAAATGTAATTCCTTTTCTACAAACAGTGGAGCAGTCTGGCACAGAGCAAGCAAGGAACTGAAAGTTTTACCTGTGTTAGGATGGGCTCAAAAATCTGATGAAGGATTTATCATTACTTTATCAGCTTGAAGTGATATAATAACACAGAGGTTTCTCTGTGAAGGTCTTATTTGCAATAGCATAGGTTTCATTAGCATGTCTCCTTTCTATGAGATAAAAAAAGATGAGGTTTATGGTGAAACATCACATACATCTGGGAGATAAAATATTAGAATATGTTACTTCAGCTTAGTCCTCAATTAAACTGAACTCTTACATGTTGAGACCTTAGGCATGCAAGCTGCAAATAGAGAGAAGATTTACCATTACACTGGTGACTGAACAATTGTCTTCATTTTCCTTGAAAGTAATAATTACTGTGAATATAGCCAGCCAGACCCTTTCAATACCAATACCAATGAGTCTAGGTGAAAAAATCCTAAAGGGATTAATTCAACTAGAGAACAACTACCCACAAAAAAAAGAAAACCCCAAAAAACAACCCAACCCATATAAATTGCCTAAATAAAGCATAATTGTCAAGCATTTATTTGCTTAATTCATATGCATCCTGTTCCAGAAATTCTTCAGTAGTATTTATATTGGAAACATTTGTATTGCTTTTTACTTGTTTCTTCTACATCTGTTTTGCCCACGGAAGTGACAGTATTTTCTTTGTCAAGCTTGATGTAAAATATTTTAGCATCTGTTAAAAAAGTTACCTCAAGGTACAGCAATTCTTTCAAGAGTAAACACAAGTTTTCTATTTTCTGTAGTTGATTTATTATCCTTGTTGCTTATAAAATTTTAATATAGGCTGAAAAAATTCTGCAATAATTCAGAACAAATATCAAACAGGTTGCCAAGTTTCTACATCACAATTCCTCCTTCAGCTTTGACATGCAGTCGTTACCTTCTGTATCTCTTCCTTCCTCCCTGCCTCTCAAGGGTAGTAAAGTCTCAGGGAGCAACATCCAAGGGCTGGAGATCCTGGAGAAGGGGCAAGCAGAAGAGCTGCTTGGTTTAAGGGCTTGGCACAAAGCACTGAATAAGGTAATGTAATGTTTGGTACCTTCAATGGAAGAAGCAGTAATACAAGAGGATGCACAGCTGGCTCTCTTGGTATTTTGTAAAAGGAGGGCAAATTTCCTGTCTTGGATTTCTACTCAGATCTAAATGGAAAGTCAATATCTAAACTCCTTGAAGGGTGAAATGAATGAAAAAAAAAAAAAAAGAAGTATTGTGGTGTCTGATGCAAGCAAACCATTCAGTTCAGGTGTGCACATTGCTGGGGGTTGTATTTATGTAATTAGTTTGCTAAAGTCTCCCAGAAGGGAATGGAATCATAAAGTCTCCAAAAGGTTACATTGGAATAGAAAGAAAAGAACTGGCTGCTTTTTCACAAGTTGTTAGTGGTACAGGTCTTCCTGGGCTTGAGGATAGCTGAGGAAGAAGACAACCAGCTCAGAGAGTGAGCAGAAACCATGGCACCATTTCAATCAATTCAATCACATGTTCTCTGTTAATGCACCCTGAGGAAGGAATGGCAGCAGGTACATGTTGCTGAGGTCCTGGGGGCACTGATGAGCCTTAGTGACCCTAAAGAGTCTCACCTGAGGTCTCCAGCCACACCTTATACTTAAACCAGCTCTGGGCTCTTGCTCCCTGTTTGAGCTTTGTGGAAGGAATGTTCCTCTTCAGCACTGTCTGTGCTGATGTAGTTTCCTGATCTAGACTCAGTCTCTGACTGACCTCCTACCTTGACTTTGCCTACCATTAGGGCCCAGCTTGGTAAAACTAGACCTGATCCTCTGCTGGCTTGTGGGCAGGTTTCCTGCCTGGCATCAGACATGCTTTATTGCCAGGAGATTGCCTTATGATCTAGACTTTTGTCTGAACTTGGCTGCTGCTGGACCCTCTCTCCCTGAATACCCTTGGAGCTAGCCTTGACAGTGAGGACTTTCTTCTTTTTGCTGTGGGATACCTTTGGTGGCCATGCCTGATTTTGCTACAGCCTGATGCATGGAGGTTCCTGGAAGGATTCCCAGCAGCCTGATGCAGGTGAGCCTATGGAGTGATGCTATAGGAGCAATGAGAGGCTGAGGAAGGGCATGCTGCTCTTCCTCACAGGTTATTTCACCTAGTGAGAACAGCTGGGCTCCCCTAGAGGTTTTACATGTATTTGCTTTCAGCAAAAAGTCTTTCTGCTGACCTCATGAACTAAGCCCTACACCTCTTTGAGGCACAGAAGTAAAGAGCTGGAGCAGCTGGGGACAAGCACCTGCTCTGGGGGCTGTATCCCACGTGCCCTGAAGTGCTGCTACAAAAACCCCTCCACCAGGTGAGGCATGTGGGGTAGCTGTGTCCTGTTCTCTGCCACACGTGTGACTGCATTTCAAAGTGTGCTTGAACTGGAATGCTTCAGGTCCAGCTTGTCAGGGGAGCTGTGCCAAGGTTAAGATAGCTCTCCACCTGATTGTGAGATAATTGGTACACAGGAGAGCAGCTCCCAGCCAACAGGAGGCACAAGATGTACGTGGAAATAGGATGAGAGGCTTCTAAAACAGGAGGTGGAGAAAGTGCACTGCATTCAAAATCCATTAGCAGGAGCTTCAGCCAACCTCAAGCAGTCATTTCTAATGCAGCTAAAGGAAGGTAAAAGTGCTGAGCTTAATGGTTTTACTGATAGGTCTGTGCTTTTGGAAGTAGTAGGCTGCATTTACTTAAATGCTCCCATGCATATTTGCAAATAAAATGTCTACTGATGCTTCTCAAAAGTATTTGAAATAATTTGTGTGTCTGTGTGCCCTAGTGTTATTCAGTGAGTGTTGCTTCAACTGCCAGATACTAAAAGCCCTTCAGAATAAGACTTAAGAGCAACTAAAAGGATACTACAGGCAAGTATTCATAAATTAAGCAAACCTTCTACATGGCTCAATAATAGAACTAATATCAGAGTGGGTGCACACCCACACATGACTGAAATTCTTTGTGGGCTTGGCTTGGAAAGATGTCTTTGTATGGGTGGTGTCTGTCACCTCAGCTGATCTGTGACTGAACCTGTGGTGCAGGTACTGCTCACATCCTTCAGCCCACTGAGGTTTCTGTTCCTGTGCTCAGGAGCAGAGCAGCAAATGAAGCTTTTTGTCTGGGAGGCAGCAGGCAGGAATCCCATAAGGAAAGTAAAGGTGAAAAGTGAACACAACTTGTATGCTGCATCACATTCTCAACTCCCAGAAAAAAAGGGCTACAGGATTAGCCTTGTAATGAGGAAGAGGAAAACCCAACTGCTGGCTATTTCTTGTTCTAACTAAGCACATAATTAGAAATTAAGAACTTAATGAAGGAATATTTTATTTTTCTCATAAAATGGTCAGAAGCAGAGTGCAATTTTCTTGATTTTTTTTTTTTTTTTTTTTTTTTTCCCCCCAAGACTTTTATACAGCTCAGTATTCTCTTTTGGTTTTTTTTATTCTGTAGAGTGGAGCTGTGCAGTTTCCTTGACATTCAGCTTTTGAACTGCTCTCTTCCTTATTGAGAGAGCCTTTATATCACCTGCAGACTACAGAACAAAAAAACAAGTGCAGGGATATTTTAAAAATTATTTTAAAAGTTGTTTAATATACTTTTCCATTGCACATATTTCTTGAAAAGTTTGCAACCTCATATTCTTAAGAGACATGTTCACCTGCGTCCCTAAGTGGAGAAGTTACATGAAGGTGGAAATAGGATAAATTTTAATGGGTTGTGAAGTGGTTGCTCTAAATCCTTGGTTACTTTTAATATTGAGCACACAGCACCTACTAGAGTTAGTAATCTTATTTCCTTGACTTTACTTTTGTAGGTCTTTCATGAAGCTAGAGAGCAGAGGCAGAGTTTTTATGAGTTGTGTTCTCTTTCATAGCCATGTCCATGAGTTACCTGACTACACAGTGGCTGCCTAGTCTCTCCCAGAGGGCAAAGAAATGAAGCATAGCACATTTTAGAAAGTGTTTGTGTAGGGTGGATGGATTTTGATGGCTGCTGCAGGAGTGGAGTATTTGTTGTTGCTGTGGAAATGTGTTGCTGGGGTTTATATTTTAATGTGCTATGCTTTCATCAGGTAGTTTGTATGCTTGGAACAAAAGTTTGGCAAAGCTGGAGAGACAGAAGTGCAAATTTGGAGGGAAAAGGCAGAATCTAATGGATTGTGACATCTATTAAATAAAATCCTTCACTTTTCCTAGGTCAGGATAATGTGATGATCAGAGCTTCTATGCATGATTTTTCTAATGAAAAAAACCCTAATGAAATATGCAATGTGTTTTGCAAAGGCCATTTGGCCTACTTTGACTTTTAAAATCTTAAATATCTACGTAGCTTAAGTATTTAAATTATTGAAAAGAACACTTATTGTGGGGGGATTTTTTTGGTTGTGTATTTTTTTTTTTTTGGTGGTTTGGTTTGGGTTTTTTTGGTCCATTTTGGTGGATGACTAAATGAAACTATTACTACTCTTCACCAGTGTTACCTCTCAACACCATTATGGCCACAGCACTGCTATAAAACTTATTCATTTTCTGTCATGCCAGCTTCAGATTGGAGGAAGTGCTGTGCCAGAGCCTGTATTAAATCTACAACCAGTGCACAAAGCATTGCCTGAACTACTCAAACTGGTCACAAAAACTGGAATTATGAGCACCCATGATGCTTAATCAAATCTGCTTCAAGGAAACTGTGATAGAAAACTGATGGCAGTAGCAACTTAGCCTTTTTTCAAGGCCAAAAATGTGTTATTAAGAAATGCTTCTGCCCCATATCCTCTGGTGGTTAAGGCTAAGTAGTGAGTGGGATGGTGAGCTATCAGGTTCCCACATCTACTGGCACAGAAGACCCTTGTTTATTATGCTGACAAGGGTCCTAATGCCTTTGCCTTGGCTCTCTGGTCTTGTCTGCTTGAATTCCCTTTAACAGCATTTCTGCCGTGGTCACTAACAGCTTGTTTGAGATTTCTTGTGCTAGGATAGGTTTTGAGGCATACAGATAGATTTAACTTTTGCTTACTGTCAAATGAAGTAAATTAAAAAAAAAAACAACAAAAAACCAATAAATCTATGTGCATCATCCTTTCCACAAAGAGTGTAATTCGATCCTTGCCTAGTTAATTTAAGTACTTATGTGCCAGGGCTGTAGTGAGAAATGTGGAGCATGGAGGTTCTTTCTGTAAGGTAGACAGTGGCCTTTAACATAAAACTTGCTATTTTGGTATGAATATTGGAAGCAGCAATCTTAAAATTTACTTTCAGATGACATTTATGAGCTAAACTCAATCATTTATATTTGTGGAAAGCTGACATTGAAAGAACTTGTCTTTAAACCAGAGAGGATACATGGGAAACTTTTTTACATTAGAATACTTCTATTTATAGGATAGATTTAGATGGGGAACCTGGCAAGCTGCCCCAACAATACAAATCATTGGAACTTTTTGGTCTTTTTGTGCCTGTCTTATCACTTTAACATCACATCCACAAGGTATTGACTGCAATGGGAGCCCTGGATATTTATAAACATTTGGCTAAATTGAAGGGGAAAGTTTTTTTTTTGTTTTTTAATTGAAGAAAAGCATAGAAAGTTACAGCCTGATTTATATGTAATTATGCATGCAGACAGATCCTGGTATGAACTAGGGAAAAATCTTTTGTTTGAACTTTCTGGAGCTTCTATTCGAACTTTTAATTAACTTTTTCTCTGTAATTCTCAATATGTTTCTATTGTAATTCTCAATATGTTTTGATAGCATTCAGGGAACAAAAGGTAAGGCTTACCATGGCTAATTTAACACCTGTAAATTCCTGCAGATGAGCAAGTAAAGAATGCATAGCCTTTTGGGAGGGAGATGGAAAAATGTAAGCCTTGGGTTATAAAAGCAGTAGTTCAAATGCTATTTATATTGATTCATCAGTTAGTTGTATTTTTCACCTGTGCAATAATAACCATATTAGTTTTAATGCTCTTATGTAGACAAATACAAAATACAAAATTTTTCAAAGTTTATTAAATCAATTTTTTTTAAAGTGAGAATGACCTGTGGACAAAATGTCAGGCCAGGATTATTTTTGCACCTTCTCCATGTTCTTCACCTCATGCTCTGTTTGGAGGATGGAAGGGTTCTTTAAAGTCTCTTTTTATCTCTCTGAAATATTTATGGCCTTAAAAGAATCACATATGGGAGAGCAGTTCAGTAAGGAACTGCAGCTGATGGATAATCTTAAATTTATGTAGAGTGTCAGTGTCTTATTGAATACTTGCTGCCTATTCTACACAATGTGGTGTATGAATGTTGAGTTAGTCAACCAAAATTTAATCATGTACACTCTTGTGCAGAAGCCAGCCTTTATACTATGTAGGCTGAAATTTTTTGTTCTAATAGATTGTGGCTTGAAACTGATTCAAGAATACTTTGAACAAAACTTAGATAATTTCATTTTAAATCTATAAAGTCTGCAGAGAAGAAAAACTTGGAGTTTGAGTACTGGTATGTGCAGGATGCTTTTGCCATGAAGTATAGATTCTAGAAGGTTTCAAAAGACTTCATAAAGATTAACTTTTGGCTTAGATGCAGTTAAGTAATGCTGCAAAACCCCAAAAGGTTAAATGACCCAGATTCCTGCACTGCAAGAACTTCTTGAGACTTTATTTTCTGCATGTGTAGGGTGAAGAAGCTAAGCATCAAGAGATGAAAGAGTAAAATCAAACAGCTGAGAACAGAGTTCAGGACTTAAAATTTCGTTTGTTTGTCTGTTTTTGGTTCTTTTTTTCCCCTTCTAAAAATAAATGGCATTTTTCCTTGTGAAAGGTGGTGGGTCACTAATTCATGCTTCTGCTGCCTCAGATGAAAAAGGCAGTGGCTGATGTTGTGCTAAGGTGAGAACTGTAGCAGTTAATGGTGTTGAATTGCAGTGGGATCATGTTTTTATAATCCTGATTTTGGGAAAACAGAAACACAGACCCAGAACCATAACAACTAGGTGCTAGAACAGAGAGCATTCTTGAATGGCCTAGGGGTTTCTGTTCTGCCACTGTCTCCCAAGTGCAAACCTTCCTGTTCCAGTGTTGGGAATGCAGCTGTGCTGCCTTGAGATGAAAGCCCCAGTCCCAGTGACTCCTTAACTGCAAGGAAGATTTTCAGGGTCTTTATTGTAGTGTGGTTTTTAAAAGGAATTCAAATGTGACTTGTTACACTTATTTGGATGATACTGGTGCTTTCTGAAAGCTGACATTTACTACCTTTTCTGCTTTCTTTTTTCTTCTATCTTCCTCTTATTCACATGTGTACTTAGAAAAGGGAAGGTAAATCAATTGACTTCTGAAATCAGGTTATGTTGCCTGTATCCTCTTGGTACTCCCTCTTAAAAGTAACTTTCACCTAATGCTGCTCTAAGTTCCTGGCTTTGACTCTGTGTCTTCAGTTGATTAGCTTTGACTTTCCATGGGCAAACAAGCTCTCTATGTATGTTAGGCTGGGGTTTTGCATGTTTTTGGGGATTGAGGTGGCAGATCCACACTGCCCTGCACACATCCCCTGCACTCCTCACAGGAATCAGCCGTGAGCCTTCTCCAGCTGGCACAGGTATCATGGCACTGGGGTGGTGCTCAGGGTCTGCCAGCCTGACCCTAGGACAGCTTAAATGCAGTTTTTGGATAGAGCTTCCACACCAGTCAGGGAAAGGACAGGAGTTCAGCTCCTCTGGTGTTATTGATATCCATTGATAATGCTGAGGCAAAGCAAGTAAGCTAAATTCTGAGCAGTGTTTTCAAAACAGAAGTTCTTTCACATTTAAGTGTTAAAAAATCATGTGGTTGGAGGTGATTTTGTAGAGTGCCAAAAAGCACTTGGTTTTTTTTTATAAAAAGCTTCTCCTAAGTCTTTGTGCATGCTGAATGACATTTTAAAAAGTCAAGCACAAAATGGCATTCATCAAAATGCTTTTTGGTTAACAAAAACAAAGTTTTATTCCTTATTATTTTCATCACTCCCATAGTTTTTTTGTTTTTTTTTTTTAAACAGTCAAGCTGTTTTCAGAATTCCTTCCCTGAAAAAGTACATGGTGTGTCTGAAGGCAATGTGGGGTGGAAAATTTCCTATTGACACAGGCATTATTCTTCAAGATTATTCTGACATTTTTACTGCTTGTTAAATGTGGGAAGGGTAGGAGAAAATGGAGAGCTCAAGGTGTGCACTTGTGTATGTATGCATGCAATAAGGGTAACTGTGACTGAAGTTAGCTTTTTATGAATCTCCAGAAATTTCAGCTCTTATTTTGAACAAAGGTTTTGGAAGGTTCATAATTCTTCTGGATTGTTCATCTAAATCATTCACCTAACCTTTTTAATTAACAAGAAGGCTCTGCAGTGTCTAAATCAGAAGACTGAGTTTTGTTTCTGCCAATTATTTTGTGTGTGATTTGAGAATGCTGTGTATTTTAATTTTTATCTTGCTGTAATACCACCTTGATTCCCTGACTAATCTTGGTAAGGGAAAAATATTTGATGCCAGGTGAGGGCAGGAATGATTGGTACAAGAATGCTCTGGCATAAACACCAAAATAGTTCTGATTAAGATAAGCCCCTTTTAATATACTTTTCCACATTCAAGGAAAAAAATCATAGATAAATACAATTATGCAAATAATATATGCTGTAGAACTTGTTTTTTTCTGTGCTTTAACTTCTGTTCACTGTGATATTTTAATTTTTTCAAAGTCAAGTTGAACTGTTTTTCAAAAGACAAACCTATGCTGTTCTAGTTTGCACACTCTGTTTAAACATCCATTGTGGCTCATTACCCTGTAGGTTTAACAGGTCTGGAATTGTTGTGGTTGTTCAGAAAGGAGCTGCTTTTCCCTGTCCCATGACCTGCAGCAGCAGGATTTGCTGCTCCAAGGCAGTGAAAGGATCTTTGTGGGAAGGTCTTGCACAGGAGGCAGCTCTGGGGCTGTTAGTGCCTGATAAAGAGATTTCCTGAGAGCACTGTCCTGTTACCCCTGTTAGCTGTGCTGTGTGTGAGAGCCGTGCCTTCCTCATCTCAATTGAAATGCAAAGGTTTGGCATAATGGCGTGTTAAAAATAAAATTCAAAAAATTGTTAATTCAGCTTCTGGGCTCAACACTGAGTTCCATCTTAACACTAGCTCAACATTTTCTAAAGCCAAAGTTGCCAAACCACCCACTCTGGGGACAGATTGCCAGAGATGCTTGCCTGTCCTGCTTGGCCAGGGTGGGGGTGTCTGGCCACGTCTGGATGCCACCACAGCAGAGTGCTGGCAGCTCCTGGCCTTGGGGCTGGCCCCGTGGGGTACAGCTGGGCCCCCTGGCTGCCCAGGGCAGTAATTAGTGCTGCCTGGGGGGTAATTAGTGCTGTCATCTTGGGTTGGCAAGGGCATGGATCTGGTTATTGGGTGTCCCACCCCAATGGCTGGGATATAACACAGGTCACATCCCATTCCTCACAGTGGGTGTGAAGCTGTTCTTGTGCCTCGCTGAGTGATGAAACACTGATTGCTGCAAACAAGCACAATTAACTCTAATTATTCATTGTTCTGGTTGTGTGATGTTCTGAAGGGCAGAATGCAGTTCACTCTGCTTCTAATTCTTTGATCTCACTTGTGCCCTAGGTCACTGTAGTAAATATTCTCTCCTGAACCACATTTGCAGCTATTTTATTTCAGAAGGTCCTAAACCCCATTTTCAATACTTAGGCATCTGCCACTTTCTGCTTTTGCATTTACAATATATAGCCTTAGTGCAAATTACTCAGCAGTCCCAATGTGCTCATACTCATTAATTAGTGCCATAAAAACCTGGAGATTTATTTAGTAAGTCTGGATATGCAGAATATTTTACTTTCATTTAAAATGGTATTGTGTCAAGGCCTTTTTGAAATTAAATCTGTCTACAACTTAGTAGCTGTGGGCTTTAGACCTGTGTTTAAAATAACTTTGTCAAGGCATATTGGAGTTTTTATTGCTGTATTAAACCACTTTTTAT
The DNA here is from genome assembly GCF_029582105.1 of Oenanthe melanoleuca. Classification (NCBI taxonomy): domain Eukaryota; kingdom Metazoa; phylum Chordata; class Aves; order Passeriformes; family Muscicapidae; genus Oenanthe; species Oenanthe melanoleuca. Next base: position 18,771,282 of record NC_079333.1, on the reverse strand, counting down.
TGTGTCATAAAACGCAAAGGCAGTATTCACACTTCCAAATATTTTAAAGATGTAGCCAGGCTTTAGGAAAAAATGGCATATTGGCATCACTCACTTCAGTGAGGTCTTGCTTCATGGGGATGCTGCTGTTTCACCCTCTCATTATTGTGTGGATGTGTTTGCTGGAGTATGCATTGCATCTTGGTTAATGTGTTTTCTGTGGGTAGAGAACCTTTCAGACAGGCAGCCCTTAATGGAAGGCTTGCCAGATGTTGCTGCAGTGGACACTTGCTGGTCTGCTTGCAGGGCTGGGGACTTGGGGAGAGCAGGAGTCTACTCACAGGGCTGCCACTGTGCCATTCTCGCCTGATCTTGAATATTGTTGAGCAAACCATTTAACTCCTCTAAGTTACTGTGCAATTTTTGGTGCAATTTTTTTGTGCAAACAGGTACTGAGTTGCTTGAAATAACTACCCTATGAAAAAAACATTTGGATACCTGCAGCTGGAAACTTCTGGTGACACGCTATTATTATGTATGCTGCTTTTCACTGTGATTCAAATGTCATTTGCATCAAAGACGGTATTTTTGACCATTGCTTTTTCTATTAAGTGTTGCTCATTGAGAATAATCCTCAGGATGTTCCCTAGAAGTGTGTAGAAATCCTTTGCATACTAAGAGTAATGTGACTGTTTTGCTTGAGTGCCTGTGAATTGCTTTGGCAGAAGTACAACTTAATATTTTAAAAATATTTATTCCACATTGTCCTATTCATGCACCTTAGCACTGTTCTTCAGGGACTTGTTCTGAAGAATGAGTACTACACTGATAAGTAGTCAAAATTCTGTGTTAGTGCAATCTCTTGCATCAGCCAAGGCTGCTGACAAGCATAATATTTCTACAACAGGCATTTGACCTTTAAAATTTGGTCTTGGATGGCTTAGCTGCTTCACATTCATCCCAAAATTGCTATGACACTTTAATGGGAATGAGCCTGATGTTCAGGCTTTGTGGTGAAGCCTGTTTGGAACCTGGATGCAAAGTGTGTGTTGTCTACAACTAAATATTGGACCCCAGGCTTCTCTCTGGGTTTGTCTATCATTTGGCTGGGCATTTCTCTTGGATCTTTGTGGGTAGGGTCATACCAAAAAAAAGCCAATGTAGTGATGCTTTCAGCAGGCTTGTCATCTAGATTGATTGTTGGACCCAAGATTGGTCAGGAATTTTTAGCTTTTTGGGTTTTTGTTGGAAAGCCAGCTTGAGCTTTAAAATATATAAGGAAACCCATTCTTCCAAACTTATCTGAGATCATAAAAGCATTTCTTTTGCAGCTGAAATGAAGTAATTTTTTTTTTTTTACTTTTATGTTCTGTAAATTTTTTGTTCCTACCTCAAATTGTTGAAAAAAACAGTGAAATTTGCAATAATTTTTTTCACATAAAAGTAAACCCTAAGTATTTTAATGCTGTCAGATTTCCACTTTATCCATATAAAATACATTACTTTGAAATGTTTTGGCTTTTAAAAAGATGATGTTTTTATGATAGAACTGTTTCCTCAGTCTTTTTGCTTATTCTAGGGGTAGCCTTGTGGGATTCCCATTGCAAGAGTGACTGCTTTGAACACAAACACCACATTTCAGCTCAGTAGTTCTCTTTGTGTTCTAAGTGCCTAATAAAGTCTATCATAAGGGGGAGTATTTCCTAAACAAGGAAAAAAATTCCCAAAGCCAACCACCAAATGTCTACCTTGTCTCTCAAGTTTCTGAAACAGAAATCAAGGGCTCTTCTAAACTAGGATCCTGAAAGAGTGCCAATTTCAAAGGCTTCCTTTGGAGATTACTGGATTACTGACAGCAGACTGAAGACATCACATCTGGAGGTAAACCTTGAAGAAATTCAAGACCATATGTTTGACAAATGCTTTTAGTGGAAATGAGCAAAGTAAATACCTGACTAAAAATGATGGAAATGAAAAAAGTCAAACAATGAGAAAAATACGCATTTGTGCAAAGAGCCTACTAAAAGCTGTTGCATGGCTGTGTTGGAAACAGTCATGTGGAGCATCCTCTGGACTGTCCAGTTCTCTGTGCAGCTTTTATGTTAGTCTTTGATCTATTTCTGTGTTATTCATGCAAGGACAGGAGTGTTTCAAAGGTGGACAGAGGATCTGAATTAAAGATTTGGGATAAGTATGGCACGGAAATTCCACAAATGCTTCCAGTTTTGTAACTATTGCATGAGTTTAATAATATCTGGGTCCTCTACAGGACACTATCACCTGCTCCTAGTGGCTCTTAAAGACTTAAAGAGCAGCTCTGATGCAGTTGGCACCTGAGGAGTGAGAGGCAATCACCTGATGAAAACCTATTGCCCAGGTCTTGGTGTTTAGAGCTCTGTCCACGTGGCTGCACAGCTTGTACCAGTGCTGTGAATGCTTGCTGCTTGCAAGGAAATGTTCTACCAGGTTCACAAAAACAAAAAAATTGACTCAGGTTTCAGATTAAAACAGGTAGCTTTGTGGGTTCCCAGAAAGTGTCCATGATCAGGGAGGAGAGAGATGCAAGCCAATCAAAACAGCTGGAATTTTCAACAGCTAGTAAGAGCAGCTATCTATTCAGGCAGAAGGTATAAGCAAATAGCAATTCATGGAGATGATTTCATAGATAATTCCTGAATAACAATCTATCTGAAAATCATGAGCTGTTCCTGCTCCATTCTGGCAGGAGGTGGGGAGGCATTCAATGACTTACATTATTTATGACTTATTCACACAGCTCAGAATGCACTTCTAATATGTATGCTCGGCATCTTTTATAGATGAAGGCCTTCCTTCTGCAGGGCTGTGTATTGAGGATCTTTCAAAGCTGCTAAATTTAATCTAGGAAACTGGTGTATATCTGTGACTTCCTTTGTCTTTTCAATCTCTGTTAAAGGCTGCTTCCTTCTTTTTTTTTTCAATTGCATTGATTTAAATTTTTCACATAATTGGACAAAATCCAAAATCCTCTAGAATAATTGATTTTGAAGAAAATCAGGCCTTGGTAAACAACTGATTAGGGTTTTTTCTCTGATACTGTACTGGCAATAGTGGCTCTGCATAGACCTTTGATTTTTGTTTGAGGAATAAATTCAAAATAACTGTTACTGTGCATCCTTGTGTGCAGCAGGTGCTGTGACAAAGATGGGATGAGTCACAAAAGTGAAGAAGTGGTGGCTGTGGTGTTGGTAATAACCTTTTCCATCCTGCAGTCGCCCAAGCAGTCTCTGGTAATCAGGTACAAGCTTATGTACTGGACCAGAAAAGTGGTTGGCTATAAAGGTTGAGGGAATAGGTGCTAAGACAGTTTTGTGTATGCATGCAGTGCTGTTTTTGAATTATTCTTACTTGTCAATGTTTTGCTTTGGGTTTGCCACATACTTCTTTTATGTCTACTGCTGGTAATCACAACACTGGTTTTGCAGCTCATTCAATTGCTTGTTTTGCTTTTGTGCACCTCAGTCTTTGAGCATGTTGCAGTGTGACTTCATGGTGCATTTTTTCTTAAAAAAATCTGTTCAGCTGATTAAGCTTTGGCTTAGGAGCCCAGATGGACCTGGAATACTAAAATTAGAATCTTTGGATCTTTGTTCATATAGGATCAGAGTATGTTTTGGGGGTATCTCTATCTGGCAGAAAAGGTGTTCAGTTTCCTCCTCTTGGCCTCTGTGTTCCCTGTCCCAGTGTTTGTCATATTAAATGCTGATGGGGGCTATCAGCAGCTCTCTTGCTTTTACCCTGAGTGGCATTCACCCTCTTAGTTCATCCTAAGCATACATGCCTCACACCTTTGCAGGTTAGTCCCAACTCTGCTTGGAGAATCCATACATTAGTAGACATATAAGCAACCTGTTGGTTTAAAAGCAGAAATGCCTCCCCGAACAAATATCTTCCCTTCAGCTATGGGTTTGTGATGCTCACTACTTAATGGGTTTTCTTTCATGCAGACATATGGCTTTACATTTTTGTGAAATCTTGCCATTTTCTCTTTAAAACTTCTCCTTCTGCTTATCATCATTCAGAAAGATGGCATGTCATAGTAATTCATACATCTAATATGAGGAAAGTTTTTGGAGTCACATTTAATTTTATTTAAGAAATTTTTTAAATTTCAACTTCCGTGCTTTTTCAGTCCTCTAGATGAGGGGATTACTTTTGACTGTCCTTCTGATTGGTTTTCCTTAGAGATGACTTGGTAATTGAGGACACAGGATATTGTGGCTGGGATCTACTGGAATTTCAGGAAGAGGATGTTTTATGGATGTTGGGACCTGGGTATTTAATTTCCCCTGTACTCCAAGTGCAAGTTGTAGTGAGATCACTGTGTCCCCTCATCTCCTCTGACTAAAACAGCTCCCCTGTTCTGAGCCAAGTGATTGCAGAGAACCAATCTATATGCTCATCCAGAAAAAAAGGAAGAGCTGAGAAAACAACAATAATTTCAGTGTTAACAAAGCCAGGTGTCCATCTCTGGTAGGGATAGGATCCTTAGGTAGCTTGCTAGCTGCCACAGCCCTAATAGGGAATCAAACAATAAGGTGACAATATGAACAGGTGGCTCTTGGTGGTGGCTGCAAGACCTGCACACCCAGTATTATTTTAGCTCACTGGTGGGGGATTGGAAAAAATCACAGCTTTTAGTTAAACTCCTTAGCCAGGCCTCTCAAATTTTCAGTATTGATACATTTACTACTGCATGGGAGGCTATAATGGTTTGAAAAAGTTTTACAGAAGGAGAAATCCCAATAAAAGTTGTGAAAGCCAGGGCTTAGGAAAATGTAGGAGAAAACAGAGCAGAATCAGAGTGGAGGAGGAAAGCTGGTGACAGAGTTTTTCCCAGGGACATGGCTAGGAGGATGTAGAGATGGACAGTATTATCAGTTACTTCTGACAAAATCTGGGTTTTTGTTTTGTAACCAGAGCCTTTTTGGTCTTGGTCCTGGTGCATTTGAGAGACCCACTAAGGATGTGCCTTAGTTCACAATTCCCACTTTCTATATAACCCTGAACAAGAGGTGCTGGTTTGTAGCTACAGCACAGGGAAAACAGCCAATGAGAAAAAACAGAGCCTGTAATGAACTACCAGAACAAATCTACCCAGGGAGATGTGAGCATCTTCTGTTATTGGCATAGCCAGTTTTAAGCAGCAAAAGCAGATAGGCAAATGTGCAGCTGATGTGTTATGAGCCACATCTAACCAAATTAATCTTACTTCTCTGGGGAAAACAATTTTGTCTGGATTTCTCTCTTTAAAATGAAATATTTAAACTAGTTGCTCCTTCCTGCATTTGTGTGTATGATGGCTTTTCAGAAATTTTGCTCTCAACCTGCCCATCAGCTTATGGTGAGCTCATACCCATCCGTGTATTTCTATTCATAAGGTTAAAGCAGCAATGAAAATCTAAATGTTTTGATGCTTGCTTGTGAAATAGCACATTTTTCCTGGTATTAAGCAGCTTTTTTCAGAGCAAACAACTATATCCCTTCTACATATGATGACGCAAAAGGAATATTTTTCTGCTTAAATCTCTTATCAGCATGTGCATACGTGGACTGAATAAAGGCAGGAATTTGCATGTCAAGTTACTGCTGTGCAGCTGTTGCCCTTTTCATGATGCACATGATAATTTTAAAAACACGAGTCCTTCAGCAAGCACATCAAAGTTCTCTTACAGAAAATGGTCACTCTTCTCCCTCTGCTATTAAATCAAGCCCACAGGCACCTCTACCTTGATTTAATTTTTATAAAAATTATCCTCATCTATTATGCTCATATAGATTGCTTCCTTCCAGATGCTTGCTTTTCTGCTTTGAATCATGCATTTGATTGAATTGTAACTAAAACAGAGTAGATTAAAATACCTGTGATCAATCAGTCACTTGATTCCCTCAGAGGAATCGCTTGGCAATTCTCACTTCACTGATCTTGTGTCTTTATCTGCATTTCCTGTTGTTAGTAGATTTCCATTTAGACTGTTTGACTTTTTTTTTTTTTTTTTTTTTTTTTTTTTTTTTTTTTTTTTTGGCTTTTGTTTTTCCTTTACTTCCTGTATATTGCTGTGAATGTCAGAACATGTCTCTCTCTGTGCTCCATTTTTTAACTGGGATGTTGCTGTGATAACACTAGCTTTTAAAAGCTGCCAGTCCTACTTGTTAAAAATAATGTTCTTGTAAGTGCCTTTAGGTGTCAGTCATGGAGTTACAATTTTTGAGCATTTTTGTTTTTTATAAACTTGAGAAAAGTGGGTGTGTTGGTTGTTCTTGTTTTCTGCTGGCTTTTAAAACAAAACTTGAGTCTCTGAAAGAAAAAAACCCAGAGAAACAGGGAGATGTATTCCAGCAGACAAAAGTTTAACTTCAAGTGGTTTTGGCCACACATTTCTAGGAACAAAGTGTTTCCAGTGTAGGTTTAGATGGAAATTATGTAGTTGACCCTACTGCTTCAAAATCTTTTTATACTTATCTCAAATGCTGTTTTGAGCTTTGTAGCTGCCTAACCTCTTGTGATATCTGAGTAGCTTCTAGTATTTGTTAATTCTCATGTTCTTGGAAATTGAATGAGGCACATTGAATTACTTAAATAGGATCATGCAGGAAACTGATGGTGGATCCACTGTAGCCTACCTTTATCCTCTTACTGCATTATCTTTCATTTTTAGTAAGTTTGACTCAATTTTTTGTGTAAGCCTGTGTCATCAGAGGTGGTTAGTCAGCCCCAAATTCTCTCCCTGTGGGAGAAACTGCTGAGATGCATCTACTGATGTGGGAATGAGCTTTGACTAAATATGGTATCCCTGGGGATACCAAAATCTGTATGACCACATTGACTTTAGCATGTTAGGTTGGATAAAGGTGCCACTTCTGCCAGATGTCCCTGTTGAAGTCAAACCCTACAGAAGGCCTGCTTTAGAGGTACTCTTTTATGATTTAATATTCCTGTAAGGATTTTTCAGTGAGACTGGATTGCATGTGTGTGTTTCTAATCTTTTTAAGCACTAAGGTAAACACCAGGTTTGATTGGTTTGCATAACATCTTCAAGTGTTTGTTTCTCATTGTGGCTGGAATATGTTGATGGTCACTTTTTGGTGCCTTTTATTTGGATAAATTTATCTAGAAGTCCTTACCACATGGAGTAAGGTTTAGCACACACTAGCTGTTCGTGATGCAGTTTGCTTGGGTCATCCAAACTGTGCTCTAGGGTTTAAATTTTGCTCTCCCTCTTTTTCTTTCCATTCCCAGCTGAGGAATAAAAATATTTTGAATAGAGTTCTATTAAAACTTGTAAGATTTAGGTTTTCAGCCACTACCCAGGATGCTTGGCATAAACATAAATGTGAATAGCAAATCACTGAGTTGCAGTGCATGAATTATTGTTAATAAGCAGTCTTGGTTTGGTTTTTTTCCCCCTTGTAATAAAACTCAGCTTATGGATAAAATTTTGCTAAAATGTAGGCAATAGGGGGGTAAATACTTTCAAAATAAATTTTAGTGTTGTCCCCGCAGGCTCCTGCTAGTTACTGGGAAGTCTTAAAATTACCTCTCTTCCTCAAATCACTTAAATCTTTTAAAATAAAAAAAAAAAACACCGCCCAAATAACATGTCTGCAGCATAAAGAAAGAGACTATTTGCTGTTATTTGGGGGAAAGGGGCTAATTTTATCTTATCCCTGTCTGATACTACATTTCATTAATTTCTGCTGGAAGAAAAAAGCAGCAGGTGTCCAGCTCACACCCATCTTTCTGCTTCAAATAATTTGCTCTCTTTAATTTCAATTCAGTAATCTATTTTCTCTCCCTGCTCATTACTTTACTTTACTACCGTCAGTGGAGTGAGCAGGACAGCCAGAGAATGGCAAACAGGATGGAGTGCATCAGTTTGCGTGTTTGCTAGTGAGGAAGGGCTCAGAGGAGAGGCCACTCCATCCTCTTGAGGGTCAACAAGAAGCAGCTTCTTGTTGGTGACAAAAATGGTGTCTACCCATCACAACTGCCTGGCTGAGCCTGAAATCCAGACAGAAAGCACACAGACTCTCTGGGTAGATGCCTTCACCAAAACAGGCCTCCTAAAGGCTGAGAGAGCCATTAAACCAACCTGACATCTCCTGGGAAAGCAATACAGATAGCTGCAAGCAGCCCATGGCACTCCTGCAATGTGTAGAGGACAGCCTCTTGGTCTGGGTGTCAGACAAAACAACTAGAAATGAGCAGTTGCTGGATCTGGTGCTTACCAATAGAATGAGCTCATTAAAGGAGTTAAGATTGGTGGCAGACTGGGCTGTAATAACCTCACCCTAATTGAATTTGTGGTCTTTAGGAGCAAAGTCAAGATCCTGAACACTGAAAGGGTGAAATTCCAGCTGTTTAAGGGGGAGGTGAATAAGGTATCTAGGGTAGCTGTTCCTAAGGACAGAAGGACTGACTAGAGCTGATATCTCTTTAAGGCCACTTTTCTGAGAGTCAAGGGTTCTTTATCCCAGTGTGTAGGAAATCAAGCAAAGCAGGCTGGAAACTGCAATGAGGTGAGCAAGGATCTGACTTTCAGACTGGACAGGAAGGAGGAAATGCAGACCCCAGCAGAAGCAGGCACAGATGATCTGGGAAGAGCACAGGGATATAGTTTGAATTCTAGGGAGAGAGTCAGGAAAGCAAAGGCAAAACTGGCACAGAATTTGGCAAAGGAATGTGAAGAATTAAAGAAGACTGAACTGGTGTGACTGATATGCAAAAGGTTGTGGTACTCAGTAAGTTCTTTTCCTCAGTCTTCAGTGGAAGTCAGACTTTGCTCAAGTCTCTGATCCTCTGAGTGGGTGTGAGGAGAATGAAGTCCCTCCCACTATAAATGAAGAACAGGTTTGAGACCATTTGATGAAGCTGAAAAGCCACAAGTCTACAGAAGCTAATGACATACATCCCTCCAGGATACTGAAGGCTGATGTTGCCAAGCCATCCAGCCCTGGGGCTCCCAGCACAGGAAAGAGGAGGGCTTGTTAGAAAGGGTCCAGAGGAGAGCCACAAAGATGATCAGAGAAATGGAGCACCTCTCTTATAAAGACAGACTGAAAACTAACCTGGGTAAAGATCAGGAGAACACTTGTTTTATTTATAAATTATTTATGACACCCCTAAAAATCCATGTCAGGATGTGCTGAGTCTTAATCTACTGTGCGAGAATCGAAAGTTTTGGAGGGAGAGTAAGAAGAGCAAAAAAAAAAAAAAAAAAAAAAAAGAAAATAAAAAAACTCCAACATGAATTAAGCCCATAGAGGTTTCTTCTTTGCTTGGAATGATTGGTATAATTAAGTTTTGTGTCATTCATTGCTTTATACTTATGCTGACCTGCTTTGCTGGATCAGGGTATATTTAAGAGATTTTAGCTTATATCCATCTCTAAGCTAGCAGGCTCAGTGGTAAAGTTGAGGATTATTAAAAAAAGCAGACTACTTGCAGTTCTGTATCTTCAAAATGAAATTAAAACAAACTTCCAGATTTGAAAAGAATTTTTTTTTTTAATTTATTTTTTATGTGGTACAAACCAGATTTTTCAAAGTAGTTTGTCACCATATTTAGCAGCTGAGCCTGGGGCTGGAAGTAAATTTGCCAATGTGCAGGGATCATTAATGCTGGCTGGAGAGCAGTGCAGCACTTGTTTCTTGGCAAGAAATCATGTAAATAATCAGCAGGGTCCCAGAAGGTCATCCTCCAAGTGTTGCCTAAAAGGCTTTTGCTCTTTTTCTTTCCTCTGTTTGAATTGATCCTGTCCAACAGGGTCTGGCTTTGTACATAAATCCTTGCTTAAGCTTTCAGTCTGCGCTCTGGCTGCGCTAAGTTGACTCATACTTCTTAGTGCACAAAATTCAAAACATATTCCTAGTTGGACAACGCTGATATTTACTAGAGCTGTGCCCTGAAAAGCTCTGCTCCCTTGCTGCACTGCCCATTGTGTCTGGAACAGCTGGTTCAGGCTCCTGCTTTGCTCTGTGCTGTATTGCTCCACAATGGGAGCTGGCATGGCTTGGCAGCACAGACATGGCTCAGACTTGTGCCCCTGAATTAGTTGGTCATGGCTGGTAAATTCCACTCTGTTCCGGGTGCCAAGCAAAATGAAGAGCTAGCCCTGGAAAAAATGCACTGCTATGAGCTTGTACTACATAAACCTTTTGTTCTATATACTGAAGAATCTCTAAGAAACTCCTACGTCCAGAAACTGAAGCGTGCTGCTAAAACTAATCTGTTTGTCATTATTCTGAACCTTGATATCATTCTGTTAGGGAAAAGAAAATCTAGGTAACTGGTCCCACTTTGTTTTCAATTTATCAGATCAGTGTAATTTGGTGTAGAAGTCATTCAGTAATAAAGCCCTGAAGTCCTTTCTCCTTCCCTTTCTCTGCCCTGTTAAGAAATCTTTTGTTTGGACTTGCCAGCGTCTTACAGCCCTGATCCTGCCTTTACCAAGATCAGGACTAAGCTGCCTCCTGAAGAATTTTCAAGTATGTTGAAGAAATAAGCAATGCTTGGATCTCTATTCCTTTGCCAATTTTACTGAAACAGAGATAACTGTTTTGAATTTGATCAAAAGTAAATTAATAGAAAATGTGGTTATAGATATGTGTCAGGTAAGCAAAAAATCTATAAGCTGAGAATCTTTTGAATACTTGATTTTAGATTAATGTGCTAAACTTCCCCTTTCAGTTGACTGAAGAACTTTACAGTATGGGGAGGAGGCAGAACTGTTCATAATTTTTTAGTTGACTGGTTTTTAAGAAAAGTGAAAGTTCTCTGAGATTCTGTGTACCTTTTGAATTGTTGGATCTGGAAAGTTTTGATGGATGTCAAGTAAACATGAAATTCAGTAGATCACATCATTCTACAACTTGTGTTCACAAGCTTGGGATGATGAAGTGAGGTGAATGCATTTAGGTTAATGCAAAATATTTTTTCTGCATTTCAAGAAGCAATATTTTAAATAAAATCCTGTAACTTAAAGTGCTGTATCCCTTCTGGACATGCTGGTTTTTAACTCTGAATCCAGCCAGAGACCCGTAGGTGCAGCAGTGTGAGCAAAATTGCTTTTGACTCTGTTCAGAGTAGGCTTTCACAGGACAAACAAGTGTTTGACCTAATAATGCTCATCCAAGCCTCCTTTATTTGGGACACAACATGGCAACTTTCATATCCACTCAGACAGGCACTCTAATTCTAAGGTCACATCACAATGATATATACAGAATAAACTATGTGTTGTTCAATTTATCTATGTCAGGAGGACAGAAAGGGGAGCTGACCCTGCTAGATCTTGATCCAGTTGTGCTTTCACAGCCAGGTACTGCTGTTGGGGTAATGATACCCCTGTGCTCCTGGAATAAGGATGTCAGTGTGATCCTTCTCTAACTGGCCTCAAATGCTTTTTTCAAGACATGTAATTGTTCAATAGCCCATCAGGATGTGAACTGTAGAGTGAGTGCTTTGCCTTGCATGAATCCCTGATTTTTCTGAATACTTCAGCTTCTTCCTTTGCTTTAATGAAAATAGATGTTAATGCATATGGTGGCTGCAAAAACTCGTTGTTCCATGTAAAGATGAAAAAAGCCACATGGGCATTGAGCAGTGACAATGCTGTGGACTGTGATGGAAGCTGAGAAAACCTACATTGAAGATTCTAGATTAAAAAAGAAGGCTAACCCACAAAAAACCTTGTAGATAAATGGTATATGCTGCTATGTCATTCGTGGCATTAAGAAAACCTACACAAAAATGTACAGAAATATTGTGGGATTTCTCTTTAAACACTTTGAAGTTACACTGAACACTGCTTCCAGCATTTAGAAATTTGGTTCCATAAGCACTCACTGTAATTGTAGGTTGTACATGGAACTCATTTCAAAATTTTCCAAAAACCAACAAAATAGTTAAATGTCACCTCTGGCATGAACAATGTGTGACATTTTATTAATATGGAGACACTTTGTTTCCCAGCATTTCTTACTGAGAAATAGCTGTCTTCAGGGAGCAGGGGCATAGGAATTGGGAGTACTTCTGGTGTTTGGACTGTTCTTTAAGTTCACTGGGTTTTTTTTGTGTGTGTGCATCCTTTTTATCTATATGAATGAAAGCTGCAGTTCTTGTTCAGGTCCAGAATGGTGTCCTTCTGTTATGTTAACAAATGGCAGCCTGATGGAGTAATAAATAATTTATGAACTTGGGATATTGATTTTTCTTCAGTGCTTATAGGAAATTATACGCTTGTGGCTTCGAGAAATAATTGGTCCAATTTAATCGCATAAAAATTATAGTCCTTTTTAATTCTTTTCAAATGGAAATTTAATGACCGCTGGGTGTGTTACAGAACAGAAGAGAGGATGTCTGCTTGGACTGAAGGAATAGGAGGGCCAGAAACAGCAGGTTTTACAGGTCTAATAAAAAAATTATCGCTATGGCAGTGGTTTTGAATGAAGGCTAATGGACACTTGTCTGATCACAAATTGGCCTTTTCACAAGGAAATATTGTGAATTATAATAAAGACACTTAGTATCACAAGGCAGACTAAGGGTACAGAAGCCTGGCATATTAGGAAAAAAATTCATTTGTAAAACCTCATTGAATAGAAGGGAGATTTTGTTTTAATGCAGAATACATTTTCTGGTGTACTGCTCTTCTATGTAAGCTCTGTAGCTGGGAGCAGGGGTAAAAACCAAAGAGAGAGAAGGAAGTGATTTCAGAAACTTCACTGAAAGTAAGTCTGAACTTTTTGTGGGGGGGGGGAGGGAAAAATACCCTGTTACTTAGTCAGGATGTTCCTGTTTCTAATTAAAATATAAGTAGCTTGTAAAATATACCCCCTGAATATTCAAGTTTCAAAGAACATTGACCAGCTTCCTCAGCATATAAAAATAAATTGTGAGGCGGTTCTGCAGTCCTTGCTTAAAAAGTCAAGAATGTTCATCTGCAAGAAGGTTTTAGTGAAATCACATGCTACACTGTCTTTTTACCATTCCAAGGTGTTAGTTTTTTTTATTTTTACATGAAAGCCACCAGGAAATGGACCTTTATAAAATAGATTCACTAGAACAAAGTTTCTAACATCTCTGGAGCAATAATTAACTTCCATCTTCACATCATAAATGTAAAAGTATACGTATGGTTTGATGAGGCTCAAACTTATAATTCTTTTGAGTAAAAAAGGGAAAATCAAACGCTTATTTCTGTCTGCAAGAGAGTATCACTTGAGCTGGATGTAAAGCTTATGTTGCCTAATCAATTCTGCCCATCAATAGCAGGAAAAAAGCAAACAGGCACTAGTGAAAAATGGAGAAGCTGCCAATAATTTCAGCACTAATAATGAGATGGTATTAATAATAACTCATCCTGGTGACCCCTGCAATGCTTATTGTAGGCTTAATGTGGCATGTCAAATGGTGAACTGATGCCTGGCATTGTCTGGAAGCTGAGAGTTGCAGAGCATCTCAAAACATTTTCCAGGGGAATAAACCAGATTCAGGAACTGTGACACAAGTAAACAAGCCAAAAATTTTTACAGTCGTGGCTTCTACCAGCAGGCTGAGCACTGAAACCATACTATCAGGGTTTCAATCTGCTGGGAGGGAACAGCTGTGTAGCTACACTGTTTAAGGGGTGTAGTCTGCTAAGGGGATGTACCAGATGTGGGTATTTTCTATATGCCGTGTCTTCTGAGAAATGTGGGAGTTCTGGTGCCCTTTGGACAGCTTACTCATGTCAGATTACAGGAGAAACTCTGCCATGAGGGTGGAGCCCATCCCTGGGAGTGTTCATGGCCAGGTAAGATGGGGCTCTGGTGTAGTGGAAGGTGTCCCTGCCTACGGCAGAGGGAGTTGGAACTAGATTATACTTAAGTTCCCTTCAAACCCAAACTATTCTATGCTTTGTGGTGAATTTGGCCTTAAATAAGCATAGTGATGGTGTGCAGACATTGCAAGACCGATGCTCATACTTGGTGTTTCATTTTAGTTGGCTGAAGTGAAGTGGTTTTTCTTCTTCCTGCGACTTTGGAGTTTTCTTCACTCATTGCTGGCCAACACAGAGAAGCTAAAACTAAGTTTGAGTTTTCTGTTCAAAGCATGACATTGCTGCTATTGCTGTACCAGAAATGTACTGTGGTGGTTTCACTGGATATAATGCCCTGTTTCTAAATGTGTTTTTTGAATCTGCAGGTTTCTAGTTCTGAACATTGATTATGGCTGGATAAGAACAGTCCTCCTGACTGCTTTATTAAAAACTCACAGTAGCTATTATTAAAAATTCTATAAATACAGTATTCTATAAATATAGTATTCAAAACATCAACACACACTTTATGACCACCAAATGTTTACTTTATGATTTGGGTAATAATAATGTTATTAAATATAACATTATGGGTCTTTATTATGTTTTGATGCACAGACATATGCAAATAACTTGTATTAGCATATTTATGAGTGAAATTTCAATGGCAAGTTTATTAATAAGTCCTTGCATAGTGTTCAGACTGACAATATTAGCTCCTTCTACCCTTTTATTTGGACAGCTAATGATTTCCCTGCCCCCCCCCAGTTGTCATTTATGAATTGATGACAGACTAGAACAAACAGGATATGGCTGCAGAATGCCTAAAGCTACACTTTGTTGATAAATTGCTGGTTCGGATCCATTTTGGGTCGGGAAGTGAGCAGTGACCAAAGATCACACTGAAAGATGCCTTACTGGTCTGTGTGAAATAAGGTCCTAATGTGCCCTGCAGCACAGGCACTTGGAGAGGGACAGAGGCAGAGAGAAACCCATGAGCATGATGTGCTTTATTTCTCTCTGTCTTCTGGAAGATGGCCTTGCTTTCATACATAGGCAGAGCTCATGATGGCAGGGCCTGTGGCAGCATGTGATGTGTAATACAGGCTGCAGCTCAGTGGGGGTGTGAAGCTTGTATTATTTGGCAGTGTGCTGCCTGTGAGAAGGAAAAGAAGCCATTTGCTTAGGCACAGAGGCAGAAGCACCTCTGTAATCTTCAACTGCACTGAGTCTGAGGAAAGCATCCTTTTCCTCTGCAGACAACAGACTGGGGCTCAGCTGTTGGGACTGCAGCAAAAAGTACAGGTGGTACAGGCTGGGAGACAGCTGGGAGCATGGAGCTGGGACTGCTGTCACCTCAGGGCACCACTGGCTGCCAATGCCAGCCCTGTGCCAGGGATGGAAGGGAGCAGGAGAACTCAGGGACAGTGCTGCTGGGTGACTTGTGGTAGAGAAGAAACTGGCAACTGAACAGAGCTGAGAGCTCAAGCACCTGGATCACCTTGGTTCTTTGTCCTGTTGTCTGTGCCCTTTTTAAATACAGAGTTTTGAAAATGCTCTTTGTAATGGTTAAGGTTATGAGGGTAGCATTACCACAGATCTTCTAAATGTGGTGTAAAAATCTGAAGTTGTTGAGGTGCCCAGCTGAGGCCCTGCATTAGCAAAACCCTTACAGCTCAGATTCTGTTTGATAAAGCACTTGCTGGAGAATACTTGCAAACACTTTGTGGGGAAAGTACAACCTCTGTGTTTGTGCAACCTCTAAATTCCAAAACAGTACAGATAGCCAGTATATAGCCTGATAACTGTTTCTCATTCCAATCTTGAGAGCAGGGATCCCACACCCTGGAGAGAAAGCAGAGTTTACTGTTCAATTAGAATTTTATTTTTTTTCTTGGAGGCAGCATTGATCTCCTGGACTACTATGTTATCTGTCACTGTCTAATCACAGAAAATCTGTTGCTTGTACAGCAGGCCTTGACCGAGTCTCTTCCAGAAAGATAGGATGTTATTTGTGTGTATAGAAGAGGGTTTGGAACAACAGGGGTTTGTACTTGGCATCTTGCTGATTAATATTTTAGAAAAAGACAAGTCTGCTTAGACTAACTAGGAGGTAGAGGAAAGAAATGGCCAAAGGGCACTGTGTTTTTTCATTGCATAATTGGACCTGATTTGTTTCAAAAACAATGGTGCACAGCTATGAATTAGGCAATATGTTACTGCCTTGAGCTACTTCTACTGATGTTCTGGTCAGAAAGTCAAGAAAGACAAGATCTCATCCCTGCTGTCTGTGGAGCAACTAACAAAAAAATTAGCTAACAGTTTCTTACCTAAAACCAAAGTGAGAATACATGTGACAGATGCACAAAAAAGGGTCTGCTGTTCCTGTACCTGCCAATTATTGCTCTATCAGTGTGGAGAGTATCCAGACTCCCTACACAGATCCGTGCTGAGGCTTGTTTGGGACAATGTCCAACAAGAGCTGGACTTCAATGATCTCTGTGGGTCTCTTCCAGCTCAGGAAATTCCGTGATTGTGTTTTCTTTCTGCCCTTTCACTTGTCATCTTTGTCCTAAAATTCCAGATGTGGCCTTGCTTTTAAATATTTGAGTGAGTTTAGCTCACACAGGATGACATTTCCCAGAAAACATAGCTGGTTATCAAGATCCCAGAGCATATGTTCTTCCTGGCAGTTGGCTGGTTTCCACTTCATGGACATCAAAGAGAAGAGGGGAAGGAGAAATTACAGTTTGGAATTGGCAATTGATTTGATCAGTTTGCTTCTAGGGATGAAGAACATTATGAAGAAGTTGGGCAAAATGAAGTTTGAGGAAAGTGCTAGCAAACAGATGGGCTAACAGCAACAAAGGGGAATTGATGGTGTAAATAAGGCAAAAAGAAGCTGGAGTGGGAGCACTGACCACAAGGATTGAGTGTGGACTAGAAAAAACAGTGCGCTGTCATCCCAGTGATCCCGAGTCAGTCTCATCCCAGGCTGAGATATAGATACTCCATGGCTTTTTCCTCTATAATGAATTCTGCCGAGAAGACCAAGCATTTAAAAAACTTGGGTTTTGTTTTGTTTTTTAATAGCAGTCTAAGCCAGGAAAATCAACACGGTAAAACCGGAACCTTTGTGTAAGACAAAATAGGGGTTAAAAAGGGATTGTGAGCAAGTTGTGAGCTGTGTTACTTCACGGGAGGGAAATGCTTTCAGGCCCTGTTTCATTCAGCTCTCCCGCCAGGTGAATTTCCAGCCGTGCCTGCCCCATGGTCCGTGGGAGGACATGCTGTGGGCTGCCCTTGCCCTCTGTCCTGAGGCTGTGCCGATTTCGCTCTGCCGTGGATAACCCGGGCGGGCAGCGCTGCCGTGAGGGCAGCCCTGGAGGCGGCCGGGGCCCGCAAGGCCAGAGCCGGAGCCTGCACGGCCTCACTGTGCGCTGCCACCTCCCTGCCCCCGGGCAAAGCGCATGAGGGTGTCCGTGCCCGGGAGCAGCGCGGGGTGTGTGTGAGGGGCTCGGCGGGCCGGTGTCCGTGCCCGGGAGCAGCGCGGGGTGTGTGTGAGGGGCTCGGCGGGCGGGTGTCCGTGCCCGGGAGCAGCGCGGGCTGTGTGTGAGGGGCTCGGCGGGCCGGTGTCCGTGCCCGGGAGCAGCGCGGGCTGTGTGTGTGAGGGGCTCGACGGGCGGGTGTCCGTGCCCCGGGAGCAGCGCGGGGTGTGTGTGAGGAGCTCGGCGGGCCGGTGTCCGTGTCCCGGGAGCAGCGCGGGCTGTGTGTGAGGAGCTCGGCGAGGCACGATGGCGGCGCCGCTCCGCTCCCACACGGGCTGGACACGCTTCCCGCAGCCCCGTGCTCGCACCGGCCGGTTAGCTCAGTTGGTTAGAGCGTGGTGCTAATAACGCCAAGGTCGCGGGTTCGATCCCCGTACGGGCCAGTTATTTTTGCCGTTCCCGGCCGTGCCTGGGCTCCACCGTCGAAGAGGAACATCCGGAAAGCTGCGGGGAAAGAAAAGAAATAATGTACGTAGGAAGTACGCGGAGGGGCATTTTAAATCTTCCCGTAGTGTCACCAAAGTGTTCCGTGTTTTGCCCCGCAGCACTTTGTTCAAATGTTCATTAGCTTTAGGCAGAAGGCAGCACGCAGCAACTCCGACCGTAGTTCCCTTCCAGTGAATAATCACAGGGAACTGAAATGTCATGTCTTTAACTCACTCTATTAGTGTTTTCGCTGTATTATCACGATAGCTGTCTGTCAGGGGCAGGAAATCGCTAAAGAGAGTGGGGTTTTATTGTTTTTCCTCCTTTGAAGCAAGAAGACAAGCAGATCTCCCTTGGCAGATCCCTGATTTATCATAGAATGTTCTGAACCCCGTATAGAAATATATCCAAACTTGACAGACACTCTGTTATGTGAGGCTTAATTTTTTATGGGTGTGCTATTTATTCGAGAAAAAATTCCAGGCCAAACAGAGGTGTTGTAATGGAGCACAACATCTGCAGGAGGGGCCAGGATGGACCTCTGCCAGCCCAACCTGCCTCTGCAGGTTTTTCTCTCTAAGAAACTTCTTAGAAGCTCAGGACAGATATTATTTTTGTCCTGTCTGCCTCTGAACTGGAATGTGACTTCTCCAGAGGAGGGAAACTTTCTGGTGCAAGTGTTTTCATTTTAGAAACTACTGATTTTGTTGTTAGAGCTGCATACGTGCAGGTCACAGCTTCTTTGGGAAAAATGCTTTGAGGTAACAGCATTCTATTGTCCTCTTTTACAAATCTGCTAATGTGTCCCTTTACTATTCAGGCCTGTTGCTTGCATCTTCTTCCAACTGCAGGGGCTGATTCAAAACAAGAGATAATGATAATAATATTAATATTAATAATAATGAAGTGGGTGATACTTCGTGCCAAAATCAGAGTTCTGGCATTACTTATTCCCCACAATGTCACCAAGGTACCACAAGGGCACATTAGAAGTGTCACTCCAAAGTCACAAGTGTAACTTGTAAATCATAAAGATGAATATTCATGTTATCTAGCATCCAAACTGCTGTCATGGCTCCATCAGATGTCATGGGAGAGTAATATGGTTCTGGTTTGATGACCTTCTGTCTTGCTACTCCATTTGATGATCGTCCTCAATTCCTTTGGGTCTAGTTATAGTGGCCAAGACTTGACTATGTATGATGACATCCATTTTAAATGAACTGAAAGGAGAAAAAACATGGTGTTCTTCCTCAGAAAAAAAAATTATCTAGGAATGCTGTTGCTTTATGTTTCCCACATTAGGAATCATATTTTTACTACATCTGTGTTGCTGTATTGCAAAGTCCTTGCTATAAAACCAAGGTAATGCAATGACTCCTTGGTCACTTTTTCAGTTTGATTTGAATTGCTTATATTCTGTGTGGTTCTTTGCCAGCCAGGAAGGACTGTATGGGCATGTTTTCCCTAAATTTAGTTTCAGCAGATGGTTGTCAGATTGTGAGGGTCAGCCATTGTCCCTAGGGGAGTCATTCCAGAGGCTGTTGTTCAACCCCAAAGCCAGTTGGAGAATAAAAAGAGGTTAAGCCAACAAACCCATGTAGTGGAATAATGCTGTCATGAGGCTGGCCCAGGAATTTCCATTCTGATGCTCTGCAGTGGCAGATGCTGGGGCATATTCTGGGGTGACTGTTCAGTGTTTAGTTTAACCTGTAACTGGATTGCACATCAAGGCCAAAATGGGTCTGAGTTGCTGTGTGCTTAAAAAGTGTGGGGTGAAGCACAGCTCCTCTGTCCACAGCAGGCAGTGATGGGGAGGATGCAGCTCTTTTTGCCTCTGACAGGGCTGAGGAGGAACCTTCCCATCAATCCAGTCAAACCTCTTCAGTCACTGCTTCTGACTACAAGCTATTGTGGTCAGGAGTCACACAGACCAAGTCAGCTATTTAGCTACATGTTCTTCTCTGTGATGCCTACATTTGTCTTTACATGAAATACTGCTAAGAGGGCTCTTAACTCAAAATATTTGAAAGTAGCCAGAAAGTGGGTTCACACAGGAGTCAATTCAGTAGATGAGTATTCATTCACTCAGTGATGTTTTGAAGCATTTTCTTTTCCAGCCACATCACAGGTTAGTTTTATAATTTCTTATATTGTGTTTTTTGGTAGAATATCTAAGTGTTTTGCCATTGGGATGCTTTATTCATTCAGCTTTCTTTTGAGGGTTTTAATTATAGTGAGAATCTGAGCGGCAAGGATTGATCGGGTATATCAATACAGCAATGCACAGATGCAATCCAGAAACATAATTTTTGAAATCAAAGGCAGGATGTGGTGGAAGGAGCTGTTCTTTGGATTGATTTGTGTGCAACAAAGTTGTAAGTATTAGTGCTATTATAGGTGAAGCTTAACCTTTGCTTAAAGCTGGGGAGTGTAGTGTTTACTTTCCACATGTTAAGAAAAAAAGAAAAAGGCAGCTCTATCAAAAATCCTGATCGTGTCCTGAGCCCAGACAAAGGCTCTCATTTAGTGTTGTTATGAGCAGAAATGCAGGTGGGAGGGGGATGAGGAAGTGCCATAGAAGCAGGCATGGGAAGGAGCCAGCAGCCAAGAATGTGGCTGAATGGGCACAGGCAGCCCAGCACTGTGAGCCCAGCATCTGGCCAAGAGCAACAAGGAGCTGAAAGGAAAAGGCCAACAACCAGCCCCCTGTTTGGGTCCTCGAGTGTCTCAGAAACAAGGGTTATTCAAGAAAGGGGACAGCATGACAGGGACACTGGCTTCCAGTTTCTTTGCTACTCAAATAATAAGGATCCTGGTTTTTTAACTTGCAGTTCACATCAAAACAGAGTAACTGTATTTACTGCTGAAGCTGGAGAAACATCTTCAAATTGGGGTATTTCTTAGGAAGTAATTGCTAAAATGAAATGCAAGCAAATCTGAGTAACATGTTAAAACCCGAGAAAGTGTGAAGGACTGGAGTTGAACAAGAATCAAATATTTGCTCTTGACATAGTCTGTAAAAGGATTAAGTAACTTTATAAACAAAGTATGTAGTAATTTCTGCCACAGGTTTGAACTAATGCCTGCCTGTGGAGTAACTAAATTTAAATAGCTGAACAGTCGTTTTTCACTGTGTAAGAATTCACCATCAGTGCCCATAGTACAACAGGGCAATGTGGAGGGCATCAAATTCTCACTTTAACCTGTGCCATATAGAAACAGGTGAAAGATAACTGTGAACATATCTGGCTTCAGATGTGTGTGTTTGTACTTGTTTTAAAAAGAATAAATAAACTTCTTTTACTAGATTAGCAGGAATAGCTATAGCTGTACACCAGTGCTGTGTGGTGAGGGGCAAGTGTTCAGTTTATTCAGTATCTAGTCACTGTTTCACAGGAGAAGTAAGCTAGAGATTAACCTTTGGCAATATCCTCTGAGAGTTTAAAAGAGAGCATGTTGAAGTCTGGGTATGAACTTTCTTATTTTTGCTGATGAAGAGGAATAGAGTTTTTAAAGGCAAATGGCATGGATGCATTTTGCTACGTTGTTTTCATCATTAACAATGTGAGTAACCATGAAAAGCAATGGGAGAAGTCTGTAGTTTGATATGCTCAGGCTTGTGTGGAAGAAGTGCTACTTCAAGGGGGACAGAAAATGATGGCCCCCTAATATTTGGTAGGCTCATGATGCTGAACAGGCAGTATAGTTGTTATACTTTCTATCTGAGGCTAACTGAATCACAGCTGGCTAATATCCATCACAACTTTTAGAAGTAAATAATATCATTTTCTATTAAACAGTTAAAATGCTACATGGGATGCAGACTAAAGAAGCTTCTCACTTGTCTACCTAATGCTTTCAGGGGCAGAAATTCTGACTTTTTCTGGGCTTAAACCTGGGCAAGAGAGGGCAAGACAAAGTTGAAGATAAAATCCCAGGGTCCTGACATCAGCTGTGCCTGGTGGTACCCAGCAGCTCATACTCCTTCCTTGTACACATTCTTTTGAAGCAACCTTGAAAGCAGAGAGCAAGAGGGCAGAGCAGGGCAGCACATCTCTGGTAATTCACTCCACACCTGACAAACCCTTGTGGCACATTTCACAGAGCTGCTCGGTTGCACCTCACGCTGTTGTGGTGTGGGACAACTGCCAAGGTGGGTTAGTTTAAAGAAATGAGCATCTGACCTTGTGTGCTTGGAACCAAATAAAACCCCTTTGGCTACAGTTTCTGTCACTTGGACTCTATTGCTGAGAACTTGTTCAGTCTGCAAAGAACTGCAGGGGATTCCCTGAGGGTCCAAAATTTGGCATAAAAAAGGACATTCGAGTTTCTGTGGCTTTTCTCTTCAGAATATTCAAATATCTGGTCAGTCCAAAGTAAAAAAGTCAGGTGTCTGTGTCATCTTCTCAGTTGTGCTTGAAACCTACTTTCTTGTTGGCTAGAGCTGGCTTTGAATTTCTTTTGTTGGCTTAGTAAAGACTTCCTGGATGGGAGAGCTGAAGAAAACAGGTTTAAGAAGCTATTTATTTGAGGCATAGAGGAAAGCCATAGGTAATGGTCACACACACAGTGAAGTTTCTCTAGCTTCTTCATATGTGGTATTATTATTTTCAGTAAGAACAGCTTTTTGTTGTGAACTCTGCTCTCAAATTATTAAAATTGCTTTTAAGAAGAAAATCTTCCTGCCTTCCACTTAAGAATGAGTTTTCTGATTTTACCCTTATATATGAAAATTGAAAAACTGAATAAAATGAAACAAATACAATTGTGTATTTTGCAACAAAATATTTAATTTCAGCAAAACCAAGGCAGTAAGGATCAGCATCTAACGGAGAATTGATTAAAATATAGATGAATATACAGGTCCTCAATTCTGCTTTTGACTTCATGCCTAGGCCTTCAATTATTTTTTCAGTCTTTACCCATCTGTACAGAAAGGAAAATGCCTATCCTAAAAAAGAAATATTCTTGAAAATCAACAGAGAAGTGCTTCAAAAATCTCTCTCTCTAAAAGGAAGAGTGGTTATATTACTGTATTCTAGCTGCATAACAGCAACCTATTTGGCTCATCTACTCATCTTCTAGAGGTAGGTGAACACCAGTAAAGAAACAAACTTGTCTGGTGATGAGTTAAAAAAAGTCATTAGAATCTGTTCAAAATATGAATTTATTTCTACTAGACCAAATGCTGAGATATCTTTAGGGTTATAGAACTTTTAAAAGTGGCAATTTCTGCCCAATATTAGCTTTAATGAGGAAGTTGGATTTTCTCATTTCATGTATGTATACTTCAGTTCTTCTCCAGCTTTGTTCTCTAACAGGTAGGTTTGCAACAACTCTGCCAGAAATGTAAAGGGTAAGTTTTCTTTTAAGCAGCTGAGGCTCTAAGCAACTGATGTTGAGGTAGCAGATACAGAATATGTTTTTGTTGTATTTTGGTGGATATACTGATCAGGGTCTTCTTTCAAGAACACTTTGGAAAATAATTTCTTTTTAGAGAATGAATCTGAGGTTTAGTAACTCTGGCATTTGTGTGCAACAAGGACAAGAAAGAGATTTCACTGCCTGTATTTACCTTCTCATCTTATTTTGTCTCATTTTAGATAGTTATTCTGGGAACAAGCAGCTGAAGGCAGGCTGACTGGTTTGAAGTTTAATTTTTTTAATGAGGAAAAAGTGACTTGCAGAGATGAATAACTAGAGAACCCCAACAGATTGTTCTCTTCAGATCTTGGATTATGATCCTAGCTCACATGATGTGTATTTCTTTCCCTCATGCCACCCTGCTAACATCACTTGATCCTAAAAAGCAAAGTTATACTGTTGTGTAAAGCACAGATGCAAATTACTCTCCAGTTATTTCTTGTCATACCTAGCAATCTTGTTAATGCTAGGTGCTGGACAGAATCCATTTTACTCTTTGACAAATTTTACGGGCCTGCCAGGGAAAAAATGGAATGTGAATTTTGTCAGATGTCTGGTGAGGCTCATACAAAATATAAGGATGGACTTTGTAGAATGAGATTTTACCTCTCTTCTGGGCCAGTTCTGTGTCCTGGCTACAGTTGACCTTTTATTTCCCCCTTCACAATCAAAGAGAAAACTGATTGTAGATTTGGGTTGTTGATTGCCAGCTGGTAAAAAAACATGAGGAAAATATCATGATTATAGTGATCATTAAGGAAGGGGAGGTCAGTGGGGGGTGGTGGGAGCCCAGAATAGAATCAGCCATTCTTACAGTTCCTTCACTCACTGCAGAAAAAAAGTCTGGCTGTATCTTGGCTCATCTAAGGGGGAGGATGATGGAAAATAGCTCTCCCCAGTTTCTGATTTGGGGTGGAGGCACTGGTGTCTTCAATGGACACAGAGATCAGCCAGAAGCATCTTGTCCTTTTCATTCTCCTTTCCAGTGCTGTATAATGGTCTCCTGTACTTGAGTTGTACCAAAAGAGTGATAAAAGTTCAGAAATATGTAAACCCAGGAAAGCTCAGAAGAGGGAAAGTTTGAAATTCTGTCAAGACACAACTCCTGAGACTCCCAGGAAAACTATCATGTTATTAAGTTTCTACAGGTGATATCCCAGCCTCTTGTGGAGTTTGCTTCTCAGTTTTCTGGAAAGTGCTGTCCAAGCTTCATGCTTTGGCACATGAAAAAATAAAAATACATATATTGCACTCAATGAAAATGCACATCTTTATTTGCAATAGAGAATTGTTCTGATTTCACTGTGTTAACTATGGGTATTTGGGGTTTTCCTGTCCTGAGTTAGAGCCAATTGTTTATTTTAAAGAGAACTACACATAAACCCCAGATTTGTGTCAGGCCAATTTGTTTTGATTTGAACTCTCTTAAAAGATAAATGAAAATTTCTAGTACAAAATCACCCTGGCATAATTTCTAAACCATTGAGATACTTGTGTGGTTTAACAATTACAATTTCATTAATGTGAGATGGAAATTTTATTTACACTAGGAACTAGTTTCAATGAGAGAGCATTTTCAAAACCTTACTTTTTTGACTGAGATATTTCTGATTGATTAAATTCTCAGCATCATATAATATTTGAATGAAAGGATATCGCTGTCCTTTTTAGATTAATGGTATTTACGAAATTGTGAGATCTCTAAATAATGTAACACTTCTGGGCCACATTTAAGTGTTGATGGAAACAGCTCTACTGTGCAGCAAGAAATGTTTTTCATCACCTCTAAAATGACTTTGTCTCAGAAGTATTGACTTCCAGTCTAATCACTTTAGAATGGTCTTCAACTGCACTTGAATTATCTGAGCATTTTGCAATTGCTTAGTCTCTTCCTATTTTTTCAGAGATTTTATCATAATTATTTCTCTTGTTTTTATGATTTGAAACACTTGATCTGTAGCTTGCACTAATGTTCTCCTTCAGTCTGAAACACAGGAATTTTGAAGCCCCAAATGGTACTTGTTCCCTCTGTTTACAGTTGCTTTAGGATGTGTAGAGTTCCTCTTCCACTGTGGGCCCTGTCTCAGGTATCCTTCCTGGCAGCTCTAGCTGAGCATATTTGACAGCTGAAATCGTGCTCTGATCAACACTGATCTCATTAGGTAGGGCTGCTAAGTTCTAGTTTTAATTTGTAAATCCTTTCCTGACGCTGAGATCTAGGTCAATGATGTCAAATTTCATTTGGTGACTTAAGTAGGCACTGGTGGCCATGAGCTACAGTATTGCTGAAAATTAAACTTAGCACCCCACACTAAAATGTTCAGTGTGTCTGTCATACTGAGAGACAATTGCTGCTGTTTTCTTTTGTAATTACTGTATGCAATTAGATATGACATCAAAGCTCTCTTGATCTCTAGCTATTCAATTTTAATCACAAGGAGACTCAAAAATGTTACATCTTTTTTGGGCCCCTAGTATAAGTGAAAATACCCTCCTGGAGGTTCAAGGGACAAAATATTTTACTTCCAGATTCCCCAACAAGTGAGGGCATGCACTGTGTGCTGTACAGGAACTCCTTGCTTTACAGCACCTTTATCATAACTTTAATTAAAAGTACATATGGATTAGAGATGCCTCTAATTCCAGTGAGTGGTTGGAATATGTGAGTGAATGAGCAGTAGTGGTTTATATTCCCTTTATTTCTTCCCTTAATACTGGGGTCTGGAATATCTGTGGTACAATGTGCCAGTTTTTCTACTGTCTCCTAAACACGTGAATATTCAGTCCAAGATTGTCTGCTACATGTCTGGTGTTCTTCTAACACATTTCCTTTGAGGTTTTCTGTGCTTCTGAACCTAAATCAGCCTAGGCTCCTGGGATTTCATATCTCCTTATGAATTCTTACTTGAGCACTTTGTGTTCCTGTTGCCTGGTCCTACGTATTCACACTTTAAACCTTCCTGTGTACACCTATAATCCTTTACTGTAAAATATACTTTGGGTTGTAAAGATAAATACTTACTTGAACGCCAAAATGTTAACTTTAAACTCTTTGTATTAAACATTTAAAGCCTGACATTGACTCTGTCCAGCTATGCAGGCTTTGTAGCTGCTACTTCTGTGCAGATCAACTCTTTTCTCTCTTCTTTTCTTCCACGTTGAAATGTGTTGCAGCTGTTCTGTTTCATTGAAGTGTATCACATAGCGAGGGCAGGTTCAAACCTGAGGGACTGTGAAGTGAAAAGTCTCATATTATCAGTCTCCTTAGGCTGCTGTGTGTTTTGTCTGGGGCTGGTTTGCAGTTCTTTCCATCTGACACCAGTTCTCAAAGGCTTTATGCTAGGAATAGCAGAACAGAGAATTATTTTCTATTTATAACATCTGAAGAAGAGGAAAAACATTTACATCTGTGAGGGTTTTAGAAATTTCTCATGCATTGTAGGTGTAGTTCAAATGATAATGCTGCCTATATATTCTAACACAAAATTTAAAAAAGTGTGCTTTCTTCCAGACTGGACTCTTTTTTTCCTCAAAGAGAGAGAGTAGCTGTTACAGAGGAGTGAATTTGTAACGTTCATCTTCCTTATATAAGTAATTTTTCAAAGAATAGAATATTAATGGGACATCAGAAGATCCCTGTTTAGGTGGGAAGAAAAAAAGGAAGCAAATCTGAGAAATTTCAGTTTTCTGCTCCAAATGTCAGTGTAACTCTGCATTTACAATTCTGCACACACCATTCACACCTAAAAGCCTCTGTTCTGAGGTTCTACAGTTTTCATCAAATGCCTAGACAGCATCATAACCCTCTGCAAGCTTGCACTGAATAGGCTGGCATTGGTCCAAATGCCAGCAAAAGCACTTGCACAAACACAGAATGTTAGCTTTCTCTTCTCTTTATTTTCTGCCAGACACAATTCAGCAGCATTCCAGATGACATGCCTTCTGTTAAGTAAGGGGAAGGGGGTGATGGATGCCTTCAGAAGGGAAATGGTGATGCTGTGGCACCAGTTAAGCATCTTGTCTTCTCTGGGTGCTTCCAGCCCCAGCTGGTTCTACTCAGCTGCCTGATTTGAATGATCAATGATGAACAAGCCCATCCTGTTTGCTCACAGCCCCAAGGCCTCTTAAGATGAACCCAAAATTACTCCAGTGATCTGAGGAGGTAAAGGTGGGGGAAAACCAAGTTAGTGCTGGGAAAAGGGCAGAGTAAAGGGGGAAAACCACTCTTACCACAGCTAAATATGTACCATCTCTTCATGCTGCATCAAATTACACTGTAGCATGTTTTCTGTAAAAATTTTTTTAGTATTATGGGATTTTATTTGCTTTGTCATCCAGGCCCCCTCTGTAATTTGAAAATGAGCTGTGATGCTGAAATAGTTGTGGGGACTTTTTTGGCTTTCTGTGTGGTCATCAATGTAAGGATGAAAGAAAACCAGCTCCTATTCAATTTTCTTCCAGAAGCAGCAGAGGAAAGACTGATTTATCTCCAGTAAAGTTGCTGATGGATGTCCCAAGTATTTAAGTCCTATTTTCAAGAGCATAGAAAGAAAATATTGTTTCTGAATAATACCTATTAGAGAGGGGTTTTATTCTACTTCCTCTTCTGTTCTTTGTTCAGCAGGAATGAGAGAGGCTGAAGAGCACTAGTGTCCTAGGAACTGTTGATTCTCCTCTAAAAATGACAGTAGATACCACTGAAAGTGACCTTGCATTTCATCAAAGGATGTGTAAAATTTCGCTACACAAAAAAGGGAAAAGCAACAGAAATATACTTAGTCTGCCAATTTTTTTCATTCCCTGTAGACAGGTACTGTAGAGGCCTGAAGAAAATGGGGTGTAACATTAATGTAGAAGGACTAAGAGCAAATGGCCAATCCCATCCTAATCAAAAAACTTAAGCAATAGATTTGTGCTAGCCTTATTATTTTTATTTTATGTATAGTAGATTTTCTTTTACCCTTTCTAGGTGGTGATAATCTGGTTTAAGGAAAAGCTTTTTTTTTTTTTTTTTTTAAGTCTTTGACTCTCCTATATATGTTTAAATACATATGTATGTGTATTTACACGAACTTGAAAAAATCAGTTGGTTTTAAGAACCTTGCCATAGTGGTAGCAGCATCAGGTACATCTGTTTGTGATAATATCTTTTCCTTAAAGTGTGATGTTTGCATAAGGGTGGAAAGGTAACACTTTGACAACTTGAGTCTTATTTTATCCTCAGATAAGTGCTTCTGAAAATTCAGGGAATAACACAATATTCACCTTTCAGGCTTTGTACAAGCTACTTGTGCTTGCAAAAACATGGCAAGTGTAGCTACCTAATGAAAGCAGATTAATAATATTTGCAAAGGAAGCAGGGATGAAGAATGCTCTCTAATGTAAGAGGGAACCTGATAGATGGTTTAGGATAAGCTTTTTGCATTTCTGTGGTTCCACAGTGAATCTGGTCATCTACATGCTAAGGAATAGGGCATAGGAATATACACAGATAATTAAAGCCATTCTACTGCAGGCAACAGCAATTAGATCATGGAAGTATGAAAACCACATTTCCTCTGGCTTCACCCTATCCAAAAAACTGATTTGTGCTCTGAGTAACCAAGCTGCATTTGTTGCCTGCCAGTTGTATGCACTTGACAGACAATTTTTAGCAAGTGATCGAGGTCTTCATCATTATTCAGTAGGGAAAAAAACAAAGCACACCAGACAAGAAAAAGAGGTGTGTTAATGAGGTGACAGCAGATATTGAGGTCAACATTTCAGACATTTCCTGTGAATAAGAGAAGAAGCTGCTTTTGAAGGACACTTGAGTAAAGAGGGACTTCACTTCAGATACTGCAACTCTGTTTGAATGGCATTTGTGGACTTAAGTGCCTAGCTTTGAATATTCACGTTTGAAGACTGTACTTTCTTTGTTCTCAAGCTCATTGTACTAAGAGTTAACAATAGGATCTTACCAATTGTTTTTTGTTTGCATTAGACCTTGAATAGAAAAGCTTAAAAACTGGGGTGGGAGAGGGAATGCATTTTGTAGTTGTGTGATTTACAATAGTGGTGGTTTCATCTGTACCATCACTGTGTGAAGAAAGAGAAAAATGTGAGAAGCAGCAAGAATAGATCATCATAACAACAGCAACAATGTTCTATATCACTTTAGACTTGTCACTCTTTGAATGATTAGATACTTGGCCAATACATAATTGGTGGTATGTTTCAAAAATGATTGAATAGATTCAATGCTTTTACATGCAAGCAAAAATTGTTAAAAATATTCCATAGGTTTTTTGAGTTTTGAGGAACTATCCAAACAGTATTGGTTATTTTTTCATTCCAAATTTCTTTCGATGTCAAGATTTATTTTTTTTTACCTAACATTTGAATCATCTCCGTGACACTACTGTAATTGATTTATGCTGCTTTTGCCATTTACAGGCTAGTTTGGAGATAAGAAGAGGTTAACAGGTAAGATATTCCTCCCCATTTTTACTTTCTACTTCCTTTTTTAATCCCTGTTTCATACTGCTAAGATGAATCCTTATATTAAAAATAGATGAGGTGTTGTTTTACAATTGGTAATTTGGCTCCTCTTGTTACTATCTGAATATTAATCTCTTTGATAATGCTGTTTGTTCTTTTTGTTAGACATCTTCACCAGTGCTGGATGCTGTCAGACAGTGCCTGGAGCTTTGACTTTGCCTGCTTCCCTGTACCATATCTGCATCCTGTAGATAGTCCAGACCTGTGTCCTAGAATAGCCTGTGTTTTCCTGAGAATGGTCCTGTCAGATCCAAGCCCTCTCTCTGGTGAGGGTCAGTAAGGTCTAACAGAAGGAATGGGAGCAGGCCTGGCATTTTTTAATATTTTCCTAGAATTCTCTCCGAGGCAGAGGAATTAAGGACATGGGGGCATCCTGAGCCAAGAAGAGGTGATTTTTATTACTAGCCCTCAGCAACATTTTCTTCTGTAATGGTGTCCAGGCTTTTTCTGACCAGTGGAAATGTATCCATAATGTTCTGTGCAAGGAACATAACTTCATGTTATTTCAAGAAACACCTTGGGTTTAAGAATCCTACCTCTGAGTTTTTCTTCATGCTGTGGCCCTACCTGCTCCATAGCTCTTTGTTTGGGGGCTGATCATAATTTTGGTTTTATACTTCGTGTCCACAGCTGTATATATCTTTGGTGTACCTGCCCTTAGTTACCTCTTTCCTAACTCTGCCTCCACTTCAATCTGTTCTGTGTGCACAATGAGATCATCAGTCTTAATGGTTTACATCAGACCCTTTTCCAAAGGGGAGGAAAAATTCATCCTGTTAGTTGCAAATGCTGCCAGGCTGTTGCAGAGAGAAAAGCAGGTGTTGCCTCTGCTCTAAATGCTTGGGTGGTGTCACTCTCAAGCTGCTGCAGGATATGCAGCCACCATTCCCCAGGCACTAGGGCTGGTACTTGAAGGACTAACTGGAATTTTCACTTGTTTTGGACCTTATCTTTCACTTGATTTTCCCCTCAGAAGAAATTAGGGCTCAGATTTTTCTTGGGAGGAAAGAAAGGGCTCAACAGCTCTGAAAATCAGGCTATTATTGCTGGGGTAGCTGAGGCCTCTGAACATTACCTTTTGGCAGGGTTTCCCTACTGTTCTGTTTTTGTGAAACATATCTCCTGGAGCTGTTTTTTTTCATGTATTGATAGAAGTGATTTCCAGAACTGCAGGCAATCAAGATACTTTAGTTTTGCCAGTGCAATAGTTGCTGCTACTTCATAAAAGCTGAACTGAGCAGCCAGAGACATTAGGTATAGAAATATGACATTAAGGAACAGGTAATGCTTTTCCAAAAGAGTTGACTGTCTTCTTTTGGACTGATCAGTACTGATAATTGTGGAAATATGTTCCCATGGAGCAGAGGCAGGTTGAGGTTCTACTTCTTTATTAACCTGGTTTGATGCAAAAAGGACTCCAAAGAATAAAATCCTTCTACAGATTGCCCTTATTGATATTCTGTTAAGACAATAAGAGGTGCAGAGCTGTTTATTTAACCACTTTCTACTTTTATGTTTCCCAGGGAGCATGGGTAGATGTAGAGACCTTCACTTGGAAAGGGCAGGTGGTTGGCTGTCCTTCAGGAGAAGGTACAGAAAAATTCCCTTCAATGATCAGTGTTTGCACTGGGTGCAACTGCAATTTCAGCTCTGCCCTTGAAATGCAGATTAAGCAGTGCTGCCAGCTTATGTTGTCCTGTCAGACATTTCACTGGCTTGGGAGGCTGCACACAGCTTACAGTGTACATCCTCTGCCAGGGTTGCTGCCTCTGGGTGCTTTGTTGTGGGGTTTGATCTCCTGTTGAGCAGATGATGCAGTTCAGGTACTTGTTTGTCTGCTCCCAAGAAGCATGATTTCTTGTATTTGCTCTTTTGAATATTCCAAATTTTTGTCATTGACAGAGAATTTGCTGACTGTGAAATAAAAATACTCTTGCATGGTAGTGTAGGGGATG
Organism: Oenanthe melanoleuca; assembly: GCF_029582105.1. Taxonomy (NCBI): domain Eukaryota; kingdom Metazoa; phylum Chordata; class Aves; order Passeriformes; family Muscicapidae; genus Oenanthe; species Oenanthe melanoleuca. Next base: position 18,739,566 of record NC_079333.1, on the reverse strand, counting down.
ATATCACCCCACAAAGCATTATTCTCTTCATTTCCTGCAGTGCTCTGCCTGCTAGGCAGTCAGTTTGCTCTTTCTGGCCTCTTTTCACATAGTTTGCTCTTTTCTTTCCAAACAGCATTTTGACAATGAAGGTGTAGGCATGTCTGCTTACATGTTGTATCTCAGGCAATGCACTTGTCATTGAGAGAAGTTACCTGGTTTAATACAAATGTGCTTGCCTCTTCCCTTACATTCAAGGATTCACTTTTCCAGGCCCAGCTAGAGCAGTGACTGCTATGGAGAAATGACAGCATTTAAAAACATGATTTGAGACATTCCTGAGGAATGGGCAGGCTTTTGGGTATACAAGCCCAATTCACCACCACCCTGGGAGGGTGCTCTGAACTTTCTTTACTTTGTCCGTTTTTTAATTTTTTTTAAATTTCCCTGTAGTGTATTTTAAAATGGGCCAGTAGATATTTCACAAACTTTAGAGCTGTGGAATTTACTTTCTCCCATCTCTCTGGCCTGACTTTTGATTCTGAAGTGGAATTGCACCTGTAGAAGTTTTTGCCTTCTAGAGGGAGAAGGGTTCCCATATTTGATCTCACATTGCATGTGGTGTATATTTGCTCATCCTGTGGAGTAAAGTGTTGGTGTTGGGTGGCAAAAGTGATGTGTGAGGCCTGAGGTGAAGGTTACAGTGTTATCCATCATTATAGAATCCACTTGGTACATCCACTATTTTCAAGACTTCTATTAGTATAGGTATGCTGGGAGGAAAGACCATATTGATCTCTTGGTGATGTATCCTATGCAGTGGTTCCAGCAGGACAGAGAATGCCATTTAACAAAACCTGGGAACAGCTGTTGAGTTGTGGTTGTATGTGAAATTCATTTGTAGCTTTCATGGATGGATTTTTCTTTTGGCTGGCAGTAAAATGCTTATGGATGTGTCTTTTTGAAAGGGCACTTTGGATCTCTTTTTTTTTTTTTTTTTTTTTTTTCCCCCTCTTTCAGACATTGGTTTTAAGGGGACATAGTTCTTATGTAGCCAGTTCCATAGAGGTTAAGGACAGACTTTTTTGGAGAGGAGATAGAGCACATTCTGAAAACTGAGTTAGTTGTTTTTTTTAACTACACCTTTTTAGAAGAAAAAGAACATATTATAAATCAACTAAAAATAAAACTCAACTTGAAAAAGGATAAATCAGAGACTGATTGAAGACTTGCATTCCATGGTAGCTTAGAATGTTTCTGATCTGAGGCAGAAGTAGAGAGAAGAAAAAGTGCTAGGGTTTGTACCAACTGTACAAGGTATACCAAAGCATTTCCTTTAGTGTCAGAAGGAAATTGGGATGTTTTTTTTTTTTTTTTTTTCCCTTTTCTCCTAATGAAGTAACCTTCCTGTACATACCATGATTATGCACTAGGCTCCTTGTCAATCTTTAAGAGAAAACCTTGGGCAAGATCTGATGTACCTGCTTAGATAGAAAAAGCACCCCTTTAAGAGACAGAAAGAAAAACCAAAATTAAATGAAAGTCATTAGTGATGAAGGTTTGTTTTCCTCCCATTGTGTTTTTCCTCCCCTTCCATTTGATTAATCTGTCTGTTTTGAGGGGAAAAAAAAAAAAGTCTTGCTGAATGACTTGCACTATACATGTGAGCTTTCCCTTTAAATATGGATGCTGAACTACATTGTTTCAACCTACCAGTGTCCTAACAAATATTTGCCCTCAAACTGAGTGCCTAGAGAAATTGAGGTTAGAGAAGGCCCCCAAGATCACTGCTAACCTAACACAGTGATGTTAACCACTAAGCCAGACCTCCAAATGCAGCACCCACATGCCTTTTGAACGCTTCTAGGGATGGCAATTCTATCACTTCCCTGGGCAGCTCATTCCACTATTAGTCCACCCTTTCAGAGAAGAAGATTTTCTTCATATCTGATCTAAACCTGAAGTAGAGCTTGAGGCCATTTTCTCATATCCTGTCACCCAGAAGGAGGCACCAACAGGCACCTCAGTCCAGCCTCCTTTCAGGTGGTTGTAGAGAACCATTAGCTCTCTCCTGAGGAAAGGAGAGAGCCCTCTCCAGGGTGCAGGGGGAGAGCTGATGGTGTAACTTTGCATGACCTTCTTCAAAATAAGTTGTCTTGTAGGATTGAGCTGTCAAGAGGTGTGGGAGAAATGAGAGTCCTTGACACACTGGTACCTGGTGAAGTCTGGCCCAGAGTGTTTGGTCTCTTGATGACTGCTGCTCTCTGGCTCAGTCTCATCTGGCAGGACTCTTGTGACAGTGACCCTCCCCTCCTTCCCTTAGTCTGTTGAATCCTGACATCTGCAGGATTGCACAGCTACTCTCCTCACTAATAAACTCTGGGATGGTCGGGGTGCAGACCCAGAGCAAAGCCTGGAGTGGGAAACCAGGGGCTGGAAACTGATAGGATTGCTCAGCAGTGTAGTGATTTTTAAAAATTATTGTTACTTATGATTGAAACATTTGGTCAATCTTTTTCTTCCAATGCTCAAGCATTGTGTAGCTTTTCAGCTCTTAAGAGACTTAATTTTCACTCAGTTTGTCTGCAGTTATCTTCCTTGGTTTGGATTTATTGCAGGATTGACTGAGGAAGCTATATTGATTCAAAGCCACTTTCTTTTTTTTAAGCATTTCCATTGGGAAAAATATTCTACTTGCTTTATCTAGCAGCCTAACAAAAAAGGTCTTTGCTTCCTTGTTAACAAATACACACATGTTTATGTATGCATGTATATGTCCATGCACGTATATATATATTTTCTTAATTTACCTCATTATAGAAGAAATAAAAAAAGCCTGGAAGGTACTAATAACTGGCAGCTGGAGGTGATAAAACAGCCTGGAAGGTACTAATAACTGGCAGCTGGAGATGATAGATTGCTCTAAAGAGCCTGAGAAATAACCCTTTGACTCCAGAGAAGTAAAAAAACCTGTTTTGTCAGTAGTGAAAAGATCTGTGAATAAAGACAGCCTAAGGTGGTAGGTACCTGTAGCAGTTTTATTCAAGACATAAGTACTGAGGAGTATCCTTGGCTGCAATAGGAGGGCATGGATTAATGATTTCAGACTGTGCATGTAGACAGAGCAAGTGTGATTTTAGCCTTGACAGAAGCTGAAGTATTTCTTTCAAACAGAGTTTGTGAGAGACTCTTGAGGTTTCTGAGGTAGGAAACTGCCAAGCCTTTGCTTCTGCTGTATTTGAAAGATGGGTGGATGCTTTGAGCATGTTTACAATTAATAAACTGATTTGCAGATGGTAATTTGTTTTTGCTGATTGAACTGTGTTCTAATGGATGTAGAGGTTTGAACATTAGCCAGCTGCTTGGGCCAGGAGCCACAGGCATCAGACTTGCTGGATTGTGTGGATGCTGATATGGGACAGTTGCTGAATCAGTTGTCAGGGAGGCTTGCAGTGTTTTTGGTGGGTGTGATGAGCCCAGAGCAGGCTGTGTCTCCTCAGGTGTGTGCTGTGCAGTGTGCCAGGGTCCTGTGCTCCATCAGAGGCCTCTGGGCTGGCAGCATGGCTCTTGGGGCATCTTTTTTCTGTGGGCAGTTCCTCTCCTCTCTACAGCAACAAGTGAGAGCAGGAGTACATCTGCAGACAGCTGATAAGTGAGCAGGAGGTGTCCTGGAGCCTGAGACTTGGTGAGTTCAATAGGTGCCTTTTCACAGGCAAACAAAGCTCCTGTTTCAGCTCTTGCTAGTCAGAACCTTTCTAGTGCTAAACAGGCCATGGCTTTGCTTAACACCTGATGCAGCATTAAGTTGTTACAACTTCATTAAGGTTGATCTTTGATGTTTTGCCTTTTGATAATGTCTTTGAGTAATTTTTAAAAAGTTATTTTAGAAGTGTGGAAATGAAGCTTGGAGGGACAGTGAAGCAAAGTTGGAAACCTTTCTAACTTTAATGGAATAAGCTGCAGTGAGAGACCGAGGCATGGCAGGTCAGAGAAACCAAAGTGAGAAATAGCAAGGGTTTCTCTCAAGGATCAGGAAGTAAAGTCACACTCAGTAATTTAGGAAGAGAGCTGTTGAATAGCTTAAAAGTACGAGGAGAGCCTCCCCTTGCCTTGGGTCAGAAAAGGGAGTGTGACTTTTGGCCCCCAAGACCCCAATTCTCAGCTGTTCTCTTTGAACCAGAATGTAAGGTAACAAGAAAGAAGCCTAGCTGCAATCCACCTTTGTGTGCTGGGACAGCTGACAGCTCTTATGTATAATATTAGAGCAACATCAGAGTATCCTGAAATTGCACTGTGCTTTGCAATCCATGCCAGCCATAGAGAGACCATAGAGCAGAGTCCTTATAGACTGTGTGTTCTCCTGTGCTACTCTGCCTTTGGCCTGCTCCCATCTCATTCCCAGGATGGTGTTTCTAACTCTTTTGCATCCTCTCACTCCAGCCAGATGGAGAAAATGGACTCAACAAGCTCAAGAGCTCTTAAGTTCAGAAGCTCAAGAGCTGTCTGTCTCCAAGAGTGTGCAGTCAAGCAGGAGGTGGCAGGAGACCTGCTTGGGTGATCAAGGAGCTCCTGACAAAACTTGGGCACAGAAAGAAGAGTGCAAGAAGCAGGGGCAGGGCTAGGTGGCTAAGGCAGTAGGTACAGTAACTGCCCAATCTGCCAAGGATGGGATTAGGAAAGCCACAGTCCACCTGAAGGTGAGTCTGCTGAGGGTTAGGGTTGCAGAGTGACATAAGAATCTTCTACCAATACATCACCAACAAAAGGAAGCTGAGGGAAAACAGACCTGCCACTGAACAGGGCAGAGGCTCTGGTAACAAATGACACTTAAAGGGCTGAAGGTACTTGATATCTTCTTCAGCTTGGTCTTTAATGATAAGATTTACCTTTCAGGAGTCCCAGGTTCTTGAGACTAGAAGAAAATTCTGTAGCTAGGAGGAGAGGTGGTGGATCAGGTTAGGGAAAGTTTAAACTGGTCACCTAGAACAGGATGCCCCCATGCATGCTGAGAGTGATGTGACAGCAATTAAAAGGTCACAGTGATCAGGAGATGACAGGGCTGTCAAATAGCAAGTATCACTCACACCCTGCTAGAAGGGCAAGAAGGAAGATCCAGGGAGCTATGGACTGATCAGCTTTGCCCCCATCCTTGAGGAACAGTGGAATAACTATTCCTGGAGACTGGTTCTATGTCTATGAATGGTAAAAGGGTGAACAGAAGTAATCAGCCTGGAATTATGAAGGGGAAGTGACAGCCTTCTGTGAAGAAATGAGAGGGCCAGTGGAGGAGACGTAGATTTATTTAATTTGTCTCTAGAAAAATATTTGGCAGCATCCCCATGGAATGGATAATCATAGAATCATAAGATGTCAAGAGCTGGAAGGGCCCTTAAAGATCATCTAGTCCCAGCCCCCTCTGCCATGGGCAGTGCCAATAAACCAGGTTGTTCAGGGCCTTATCCGACCCAGCCTTGAAATGATGTTACAGGATATACAGCTGGACAGAGAGGTGGATTAAAAACCAGCTGAACTGCTGGGCTCAGATTGCTGTGGTCAGAGCACAAAATATGGCTAATGAAGTACTCCAAGTGTTGATGCTAGGTCCAAAGCTGTTCATCATCTTCATTAGTGGTCTGGGTGATGGGAGGGAGGACTTGGACTTCTCCACATTTGCAGATGGTACAAACCTGAAAAGAGTGGCTGATATGCCAGAGGCTTGAGTTGCCACTTGGGGTGACCTGGACAGGCTGGAGGATTGGGTAGAGAGGAAAGATATGAAAAAAAGTGAAGTGCAAATTCCCAAATGCAAGGAACCTCATGCTTGAGTAGAGAAGCTTTTCTTCCACCATGCACATAAACTCATCTAAATCTGTGCCTAAATCTTCTTTCTCTTCAGCTGCACACTGTGGCTACTTGATTCCTGTTAATGAAGTCTACTAGGCTGTAAGTAAGATTAATATGAAGATACACTTACAGCTATGGACTTAGTCTAACTCAGATTGAACTTCCTTTAAAAGGTTTAGTGATCCATAATTGCATTCTTCAGTAATTGTGTTACAGCATATTTTTTACATTGATCATTTCACTTGTGCTTCAATTGTTTTTTAATTGATCACAAAGAAACTGACTGCTTTTTGGCTGCTCATCTCTAGAGTTGAACATGAAATGATCAAACTCAGTTTGTGAAAATATCAGAATAATTTATAATATTCTGGCAAAAAATGTCTGTGAAGTGAACACTTCGACACTTAAACCTCTTCAAAATTGGAAATCTTGGTCAGTTGCAAAAAAAATATGGGTCTTTGGGGGGCTGCAAAATTGGAAATATCTCACGAAAGAAAAATGTGATCTCTGTAAGTATCAAGAGAGTATTGTGCAGGAGAGAAGGTATTGATCCTTGGTTAAGTGAATTTAGCTTATACCCTTGTTCTATCCTTGTTCCACCTAATGTAACCTATAGAAAATCCTTGGGATCATCAGTTTTGATATGTGGTAGTAGTTTTTTCACTTAAAAATTTAAAAATAAATTTAAAAATAAATTTAAAAATAGCCACTTCCTCTCTCTTTGGCATAATGAATAAATTTCATCATGTGACCAGTGACAGAACCTGAGAGAATGGCTTGAATTTGTGTCAGAGGGGGCTTAGGTTAGATGTTAAAAAAACATTCTTCACTCAGAGGGTGGCTGGGCACTGGAACAGCTCCCCAGGAAGTGGTCACAGCACCAAGCCTGACAGAGTTCAAGAAGCTTTTGGACAATGCTCTCGGGTGCATGGTGTGATTCCTGGGGTGGTCTGTGCAGTGGCAGGAATTGGACTTGGAAGATCATTTTGGATCCCTTCCAGCTCAGGGTATTCTGGGATATATTGATGTGAAAATTAAAATTCTCATCTTTCTAATTGATGCTTCCTTCCCCCTTTCTCTTCCCATCCTTACATGTGTGGAGAGGAAATGAGGAAAAAAAAAAAGTGATTCCTTACGCTTTTTTCTTCAAAATTTTTGTCATCTCTTAGCTGGATGCAGAAAGAACGTAATAATGACAAAGAAATGTTGAGCTTGTCAGAATGGAAAGTGAGTTGGTAGCTGGCAACTCAGCAAGCTGCTTTGTTCCCCCTTCCCCTTTTCTTGTCTCCTAACACACCTCTTTTGTTCTGATAACATGAAATTTATTGTTATACTTGGAAAAGGAAGGCAAAACAGGGTGCTGGTTTGTATGCATGCTATATATGCAGTGACAACATTGAAGGCATCAAGATTTCAGGAGTTTAAAATTGAGGCAATTTTGCAGAAATCCTAAGAAAAGGCCTCTTATAATCTTTAAATTTAGTCTGACCGGTCATGTAGGACAGACTTGTGATTTCACAGAATTACTTCAGCTTCACAGCCATGATTTCAGCTTGGGTTAGGGTAGCCTGTACCAACCTTAGGCATCAGGATTTCTACTGGGAAAATGCACAAGATCTGAAGGAAGGAGCAGGTCTTTCAAAGGGCCTGATGTCTGATGTGTGTGGTGGTATCTGATGAGGCAGGAGATGCAGGTTCTGCTGGACTTGGCTGGTTAGTAAACTTTTTTTAAGGGTGGGATGCTACCTCTTTTCTTGCAATCCTGTGCAGCAGCAGTACCTGGTCAGCAAATAAATCCACTGGTAAAGCTGGTAAGAGAAGTCATGAGGCACTGGAAAAGCTCAGGTTAGGTTGTGTGAGGAGCATGACAATCTTGCCATCTCCTACCTTGCTCTTGGTATGTAACACTTAAGTTGTGTATATATTTTCTAGGGTCTTAATAAAACATTTACCATTCCTTAAGGAAAAGATAATGTGTGGTGGCTAATCTGATGGGGTTGTGGAAGCTCTGGAAAAAGATCCAAGGCAGAGTGAATTCTAGCTTTTGGCACTGGACACTCTCCATGATGAGTTTGCTTTAGTTTTTGAAGCTTTTCATGCATCTGTGACCAGTTGTGTTCAAATTTACATGGTATTTCAGTATGTACAGTATAAAAGTAGGCTGCTGCAAGCAGATTATGAGTGGTGATGTATGGCTTGCTGTCTACTTGTTGCTTGGGTTTGCAATGTCTGAGTTGACTTCTCAGAAAGGATGAAACAAACAAAAAGTCTGAGATGTGTGTTTGGGTGTCTCTGTCATCCCTTGCTGATGCAGCAAGAAGTCCTCAGGTTTTGCTTGCTCTGTGGAACTTGTTCCCCTGTCACTTCTAATATTGTTCTTCACACACAGCTAAGGGCCTAATGTTGCTGATGCAAATCTACTTGTTTAATTTTATCCGACTGACTGTGCCACTTAGTGTGCTTAGTCATCTGCTAAAAATCCTTTTGTTAAGATTGAGAACCAAACACAATACTGAGTATTTGATCCTACCTACTTATGCATGGCTAACATACTTTGCTTTTATGTTTAGCTTGCTGCTACAAAAATGATGAAATATTTATTCAGCTGTTAAGGATCAGAACTTGAATTCTCTCATGATTAAACGATCTGCAAAGGATGTTCCTGAGAGAAGGAGAAGGGCTCTGGCATTCTTCAGCACCACTGTCAGGAGCAGGTACTATGCTGAAGGGGGACATGTTTTGTTATTTTGGCAGGCTAGACTTTTTGCTAGAAGGCACTGTGGTAAAGCTGTGAATTTTGGCATGCCTTTTGGTGTCACAGGTGACTCACTGTGGTCAGCCTGACTCCTGATCATCTGCCAAATGCTGTTGTCTCATGCAGTGGCCTGCTCTGCAGCTTGTCTTTCTGGGTTAGGTTTTGTAGGATTTAAATCAATGTGGCTGATACTAAAATGATCTGCAGCAAGTGCAGTGTCGTATCGCTCTAAAAATCAATTACAATCATGATCAGACTTCTAGGACTAACAAGGAGAAATAATTTTATTTTTCCCTTTCATCCTTTCTGGTGTATCTTTCACCTGGGGATTTTAACCCTGATAACTTAATGAGCATTTCACCTGAGAGGTATAGTCCTGTACAGATGAAGCCTGCTGAGAAAAATTTTCAATATATTTAGCTTATTGTATGATTTTAGAAAACTCTTCTCCTGGAATGAACATTCTTAAAAACAAGCCTGCTAACAGGATTGCATCTGTTCATTTAGTTGTCAAGACCTGGAGTGCACTTAGACAAAAGACAGTAAATGCTAGAGAAGAGGGAAGAAGAAAATATAATTAAATGACCTCTGCTTTCTTCCTCAACAGTCATACACCCACACTCCCTAAAGGAGCACCATTTTCTTGATGCTGCATGATTTTCTTATTTCCATTAGATTAAACATTTACTGCATGGGTAAGTGAGGCTCAGGCTGAACTTCAGGTTGAAGTCTAGTTTCTGTATCATTAAAAAATCTCGACCATCTGAATCTATTTCTGACAATGACCAGCTGCAAGAAAAACCAAAAAAACAAAACAAAACAAAAAAATCCTCAAAAATTTTCATTTTATCAGCTTCATGTTCTGTCAGTGGCTCTGATATGTCTAGGCCTTGAAACCTGAAAGAAGAGGAATTTTTCTGTTAAAGTTCAGTCTTTGCCAATTCTGTGAAATGTTGCTAAATGTGCAGCTAAGCCAGAAGCCTGTGGAAAAAGATCAGATTTTTTTCAGCCTTGTCAATTTATATTTTAATTTTTGGATAAGTATTTTAAATATTCTGTCTGGTGATTTATTTTTTTGTTTTTTTTCCTTTGTTTGACCATTGTTCTTCATTATTTCCCTGTGGAATGGCTCTTCAGGAACAGGCCATTCTGGTCTGCCGTGCAATCATTGAGAACACAGTGGCATCATCACTTTATTTTTTTACTGTGAATTTGTGTACAAGTAGAGCATTTTTATCCAAAGGTAGGTTGGTGTCCTTGTGTCAGAAAAGTCAGTACACCCCAATGTGCAAAGGAATAGGCAGTGAGCATCATTTCTTGTGAGGACTGGCAGCTAACATTAGAGATGTGCATAGAACAAAACCTCATAGTTTTCCTACCAACAGCTTTAACTGATTTTTTTTTTTTTTTTAAAGTACTAGATTATGTGCAAGAAGGAAAGCTGGGAAGAAATCTTAGGTTGCCTGGCATTAACTCCTCCCTGTTAGCGTCTGATCTGCATCTGCCAGGCTTTGGGGGAGCTCACTGATCTTCATTTTAAGGTTGGGGCCAGGTCTTGTGTTCTGCCTAACAGCAGCAAAATAAGGTACCTGCAGAAGAGTGCAGGTGCTCTGAGAGAGAGGGAGCCAAGCCTCAAGCTCTTTGTGAGAGAAAGTCCTATTGCTACATTGCTGAGCATTCAGGTCATTGGGCCCAACCTCTCTTACTTCAGAGAGAGAAGCCTCTTATTAAGGGTTAGCATTTGAGAAAAAATAAAAATGGGAAGGAGAAGGGAGCTTGGCACATTGCCGTAAGTCATCCTTGGCTTTAAGGGTGGACCCTGATAATTTGCCTTTCTCAAAATACTGAAAAGCCCATGTGAATTTGCCTAAGGAAGCAGCTGAGATATTCCACTTCTTTTCTGAAAGTCTTCCAGAATATAACAGATACACTGCAAAAAGCCATAATCAGTATGTTCTCTTCAGCTGCTAAAGAGTGAAGGTTTCAAATGAAGGATATGGAGTACAGAGCATGATACTCTTTTTCAAGCTGTGTGGACTAGGAGGAAAAGTGGGGGTGTGAGAACAAGCTGAATTGAGGGAACACAAAGGAGTTTTCCCTAGAGATGCTACAGTTAAGGTGGAACATGTTCAGCCAGAGAGGTAAACTCAGGGGAGAGTGGATTTCTTTTGGCTGGTGTGGGAGTTTGGCACTGTGCAACTTTATTATGTTATTTAGAGTCCTGAGAATGCTAAAAATGGGCCCTAATATGCTCCAGGTACTTTTGACATGCATTAGAAATACATGACAAAAATACCCTTAGTGCAGAAGTAAAAATGAATATTTCAAGGAAAATGACAGTAAAATGAATTAAAGGTTGAGAGTTGACATTAATAATGCAGACTGATCTACAGTACCTTCATTTTTCATCTGTAAAATGAAGATAGTGGTGCTGACCCAGTTTGTAAATGAGCCCTGAGTTCATCTGGTGGAAAGCACCACCAACAGAATTAGTAAGTCATAGATTTTGGTGTTAGAGTTGTGGTATAATTGTCTTAAACTAGAATTTTTTTAAGTACAGAGACATCCAGAACTGAAGTTAAATAAATTAAAATATATGTGATGCTCTCACATCATACAAGAATGCTTCTGCTGAGCAGTGATGCCTTATGGTAGCCACACAGTTACAAGCAATATGTTTTGTATGGTCATGGATCAAACCAACCTTTTTAAAGAAACATCCGTTTTTTGGACTTGGCTCCTTCAGTCTGTCACTGTCACTCATCTATTCCCTGTTCCAGGCTGTTTCTTGGCACTTTCCTCTTTTGCTGCTTCCTACTCCTGAGGCCCTTTAGCCAGCTGCATACCACAGCTGAACCACTTTGTCTTTTCTGCAGTGTTTTGAGCTTATACACCTAGGCTGTCCCTGTCACCTTTTTCCTTCTGACTGCTTCTCTTAACCTTCCTCTGTCAACCCCACCCAGCCTTTTCACTCAGGTTCTGGTACCCTGAGAAAGCCCCTTTGTCCCAGTTTCTTTGCTTGCATACAGTTTTGAGTCCTGCAACTTGTCAAAAGTCTCTGTGTCTGGGTTCCTCACCCATCCTTCCCCTCCACACACAGCCCTCTCTGCTGACATTCTCACTACCCTCCTGACATGCCAAGTCTGTTTTTTACCTCTTCATTGCATCCTGAACTTAGCTTCAGTCTCCACTCTTCTTCCCAGCACTCTGACCTGGCACCTGAAATGGCTTTTCATTTCACTCTGTCACTGCTGCCAGAACTGATTTGCTCTTTGCCCCTTCAGTTTTGCAAAACAATAATAAAGAGAAAAACCCGTGCAAATACTGTCTAAATAGATAACTAGGAAATTACAAAAAATAGATCACTTCAAAAAAAAGAAAATTACAAATGTTGAACTCTCTAGGAATATTCACATGTCTAGGACAGGACACTGTACTTCGTTTTAGTAATATGTTTTATTGAGATTACTTATGATTTTAAACAGCAAACCCTTGGCTTCTGATCCTATTAACACATATTTGATTCTAAGTTTGCAGCATATTCCTTTGGATTCTAAGATAAGCAGGTGAATAAGCCTTTCCCAGATCAGAGAACTGGAAGGCAAAAAGCACAGTGTGAAGCTGTGTCAGAAATCTGTGATGAGATAAATGCCAGCGGGTCTGTATTAATATGCTTATTTTTAGGTATTCTCCAAGGTCTCTTGCTTGTATTTGATTCTGATGTGCAGAATGATTGTAAAGGAAGTAAAGAAAACGACCTTTTCTCTATATTTTTTGGCTTTTAGTTTTTCAAACTGCTAAAACTTCAAATGCTAGAGGCTGCAGCTGCGCTGATGGCTTTTATTGTCTCTTTGTATTCGTGTGCCTGAGACCAGAACAGGAGTGTTCTTACACTAATAGAAAGAGGGAATGGGTGGAAATTCAGCTAATAATGGAAAGCTGCCTTTCACTGCAGCCATGCAGCAGGCATTCTGCAATAACAAATCCACCAGGCTTTCTCCCTTCATGTTGTTACCAATGTTTGCAGGCTTTTTAGCAGAGGGGATGTTCCTACAAAGGAAAGGAAGAAAGGTTATATGATTTCTTTGGTCTAATATGCAACTTTGGCAAAATGCTATGTGTAGCTTTTGTAAGTTTGAATCTATGGGGGTTTGAGGAGAAAGTGTTGCTCTGGATTTTGATGAAGCCATTTGACAGATTAAGAAATAAAGTGCTAAAGTAATCTTGAGTCTGAAAACAAAGATAGAAATAGAGTAGATGTCATTTTGCAAATGGGGAGTAAAAAGGTTTTTGTGTTTGCCAGCATGCACAGTTTAGAATAATTTCAGTGCATCAGGAAATGAGCTTTAAATTATTCTAAAGCGGTTGGTAAGTGGGAGCAACATAGTTAAATTTATTAATGCTTTTTTTGGTAAATAATTGATATAATGTTGCAATAAGAGTATGCCATATATTACAAAATGATACATTATGTAAATAGAGCACAATTTTCCTTCTGCCTGATGCTAGATCCCACTTTCTGGGTAATGATTGTGAAGGAGTTCAATTTGTTTTTCTTTGAGAGGCATGGGTATTATAAGTATGGAAAATTGGAAGGTGTGTTATTCAAATTATTTTCTCCATATCCATACAAATTTCAGAGTAAACTATATGTAAAAAATTAATAATAATTTTCAAATTAGCCCTAGAGGACGAGATAGGCCAGCCTGCTTACTACAAGTGATGGGAGGCAAAGATGGGAACTTGATGTTTTCCCCCAGTGTCACCTGAATGATGTTCTGTGACCTGTTGTTCTGGGCAATTTGCAGCTGTGGAACTTGTGCACTCTTCTATGTCTAATCCAAATCTGGGTTTAATACAGTCCTGATTATCTCTGACTGCAAGCAATAGTGTATTTGTGGTTTGATTAAGTCAACATTGCTAATAATGGTGAACTAAGCTGTTAATTTCAAATTTGGCAGCAACTATTGACAATTTTTATCTATTTAATTTAGTACCCTCATTTGGCAGGGTGTATCTGTGACCATACCTCATCAAGACCTCTAATTATTGCAACATGAGGATCTCTTCCCTCCTTACTGTTACTGGATTGCAAAATCATCTTCACATTTACTGTCAGAAATGGGACTTGTAGTGAGTGCATTGTTTGTGTAGGCACCTTGTATATTCAAGTTTTCCTAGATGATTAGGAAAGATTAGTAGCTGTTTAGCAAAGGTATGAAGCATAAATACAAAACAGCTGTTATGTGTTCTGCTAGAGAGTCGAGGTGAGTTGACCCTGGCTGGATGCCAGGGGCCTGCAAAAAATCATTCTCTTCCTACAAGGAAGAGAGAAAATAGAATGAAAGGCTTATGGGTTAAGATAAGAAACAGGGAGAGGTCATTAACCCATTACTGTCCCAGGCAAAACAGATGATTTGAAAAAATTAGTTTAATTTATTGCCAATCAAATCACTCTGGTTTTGTTGTTTTGTGATTTTCTTTGTCTTGTTCCCCTTCTAAAATACAGTACCACAGAGGTATTACCACCTCACTGGAACCTTGTGATGCCATTCTTGTATTCGGCTATAAACTTAATCTCAAATATGGTGCCTAATCCATGTAGGAATTCTCACATAAAATTGTCCAGGACTGTGTGGCCTTGGGTCATTACAAGACTACTTCATGATTATAGTATTCATTTTTCTCTTGAACTTTGAACAACCCTTTTTTTCACAATACTGTCTCATGTCTGGACAGGAATCACTGTCAAAGACCATTTTGATAGATATGTTAGAATGGCAAGTGAACTTCTACAGCTGACTTCAACCTCTATATTCTTTCTGGTCTGTATTTACTACATCCCTCTAAGTGGTGTATATATAAAACTATGCAGATGATTAATGGGTAACATATTTTCTGTAAACTTCAGGTTTTAGCAAGACATTGCCAGGAGCTCTGGAAGGTACATAAAGGGATTATTTTAATATGGTGTTGCAATAGTTTTGTGGTTAGCACCATAATAACTGTACTTACAGAGCAGTACTTCATGTATAACCATCAAAAATCAAGTATTTTTGAAATGTCACTTTTTCCAATGAGATTAGGAGTCAGAGTTGCCTCTTTAGCAGGAGACAGAGATACAGCAGTGTTTAATATTGTTTCAAAGAGTGGATAGATAAGCATTCTCCTTCCCCTTCTGCCTTGCTTTGTGATACAGGTTTTGCTTGTGGCTATAGTGGTATAAACCCATAGAAACATCACTTGAAGTGAATGGATTTTCTGCTGGTGTGCCTCACAGCAAGTTTTTTTCCTTCTCTCTGGAGTCTTTATCTAAGTCTGCTGGCATTAGTAAGAGAAGACAAATAGTCAACAATATTATGGAAACATTGCAGCAATTTTAGTACATGCATTGAGATATTAATGTTCATTCATCCAACTAAAAAACACCCAAAAAAATTCAAGAAAAGAAATTCAAGAAAGAGGTTAAACAGGGAAGAGAACTTGCTATGTTATCCTCTCCTCTTCTGTTGTTTGCTCACTTGTTTAATTTTTCCTCTATTCTTTCTAGGTGCAACACTAGACACTGGGACAGCAATTACAGTGTGACCACAGTAGTTGTCTGCTGAGGTTAGATTGATCTGGAGAACTGAAGTGAATTGTGTTCATTGTATTTGTATCACATGTTAATTCTTCTTGGCTCAGCTTTGATATTGTCAATTACCCCTTCCTGTCCACGTTCTCCTCTGACATCTGAGCCTTCTAGGCTTATCACAGGTAATATTTTGCACCAATCCTTTCCTCCCATCTTGCTCTGACTGGCTCACCACAGTGCTTTTAAACTGGGTGACTCTGATCCTTTCAGATTGTTTCAACAGAGCCAGTTAGAAGTGCAGCACTGTGTATTTGGTAAAAGGCAGGGGAGGGAGCAGGTGGAGGTGAACCCACACTGAGAGGGGACCTAAACTCTCTCAGTACACACCTGCAATCTGCTAAGGAGTGGAGGCTGTGGCATGTAGAGTGGTGGAGGGTGACTCTGGGGAGCAGAGGAGCGTGGGAGAGGATGTACCAAGCCCATCACTGTGTGGAGGATGAATGGCTGGTACTCAAAATGATGGAGGTAATAAGGAGCAAAAAACTTAGGGGTGATATGAAGCACTTCTTCTGGAGTGCTCATTAAGCTTGTACCTCAGTAGCAGGAAATAAATATGTCATTTTTGCAGTACTTGAATCAGGTAGAGTGACCCTTTTGGCTAGGTTTTTGTCTGGGGTTTCTGACTCCAGCTACTACTGCTTTTAGTCAAAGTATTTTCTGAGCTCTGTCAGTGCTCTTCTCTTTTTCTTTTTGCTTCCCCTTCCTGCTTTCTCTCTGTCATGTTTCTCCCTGAGCTTTTGGTTTCAGTTGAGTTTTCAGTGCATGTGCTGACTCCTGTAGGCTCTGAAGTGGGAGGCAGAGAGGAAGGGGAATGAGCACACCCTGCAGTGGGGGATGGTGGGGCAGAGACCCCTGAGGCTCAGCTCTCTCAGAGGGCTTGTGGAGACAAAAGGGAAAGACAGAATTAATGAGGGAGGCTGTGAAAGTTGCCTTGCTTGTTTTCAGGGGCTGTGCTCCTCTAATTCAAACTTTGAGCACCTAGGTAGAGCAAGAGTGGCACATTTGAAGGTACAGGGGGCATTGGAACAATTAAGATGATATTTCTGGTTTGGGCTAATAGAAACTTTCCTCCTTCAGCTGTTCTGTCCTCAGTGCTGCTTTTTTTGTCTCCTCTTGCCAGGTACTTGCACTTGTGACTGCATTCTGGCTTTGTCACAGTCAGCTTGTGTGAATGGCCTTTTGTAAGGGTTGCCATGGGATGTTGGTGTGCTCAAGAATAGTTCTTCTCTGTTGGTCAAGTACAGTACACATCAGCTTTTATCCCATCTTAATTCACTCTAAGAAAATCTGGTTTCTTGGCAAAAGAGTCCTTTCCAATATGTTCAATGGTAGAATATCCACTTATAAGAAAGGATTAGTGTGCTGAAACTGCAGAAATAGAAGGATCTTTTAATTTTATTTTTTTTTAAATAATTGTGTATGGTAGTGTTGTGACAGGAATTTTATGGAAGGTTGGGAGGTAAAGCATTTTGAAGTAAGCCTGCTACATTCCTCTGCCCTGGAGCTCAAGCAGTGGTCATGGGACAATTCCACTTTCTCCCCTGCACTTTCCAACTTTTTAGCCTGCACTGTGAACTGTTTTAAATAAATACCCATAGGAGCTGCAAGAAATGCATGCTTGCTGTTGGCTGGCTTTTCTAGAGTAAGAATTATGCTTGGAGAGAATTGTGTAGGCTATTGAGATGTAGAAGCCTGGTCATATGGGGAGGCAGGCTAAATGGACACAAATCTGCCTCCATCTCTAACAGGTGATTTCAGAGTAATTAAAGCAATAACTGCACACCACAACACTTGTAGCTTATTCTCTAGGAGATTTTTTTCTTGTTTGTTTGTCTGAATTTTGAGGTTTTTCCTGTTTCTTTTCCTTTCTGCATTATCCAGAATTGAGCTGAACTTCATTCCCACAAGTTATTCTTGTGTGTAGACTGAATGCATCAGGAGCACTCAACAGGAATCAGGCTGTAGATGGACTGAGATATGGAGGCAGGTCAGGCTTAGTGATGGGATGCCAAGTGCTCTGCTGCATGAAGCTTGGTGGTTTGTTTGAGGCACTCTTCCCTGCTGGTGAGCTGAGTCTGTTTGTACTGATGTTTTTCTGTGATACCCCCATCTGATCTAACTTTGCCCTAGGTGGTAGAGACAGCCTGACAGGTGGATGCATGAGAGAACAGAGGAAACATTTTGAGTATAAACAGCAAGTGAGAGCATAATTCCTTCACTGCATCATTCAGAGTCTCTGTTTATAATACTTCACCTCTAGCAGGTTGTGTGTCATGGCAAGTCTTTGCCTAGAAGCTTAAACTCACAACTCCAGAAATTACAGCAGAAGTGGAATATTACCCTCAGCAGAGGAACTACTGGAGGAGCAAAAGAAAAATTCTCTATTGGGGTCAATGGCTGTTGCTTTTATTGGAAGGTGAATGTTAGCTAATACTTAGGAGGCAAAGTTGATAAACTCCATTTTACTACTGTGAGACCAAATTGACCCTCAGGGTTTTATAGATGTTTTAACTATTCCCCCAATGGATAGGCTGAATTTTATCACTTTTAAAAAGGCTTGTCGTCTCCAAGCCATTGAGCTTATTAAAGGCTGCTTAAATAAGCTGTTTGTAATCATTGCTGATTGTTTCCCTTTGTTTATTTAACAGACTAAATCTATTTATAAATTCAGTTTCTGTTCCCCTGTGACTGTCATTAATGTATTTGCTTGTTTTACATCAATTATCACTGTCATGTAACTGAATAGACTAATATGGTCTGCTGCCTTATGATTTCTCAGTGCAGATTCATTTTTACCTCTATATCTTTGATCAGACACTTACAAAACAACATTAACCAAACTTTGTGCCTTATATTTTCATTTTTTTTGCTAGTTTGCAGATCTTTGTAGAGATTTTTCAGCCTGCAAAAGCTTTCTCCCTGCTCAAAATCCTTGTACTTTTTACTACTTTCCTAATCTTTTTCCATAGTATTTGTATATACACCTTTACAGTAAAATATGGAAGGAAAAAAAAGGCTTTTGCCTATAATATTCCACATAATACCATCAGGAAGATGGAATCTACTGTTCAGCTTCACAGGCTGTAAATATTGCTGTCACTTAAGGAAGGATTGAGAAGAAATGCTGAACTTCAGGGATCTTTTGATTATTTGTGTGATAATGCACCAAACAAATGGGGACAAATAGAAAAACAAGGAGTGGTGGATGTTTATGTACATTATGCTAACTCTAGCAGACCAGCTCTGATAATGCCCATTTGAATGATGTGTGTTTCTCTATCATTCTTAACACTTAAAAAAAAAAAAAAAAGTAAATCCAGCAGTGACAGAGTTTTTAAAATCTCTGGTGTCTAATGAATTTTCACAGCAATGAAAGCAGCAGGTAAAGGGATGCCCATGCAGCTGTGGACAGACTCAACAGGAATCAGCTACAAGCTGCTGGTCTCTAGTTCTGAAGAGGGAGAGAGCTTTGCTTTTGGATCAGGGGATGTGGGGTTCCCTGAAACCTTTTCAGGGAAAATAGTGGGGTTTTTTTGCTTCTCTTTGGAACACCATTGTCCTGAGGAACAGCCCTGGCCTGGGAGGTTCCAGTTATCCAATAAAATGCTAATTACTTCTTATAAAAATTGGACTAAATCCAAACAAATCTCAAACATCTTCCTCTCTATCAACTGCATTTCAGGTTACCTGCTTTGTTCCTGAACTGTAGGTTTTCCAGTGGGTGTAAGTATAGTCCTTAAAATATATTAAAACTGTAATTTTCTGCCTTAAACATAGGCTCTATATTTTTTCAGGTTCAGATTTCTATATGCCTGCAGAGATGAGCTGAAAATCCCTTCTGTTGAAGAGGATTGACACCCAGATTTCAGAAGAGCTGCAAGTAATATTAGACATAAACCTGTACTAGGATCATGGAAAAAAAAAAAAAGGGGTTTATTACAGTAAGACTAAAAACCTTGGAAAGGATGTCTTCCAAAAATACTGGAAAAGCTTTTGTTCTTGAAGACTATCTCATATTTGTAGTGACCTACACAGATTATAGTCGTGTTTGCAGCAGAAAACCTTCCAAGTCACAGGGATATATTGATTTATTAGCCAGTGACTATAACTCTGGTCTTGCCTGCGACTATATGAAGTTCCTCAACATCATGGTGTTTGTTTCTCCTGGGGCTGTAAAGCTGTACTGCAAAAGAAGTGCTTCCTGAGCATTCTCTGGGATGTGCAGTACAAGAATAAGAGGCACCCTGAGTTACAAAACAAGAGCTGAGTGGTGCAGGGCTCGCCCTCCAGCATGTATGGATTTGTTGATTAAGAAAATATCTTGAAACTGTCTACTGCTCAGCCCTTTTGATCTTCTCTGCCCTCTCACTTCCTCTTGACTGTTTCTTTATTTCCCTGGTGTTTTTAGGAACTCTTTGAGTTTTCATATTCAAACAGCTGAGGGATGTACCATCTGTCTAGCAGGCACATAAGGGCCCTGAAGATGGTCTAGTTCAGCAAGTGCATAATATAATACAAACCTTTCCTTTGTGATGAGAGCCAGGATTCTGAATAGAATTGGGAAATCGACATCTTTCTTTTACAGTGAAAAGAAAAAGCCCAATTATGAGTGGTGTCTGAAGAAATTCCTGCTGGGCTAGACCTCTGGGCCACCTCACACAGTGCTTCAGGTCCATTTTTAGAGGTATTTGTCTGTATAGTGCTCAAGACCTTCAACATAATCAATTTTTGTTTTCTTTTCGTGATCCTCTCTCTTAACGAAACTGCTCTCACTGATTGATGTGTTTTTAATGATCACTCTCACCGTATACATATATACCATATACTCCATACTATGGTGATTTACAATCTTGAAGATCTTTTTTTATTTGACAGCTCCTTCCTACTCATTTTTTTGTCTCTTTGTGGCAGATAATGTAGTGCTGACAAAATGGGAATTATTAGGAAGCACTTACCAACCCTGGCCAGTCTAATGAAGCTGTGAGGGGAGAGGGGAAGAAAGACAATGTGAATGTTTAAAACCACTTTATGTTTAGCTCATCCACCTGAGCAATCAGTGTTCATATTGAATAACCTAGTACATAATTCAAGAAAAAAACCACAACCAACAAACCCAAATAATAAAACCAATTTTCTTGAAAGATATTGGTCTGGTCATGTAGTGAGAGAATGGCACTTGTTGTAGGGCATCTCACAAAGAATTTAATGAGGCAGAGACCCTTTTTATTTCTATAAATATATTTTTCTTTCCCAGTGGGGTGATATTCTCTATTGCTAAAATGGTGGCTAAGATATCCAGAGAGTAGAAATGGAGCTCTGGGGTTTTTTGCAATTGTGTGTTAATCTGTGAAAACAGAAATGTCAAACAGAAAGAAAGGTTTCCTGGAATCTAAACCTACTTAGCCCATTACAAAAGCAATGAATTATATTGGTTTTTACTCTTACCTAAGAAGTGACCATTTCTCATTTTTGTCATTCCACCTCTATTTTACTTCATAGAGAGCAACCCTCTGAGAATTCCCTTCCATGGAGTAGGGATGCTTTCCAATTGAACAACCCCTGTAAAAATACCCAAGTAATTTAAGTGAGCAGGATTTGTGTCTTCCTTCACCTTAACTGTTTCCTACATCCCACAAGACACCCTGTCACTGAGCTACTTAAGCCATATGAGCAGCACAGCAGCAACACAGGCAAATCAAGGCTTGGTTTATAGCATTTTACTGTGTCTTTATAGCCTCACAGTATTGTTGGTGCTATTGTTTCTGAGCTGGAGCTGGAGAAAATCTATTTGAAGCAAGCAAGTCAATGAATACGGTCCTTTTATTTTGATAATGAATTATCTGTGTAGAAATTCAAATGAAGAGAAGCCTTTGTTGCTAAAAAATTATCATGAGAATCGTTTAGACAGAACGTGTTTTGGCTGACTGTCTGTCTGGGTGCATGCAGCTACCTAATAACTATGATGTTAGTTTTTTTCCTACACCCTACTTGCTATTTGCTCCCTGGGATTGATGCCCTGTGTCAGGTGTTTTTTGCCATTCCCAAACCCACAGAGGAGTTATCAAATTCTTGGAAAATGCGTGTTCCTTCCATACATTTGACTGTTTAGAGAAAGAAACGTGTACCTGTATTATAGAATACATGTAAAATGGGTGAACAAAATGGGGAGGCAATCAAGAAAAATTTACATTTGGATGATGGTTTACAAGAAACTATTTCACATTATTTGCCCAGCTCACGCATGAACAAAGCTGGTTTAAGTACTTTCCTTGTTCACAGATGGCACATAAATAGTAACTACAAAAGTACTGTGCTCTCTACGTTGCTGGATGTTTCTTTTAAAGGTCTCTCTGCATTTTTTATAGCAGTTTATCTATCTTAGCTACCTCTATCTTCCCTATTACTATAGCTTTTGAACATCTCATAATCCTTAATGTATTTATCCCCATAACATCTCTTAAAAAATTGGAGGTACCATTATCTTCTTTTTATGGTTTTATTCCTTTTAATTTTTTTTTTTGTATTCCACGATTGGAGATAAACTGTGAAAAGGAGGATTCAGTTCATGTGCCTTAGCTGTGTGTTGTCACCATTTCCCTTGTGCCAGCACTGCCTAAAAGATGGACACACTTGCCTAAAAGCAAGGATTTTTCCTTGCTCACCTTACATGCTCAGGTAAGCCTTGGTGCTGGAGCAAGAAATGAACAGAAATGTGCCACAGGTGGTTGTTGCTGAAGAAGGTAAGAATGTGCCCTATTTCAGCAGAGAACACGTTGGGAAGCTTCATCCCTGGCAGACTCTCTGTGTCACACACTGCAAGGCTGGGTGTGGAATGACTGGCCAGAGTTATGCACAGTCTGTAGGAGAGCAGAGACTCCTGCCCATGTTTCCCAGGCCCTTGGCTGCAGGCTGTTTTTGTCCATCTGTGAGTATCTCACTTCTATTGTTCATGTACTTGTTTCTGGTAGTATTTCACACTGGTTAACTAAGGGATTTATAGTGTCAAATACTCTCGTGCGTGTTGTTCAGGGTTATGTTAAAATCTCATTCATTAAGAAGATTTCCATATTTGGTGGTTTGTTTTGTTTTTGCAGTGGGATGAATTGCTAATTTTAATGCTGGCCCTCAAATTTTGTTGAAGCTTCATGTGTCTTTCAAGTAGGCATGCATGGTCTGTATCCCTGCTTTCACATTTTCTAAGTTACTTTTTGTTTACAATTACAGTTCTAATTTCATAAATTGTTTTTGTAAAAAAATGTAAATGTTTTTTATATATTGCTTTATTTTTTCTCTGTTCTGGAAGAAGAGTAAGTAACTGAAATGAAGGTATGTGAGTTGTTTATATTGAGTGTGTGAAAATGAGTACAAAACCACCTATTTAAGTGAAACATTTTAGTGAATCAAGACATATTTTTGTAGTTGTTACCTAACACTCACCCACTGTATTCCTTCATATTCATAAGGAATTTTGAAATTTTACCAAAATGTCTATAATTAAAAACTATCAGACATTGTAAAGTTTAAATGATAGAAAATCTAGCTGTGATCAATTCTTCACGTTGATGCTCTGAAAACTGTGAAAGAAAAATCAATCTGTTTCTTCACAGATTTGACAATAGTTCAGATATAATTTTTAGAAGCAATTTAGAACAAAGCTATACTTCTCTGTCCCTTAACAAATGGGACACTTGTAATAAGTGTTTTTAAACAAATTGCCCATAAAATAAAAAGGACAAAGCAATAAACAGGAGAGAATGAGTGTAATATTAGCTGTAAGGAACAGTATGAGAAAGAGCTTTAAAAATAGAATCAGAAAGAGTAGAAGAGCCTGTCAAAAGCCAGACTTGACTACTGTTGTGTTAATATGCCCTTCTGTTTTAAGTTGTAATAGGCAGATTTTATTGCAGAATATATAAACACAATTATCTGAAGTTCCTAGTCTACATTCTTATCTGGCTTGGAAATTGCAGAGAGAATTAGACAGTGTAGAGTGTCCCTAGCAAGTAATCTAGAGTTTCCTTCAGTCCTTTAGTTTCCCAAACTCCTTGGTAGTTTTTATGAGAATGGGCTATTTTGGTCTTTTTTTTTTATCATGTCAGTTATTCCCACATTAAAATATACACTAAAGAAAGACTTCCTTGCATAATATCTAAGCCTTTCTTGTAGAATTTTGCTGCTGATTCTAGTTCTAAACAGAATTCAGGGTCTCCAAAACCTGTTTTGCACTTTGGACTCTAAGAAACTGTTTCCCTATGGTGTCAGTGATGTAGCAAATCTCAGAGACATCATAGAAGAGGAAGATGATTTTATTTTAACACAAAACTGCTTTCAGTTGTTTGCACTTCTGCATTTAACTGCTAGTAGTGAAATGTGTGGGAGGATATTTGACTGAGTAGCCTGTTCAGCTGCCTGGCCCCAGGAGCAGGATGCACGTGTCCCAGTTGTCTGTGAGGATTTTGTGCATTGATAATTAATACAAGGCAAGCCAGTTAATGGCCCAGCACCTCCAGGCTGCTGGTCTTGTGATGGCTTTTTTTCTACCACTTAGGAGCTTGTAGTTGCTAAGCCTGTGGGACACAGGAAATCTCTCCTTTCCATGCCACCTTTGTGGTCCATTTGGGTTTTTTGCCTCTCCTCTGTCTTGCAATCTGGCTGTCTGGAGAGGCCACACAGAGATGTGCAGCTAATCTAAGACTAACTAGCTAATCTGAGAGCTACCAGCACTTATCCTTCATAGAGCCCTGTTCCTGCTCCTCCTAATTTTCTGTCATTTTCCATGCCTATCAATCCTAAGACTTCTCTGCAGAAATTCCTGGGCAAATGGTGGCAGTAGCTGTGGGTAAGTATGGCTGTGTGTTATTCACCTGGCTCTCAAGTCTCCCTTCCTTTCTTGGTCTCCCTATTGTAGTGAGAGGCATGAAATGAAAAAATATCGACAGAACATTCTTGAACATTGGACAAATAAAGTAAAATCACATTTTGAGCAAACTGGTGGATTGCATCTTGCTGCATCTAAATTTGTTTATAACTTAGCTGATAAAAATCTGCTGCTGTTTTTAGGAGAATTCTTTTGGGTATTATGTATTACATTGCTGAAAGAGATGTTCAAATCAAGTTTTATGCTAAGGCAATTTTGTTTGATGATTGTTTGGTACAACAGTGAAAGAAAAAATGATTGTTTTAGTGGTCCCCTCTGTGAAGCCATCTCTCCTTCTGTTGCTATTGGTTCCAAAGATTTCAAACCAGGAGGGATCCTTATGTTCATCAAGGCTGACACCTACATATAAAAAAAGGTGCAGTTTATCTAGTAACTCTTATATCAGTCCTTTAATTGCTGCAGAGCTAAAGCATAAAAAGGTATTGCAGAGAAGTCAAGATCTCCAGCCAGCAACTCTCCTGTCTACTTTGTTGTTTAGTTTTCAGCTTAAATTAGAAGTTACTTGAAAGTCCTTCTCTGAAGAGTATTGCTTTGCTCAATGTGAAATGCATTAATGGTCCAGATCTGGTTTTAAATACATCATTAACAGGGTAAAAACCATCAGAAGAAGCCTCTGATTCATCTGCCTACAGATGGGGTGCTCACCAGTGCTTGCAGAGCTGAAGGAAGTGCACTCCCTTCTGCAAAGCCATTGTGTGAAGTTTCTCTGTGGGTCGGCTCATAAAAAATATCTTACACCTCATGTCAAGTGAGGGATGTTCAGGCCCTTATTTGCTTTTAATGCATGACATTATTATCTAGAAAAGAAATGGAAATTTTCAATTAAACCTGACATAAACTTGGATATAAACATGAAACAAATTTAGGTATACTTTGTTCTTTGTTGACATGTATTATATGAGCTCTCTTATATGCAGATAGTGTACATATAGATATATATATATATACTACATATATACAGCTAGTTTTTTTATTTTGTTGAGTTTAAACGGTTTTAGCATCTGGAATTATGTCAACATTATATGAAGGAGTCTGTTGCAAAAACTATCAAGAATAAAATTGATGTCAAAATCAATGTCAAAATTCGCCACATACATATGTGCATGTATACACACAAAAACTACAATAGCCTTTAGTTTTCTTAACAATCTACATCTACTTTCCTCTCTAAATTGCCTCAATATATGAAAAAAATATTGTTCAATTGCAATATTCCATTTTATGCCACTAAAATAATATGAAATACTGAAAATATAAATCAAAATATCATTAGTATTTTGGGGGGGGTGGGGTGTGCTTGTATAGAGTCTTCCTGCTTTAGCTGGAATTATAATCCTATGTTAGTGAAACCAGCAAGATGGAATACTGTAAGAACATGAGTTTTTAGAGGCTACCAATCAAGTATTCCAAGGTTAAATAAAGGAAGGAAAATGGCAATATAATCATATAACAGAGTATTTTAACAGGTGGAGAAATGTGTAAATTGTGATTTGTGATTTCTTTCTATCTATTCTTTGCCGTTGATGCCCTGGCAGTCTTTATTCAAAAAGCAAAAGCCATATTCTGCAAGTCCTTGTATAGTCAAATTGGGTAATACACATTGTACCACTGAAATAGTTTCTGTGTGTGCTGGGTTTGGCTGGGGTAGAATTAATTTTCCTTACAGTAACTAATATGGGTCTGTGTCTGGTACAGACAACACAGGGGTGTTTCAGCTGCTGCTGAGCAGTGCTTGCACAGAGCCAAGGGCTTTCCTACCTCCCACCCCACCCACAGAGAGGGGGCTGCAGGGGACACAGCCAGGACAGCTGACCCCCAGTGACCACAGGGATGTCCCACACTCTGTGGAGTCACGTTCTGCACACAAAGCTGGGGGAGAAGGTGATGTTCAGAGTGATGGCTGGGGTTCCCAAGCCATGGTTACAGCTGATGGAGCCCTGCTTTCCTGGGAATGGCTGAACTCCTGCCTATCCACAGGAAGAGTGAATGAATTCCTTGTTTTGCACTGCTTGAGTGCCTAGCTTTTGCTTTACCCTATTAAATTGTGTTTATCCACAAGTTTTCTTACCTTTACTCTTCCAATTTTTTGCACATCCCAACTGGAGGAGAGTGAATGAAGGGCTACGTGGTGCTTGGTTCCTGGCTGAAGTTAAACCATGGCAATGTGTGAAGAGTTTTGCTAGACTGACATCTATATTTTTTTCACTTTGCCAAAATGTTATTCATGGCAGAGAAAAAAAAAAAAAAAAGATGTATTTTTTCTTGTGAACTAAATCTTGCAGAGGATTTCAAGAAACATGATTATCCAGGTTATTAACTTTCCCTCCTAATCCAATTTCATGGCATGGGAAAAAAATTAAAACCCTGATAAGGTGTTTATTAAAATACTGTTCTGATTTTGTATAATATATATCATGGAGGGTGCTATGGATCTGCAGCCTAACCAAGACAGGTACAGAACGGCTTGGTGCTGCCCAAGGGTATGTGATTGGTGTTCAGCTCCTATAAAGTGGATCAGATGCCTGTGACCCGAGCTGTACAAAGTGAAGCAAAGGAGAAGATGGGTTTGCAACTTTACCAGGAGGTCACTGCTTTGATTGTTTCAACCTTTGTCACTATGATGCTACCATAGTCACAAATGTGCTTTAGTTTTATTGCAAATGAGTGGGATGGGGGGAGGAGAAGAAGGAGAATTTGGGTGTGGAGAGAATGGGCACAGATTGCTTTTATATGCTGTGGTTCATGAGGCATGCTGACCAGCAGCACTGAGATATTCTGGGCCTTCCTCCTGAAGGATGAGGAGGTTATGGCTCTTCTTTTTCCTCAGTTTTTTCCCACCTTCTCCTGGCTCAATTCTCACCATTTTCCTGGACATCTGTTTATGTGGTAAGGTCTTCAGGGAGTACACTTTTCTTCTCTTGGCATTATATGTAGTGCCTCAGGGGCTTCTGAATAAAGTTGGACTGTCTTGATAACATTAACTGACTTTCTGCCTGGAGACAGTTTTACTTTTAATCCTCAGAGTGTAGCTGTCCCTTGATCTTTTACTACAGAAATATAGTAGCACAGATAGAAAACTTTTTAATTTGACAAAAAATAGAAATTAACGTGTGTGCAGAGTATGACCAAGTTCAGATCCCTAAAGTCAGACTAACTCTATTTTTAACCATGCAAAGTAGAACTGTGTTAACATATGCAGGGAGTGGGTTTTTTGTCTTAATATCACAAGCATTAGACACAGATCTTCACAGAGTTCACTTTAATTCAGACTTTTCCCATCTGTCATGGAGCTGAAAAATTAGGACACATCTCATCATTGCTTAGAGGGGGAGCAGAAGGGAAGTACAGGCATGTCCTTTGCACGAAGGTTTGCTGCAGGTGGTTTGCAGCAGTGCCACCAAAGCAACACTGAGGACAGGTTGTGCAGGGTGTCCATACTTTCTGGGATGTTTGCCTTAGGCTGCAAACATCTTTGCAGACATTAACTTTGGCCTGTGGCACAGCATGGCCATCCAAAGATGCAGAACATTGGGTGTGATGCTGGTGTGCATCTGCCACCCAAATTTCCTTTGGAAGTGATCTTGCTGTGAGGCTGCTTAGTGATGTGAACCAAAGTGGAGACAAGAGCTGCTTTGAAAGCACACTCTTTTCTGAACTTAAAAAAACACCCCAAAAATGTAGGAGTAGGGCAGGAGAAGAAAAAGAAGTCCTTATTTTCTGCTCTAGGAGGTCCTATGTGCTTAGCAACTTCTGGAAATTTTGCCTGCTCTTTGTTTCAGTGCCTTAATGGGGATTTACTGCCAAAATTCTTCTGTGCAGCTTGATTTAGTGGGGAAGACATGGTATTAGATGAGGGAAGCATTAAATCTGTTTATTTTGTGATATTCAGGCATTGTCAGTTTTTCCTTTTTCTGCTCCCCTGAAAAAGGGCATGCTATCCCCAAAAATTGGACTGAGCAGGGAGTTGGAACCAGTTGTCCCCAGGAGTTTGATTTCTTCTCAGTGCCTCTAGTTCTTGTTTTTCTGTGGATCTTCTCACAAGCTTTTGTTATGTGGTGTGCTGCTGTTTCACCATGAATAAGGCCTTAATTTTTGTATATATTTTATAGATGTGCATTTTTCAGATTACTAAAATGTTTAGGATTCACCTGATTCTTACACAAATTTCCACTTGCACTGTTGGAAAGAGAGTGCAGATGGCTTCTGTATTTTGCCCTTAAATCTAAAGCCAGACTATTACAAAACCACAAAAGTTCAGTGGTACATCCTCTGTCTTACATGCTCTAAGACATAAGGTGATCTGGTGTGGAGTGAATTTGAGGAAGCAGATGTTCTTCCTAAGTGGAGTCTGAAAATCAAGTATTTAATTGACAGCAGCAAGTTTTCTACCCTGGTAGTATTGACATTCTGAATTACAGTGGAAACATCAAAGCTTTTTGCATTAAGCTTCAGCCAGCCCTTGAAACATATGGTGGGATATTTTTGTGCTTCTGCTGCTTTACTGTGGTGTATTGGATTTGCACTGGCATCATTTTCTTCCATTAGTTAGGCTTACCCTACTTCACCTTTCCAATTTATTGGAACTTAACTGTTCATTTTCAGCCAACTCAGGAATGCAGAGCCACACTCCATAGCCAACATAAGGCATGAACTTAATAAATTTAAATGCATGAAGTAGAATAAATTAGAACTAGTATGTTAATGTTGATAACTTTTCCTGCAAAACTCTTATTACATCTGTCTTGGAGATTTTAATTTTTTTTTTTAGATGTACTTCATGCACATCATATTGTATATATGCATAATATCACAACTGTTCTTTTTCCTTACAGAGGCCTAATGGGAAAACATGAGGATTTGTAAAAATAAAAGCTTTACATTCAGTGAAATGGAAATTATACAATTTCGTCTTCTAGTCAAGACTTGTTGAAATTCTTGTAAAAAGTAAGAGGACAAAAAATGGAAAAACATGTTGAGATGTGGCTGAGAGAAAACCTCTTTATTTCCTTAGAATAGACAATTTTTTTCCCTCTCCCTCTCTGCTTGTACTGCAGAATATACAGCTAATAGTAGTATGTTCAGGCAAACCATCCATAAGCCAGCATCTGCTGAGTCTTATGGGAAGAAAGGGTCTCAGACCTGTGTATGGTTTCACTACATCTATTTATTTTTTGGGAGGGAGAGGGGGAATGGGGATGTGAGAAGCCCAGTTACCTGCAGAGATATTGTCTGAATTTATTGATCTCTCCTTGGCTTGGATTGTTATTGATGCAAGTTCCCAGTGCTGCTGGGACCTTAAGGAAAAACAGGACAAGCACCTCCTTAGTGGATTCTCTTCTACTCTCCTCACCCCCCAAGATCTGTGGTGATTGGGTAGCAAAATTTCAATTTGTTTTGAAATTTGTTTTGGAGAAGGAGACTGCTGTGGCACACCCTCTGTGGAAAGAGTAATAAGATTTTTGGGAAAGGTTGTCTAAACCAGCTGAAACATTGCACTGGCATTTTCTTTTGCTCTTGTAAGACTAAAATGACAGGCTGAGTTTACACTCTTGAGGTCTTGGTAGGTGTTCTTTCCAGGTGCTCTGTGGGTCTCTGTTGGACATCTTATTCAGCCCAGAGAGCAGATTTTTGGGGTGGATCATTAATAAAGGCATTGAACAGGACTGGGCCCAATACTGAGCTTGGGGGATTGCCACTGCTGTGCAAGCACAACAGCCCTGGGAGAGATGCATGTGTCCAGGGCTCTTCTTTCTGAATCCCTCAATCCCTTGAGATGCTCCTGGGTCTCTTGTCAGCCTTCCTTTAATCCTCTGCCTTGGCACACCTATGCTGCCATGATTTTGTAGCAAGGAATTCAACCTCTTTTGTTTGTAAATAGCTGTTGAGCATTTATGGGAGGAGGGGAGAAAAGCTTGACCCTTGATGGAGATCTCCTGGCATCTTTGTTCAGCCCCATTCCACTCCCACTCCTTTCCAACACCACACCAGCTCTTCTGTCTACTCTCCCAAGTTCTGGAAACTGAGGAGGGAAGATAAGATGGAAAATGATAGCTGGAGTAGCATTGAGTGGTCCTCAAAAGAAGGCTGGTGTTTTGCCAGCACCTCAGTTGAGTTGCACCTCTGAATGGCTGGATGTCATGAGGTCATTGCACATAACACTGCTCCATGGTTTCTGAGGGCTGTTCAGTAGTTTGAGCTCCCACATACAAAGAACTGGCCAGAACACAGCTTTTGTGGAAAAAAATTCTTGAATCGTATTTCACATTGGGAAACAAAAGAACTGATATTGATTAAACATGGATATATGCAGATGGCAGAAAAAACCCTTTGTGAATGGCTCAGAGTGAAGTAGCCAGAAGTGTCACACCAGCCATTCTGCTGTTAAATTTTCCTGTTAGCCAGGGGAACAAATGGGACTGTAAGGGCATTCTGTTACAGAGAAAATAAGTAATGGAGAGGTTAAACATTTTCTCTGAAATTACTCAGCCTTGTGCATGTTCTTACATCCCTGCTTCTCTCTCTCCCTTGCACTTTAGTTTCATAGCTTTATCTTTTCTTCCTGTTACAATTTTTATGTTACAGTACAGGAAAATATTATAATAAATATCAGATTATATGAACCACACAGTTAGTTATATTTATAGTTTGGTGATGTGTTGTTTTTTTTTTTTTTTTCCTTAACTTTTTTTTTTAGGTCAGATGATTGTGTTGATAAATCTAAATCAAAACCAAATGGATAAATAAAACCCACATTTTTTCAGACTGACTCCTCTCATTTTGTCTCCACTCCCCAGTTCTTTTCCACAAGAGCAAACACTGCTTTACTGACACTTTCTAGAAAAGCAAAGGAAAACAATATATATCATCCCCAGAGAGGAGAAAGATGAATTTCTTGCATCTCTTCTTACTTGTTTTATCAGTAATTAAGATGCTGATAAGGTAACAGGAGATTTGAATGAATTTTCCTTTGGCATGAGAGGAAATATGAACAAACTCATGAAAAAATGTATGTGCCTTATGTACAAAATAGGTGTGGATGTTATAATGTTCTATACAAATAACATTTAACATAGCATTTTTTCTGGATATTTGATCTCTTCCCAGATGGCTGGGTTCATGCAGGAATCTTATATGAAGGTATTGAAAACTTTGTGGCTGAGCCAGGGACTGAACTCAGCTCTCTTTGTTCTTAGATAACAATCAAACTCGAGACTGTCCATCTTTATGGCACTGCTTGTCTCAGTTGCTGCCCAGCTTCTTTCTGTTCCCCATTCCTTTAACAGGTTTGGTGACTACTCACAAGTAGGAAAGAAACCAAGGTGCCTGAAAAAGTTATCATGTTGTTAACAGATAAGATTGCTGGAGAACTATTTGTTCAGATGGCTCTGGCTTGAATTCTAGGTTCTGTAAGACTGATAATTTGGACAGTTATTGGCCCCTTGGGGGCTTGAAAGTGTTTGCATGTTTAGATATTTTCTGCTGCAATTAAAGTTTCTGCAATACACTTGCACAGTAAAGAGGCACTTACATAAACAAGCAGGTAAAAACTAGATGCTTCTTAGTATAACCTTGAGTTAGTCTAAAATGCATTTCTTGTAAAAAATAGATAATTTGCCCCCTGTGCCTATGGGAAAGGCTTTGAGCATTTTTCTTGCCTGTGACTTCTAGCTCTATCATTGTCACCCTTCTATAATGTCTGTTTTGTCAACAAAAATTGATCTAATTTATGAAATGCAAAATTATTCCTGTGCTGATACTATAAATGTAAAAATCCCTGTGCCAAAAGAACATAAGTAGAAGCACAGAAAATGCCTTGCCTGTGCTTGAATAAATGGCCCTGATTGATACAGAAACCTGTTGAGTTTCAATGTTGTGCTTTAAGTCTTATTGCTCAGTGTTTCTTTTCCTATGTTTAATTATGCTTTTGCTCTACAAATTCTTCAGCTGCTTTCTGCTGAGAGATGCAAACCTATGGCCCTTAGATGTCTGTAAGCATCAATGCAACCCTGGATAAGAGTAATGTACAGGAATTTTTGGCAGAGGAGTGACAGGAAAGCAAGAAAGTAGAAATCGGATGACATTAGTCTATTTTTGGTTTTGATATATCAAAGGAAAGAAATTTTGATTTGAAACAGATCACAGAACCATGAGCACTTTAGGAAAATTCTTATTCCGTGCCTTAAATCTGCTTTGAGGTTTTTACAAACTTGACTGTGATAAATGAATGCATATAAATTAAAAATAGCAGGCAGACTTATGTTTTACAGAGTGTTTGAAACTTTGAAGTCCCACAAATCTGAAGATTAAATCGTTTTTGCATTTGATACTGTTCAGCCAGTCTCCTAAGAGTCCTTGGGCTTTGTTTAATGGAATTGTGTAAATGTGAGGCAAAAAGAGGTATAGGAGAAATTTGGTTTTCCTCATGGGAGAAGTCCATTTTTATTTTTTGTTGCAGACTCTGCAAAGTCCCATACCTGATATACCTTAGAGGTCACCTCTGTACCTCAGTGGTGGTATGCTGTCAGCTCTCTGCAATGTTTTGGGTTGAGGGGATCTCAGCATTGCATGGGAAGGATTTATTTTACCAGTGATATAAAATGATAGATTTCCCTAGGGTTTTTTTTCATTACTTTTTTCAGTCTCTGGTGTCATAAATCAACACATTTGTGGTCATTTACTTCTTATCTACCCATTGCTTGGAGTTTAAAATTATTTTTCAACCACTTTTTGTAAGATTGGGGCAGGGGATATCTTGTCAGAAACAGGTTAAGTAAACCTCAGAGAAATATTAGATGTCTGAAGAAACAATGCTCCTTCTCTTGCACCCCAGATATCTTTCTTCCTTTCATTTGTGTTTTTAGTTGTGAAGTACAATTAAGAAATATTTATACTACAAGTTGATATCTGCTCAGATTTTTGTTCCTTTCAGTAGTCTCTAAAGGGGTTTTGCAGGAGAGCTGGAGAGGGATTTTTTTCCAAGGGCGATAGGAAAGGGAGGAAGGGCTTTAAATTGAAGGAGGGAAGTTTGGATTAGATACCAAGCAGAAGTTCCTGACTGTGAGGGTGGTGAGGCACTGGAGCAGGCTGCCCAGAGAAGCTGTGGATGCCCCATGCCTGGAAGTGCTCAAGACCAGGTTGGATGAGACTCTGAGCAACTTGATCTACTGAAAGGTGTCCCTGCCCAGGGTAAGGGGCTTGGAACAAAATGGTCTTTGAGGTCCCTTCTAACCCAAACCATTCTATGATTCTTCTGAAGCTAACAACATTATTGGATCCTCTGTGGGAGACAGGCATTTAGCTGGCATTGGTATTTTAATATAAATTCTACCCAGAGCTTTAGTTCCCATTATTAGTTACTTGGGGTATCCCTGCATGCTGAGAGGTAAAACCTGCTCTGCTTTATTTCCAGCACCACTGGAGTGGTGACCAAGCCATTACAGTGATGGCCAGATTTTAGCAAGGTCCCTTGCCTGGCAGGAGCTGACCTGGCTGAGTGATGCCTGTGCTTATTGCTCCAGCTGTGCAGTTCTCAGGGTGGCAGGGGATAAATGATGCCAAATTAGTGAAAGATGCTTAGAGATAATTATAAACCAAGTTTAAAAGCAGGCTGGTGGGGGTTCTGGTCAGCTGGAACCCACCTCTATGCTTTTTCCTGGCAGCTGTGGGCATCAGGAAAGCAAATCCCTTTTCCCAGATTGTTCATCAGACATTCCCTCAGCAGTGACTCCTCTAGAGAGAAACCCTAAAGCCTCAGCACCACACACACTGACAGCGAGCTGCCCTAAGAATGCCTCAGACCAAAATTTTCCCTTCCCATGATCTGACCAGCTGCTTTCCCTTACCTTACCTTACCTGAAACTGGCTTCCCCTGCCCTGTGTTCATTTCTCCCCTGTGCCTCTTTCTTCCTTTGTGAATGTCTAGCTCTGAGTTAGGTCAACCTAAAAGATCCTTGATATTACCAAATGACTTGACTAGGTGGTAGGATATAGTACAGGAGGGAGTTGTAAATTTGTTTTAAGGACAGCGACAGTTTTTGTTCTTCTAGAAGTGTTTTTCCATTGATTTTTCTCAATATCTCCTTCCTTTGTGCAAATCCAGGTACTTAGGGACAGACCCAACCTGCATTTTCTCTCTCAATACATCTCTATTGTTCTGTTTTTACTGACAGCAAAATAACTCAGAATAACTCTATTATTTGCCATAGAGTTAATTAATGCCACTATGTGCAGTGTAATTTAAACAATGGAGAAAATACTGGATACTAAAAATGGGGACAAGAGCTTCTTTATGACTGGAGTAGCAAACACTTTTTTCTTTAAACTGGCTGTTCTCGTCTGAGATGAAGAACTACAATTTGTTTTACCTTTGGAAAAGAGTTTAATAAAAACATCTGTGAGGAAATATTTTGTGACACTTGAAATACTTGCATATCAGAAGACTTGAAATTATTCTTATTACCAGAGATTCCAAGTACCTTTCTCTTCTTAGTTTCAGTGTTTTGCCTTTGAAGATACCTAAAAGAATGGAAAAACATTAGTAAAGTTCCTTTTCATGTCCTCTCCTTTCCAGTCATAATAATCTGCTACTTTTAAAGTTTGGTTATGTGATTCATTAGAGAAAAATAAATGCTTCTTTTTAGAGGTATAAAGAATATGTTAGTAAATGAATACAGAAAACCTTGCTGCCCAAAACTTTTTTTCCCTCTTTTTAAAATTAATTTTGTTCAACATCTTTTCATTTAGAATTTCTAGGAGGTTTTCTTTCCCTATAGCCAGCTGACAAAACTGTAACTAATCTGCAAATAGTTTATAGAGGAAAAGATGGGAAAGGGGCACAAAGGAACATCTCTGTGGGTGCCCCCATTCCACACACCTTGGCTGGCTGAGCTTGGCAGGAGTTTTGCTTTGGCTGTCCAAAGCAGGCAGAAACTGTATTTTGCTTGATGTATACTTTAGTGAGGCTGCAGTGTAGCCTAATGATGGACTGCATCCTCCCTTACTTACAGGAGGAAGAGCTGTTTTTCTAAACCTAAATCTGATGAAATTTGCCTGTAGGCTCCTGATTAATGTACTGAGAGAAGGACAGAGTTTGTTGTGCCTCGAAGAACGTGCACCTACCTCTCTTGTAAATGGCAAGTCCAAAAGGAATCCTGAGATGCTGTGCAAGGTTACACCTTCTGGAAAATATGGCACAGAAGAAAAAGGCTTACATTTAAAAAAAAAAAATTAATGAAGCTCTTTTGACTTTATCTAATTTGAATTGTAATACACAAACATTTTATAACAATAGCAGACTGGAAAGAAGCAGTGATTGAGAAAAGTCAAAGGGAAGGGCATTGCTGGATATTTACTGTACAGTTTAAAAAGAACTATACATTATCTGTATATAGGATTTCACAAGCTCATCATGGTATATGGAGAAGTAATAGCTGAGAGTCACAACCAGGAAAAAGGACAATAGAGCCTGCATGGACAGTAATCCATGGTTCTTTCTCTAGCAGGACCAAAAGATCTTTGTTGCAAATAGAGAAACTGTGGTGACTGTGCTTGTCTATCAAATCAAAAATAATTTGAGATGTGATGAGTGAAAGAAAGGAGACACATCAACTCTAAATTAGGATGTGAGAATTGTGAGAGAGGGTGAGTGAAGTTGTGGGAGTTGGTTCTTGCCTTTTTCCTAACCATGAGTAGAGGGACAGCTAGAATATTCTCTACTCTGACTTCATCAAGTACTCCCTTTATAAACACCTTGATGATAAACCATTAATAAATCTTTTTAAAACGGTGAGCAAATTTCTGCCTGAAATCTATCTCTGCTCAGAGCAATTAGGAAAATATAAAACAGAATTTTGAACTGTTATGGAGTTTCAGCTTGGGTTTGTTGGCTCTGTGTTTCTTCTTTAGCTGTTCAACAAGTGTTTTCAGCTTTTTGCAAGTACACAATGTCTCACAATAAGTAGTGGATAGAGTTGGACTTCTTGTACCCACTTGGCAAAAAGGAAACAGAAGGAGGAGAGATTAAAAAAAAAATCTCCATTTTGAAAAGAACCTAGTACATATAATCATCAGTCAGTTTGTGATTTAAAAACACCTTTTGAATAAAGAATTTATTTCAGCAGTGTATTTGTTCTCCATGCCTTGCAGGGCTCACTTGAGAGAGGGGCTGGATTACCTGTATCATTAATATCTGCTGGGCTCTTAATTGCTGCTCTTCTAGCAGATGTCTAGCTTGATTGCTTTTCCAATTCTTTGGTGCAAACCTGCAGAAAAAGAGTATTTTGTAAGGCTTTGTTGCATTATTGAAGAGCAATTGAATTTTAAAGTTCTCTGAAGGGGGAGGTGGGCTAGAGTATTGAGGTGTGTATGACTGAATGCTGCCCTTTAGCTTTCATCATCTTGTGTGCAAGGAGAAAGAAAAGAGAAAGCCACAGAAATGTATTTGCTGTATTTGTGGACACATGTGGTTTTTCTTCTCTCAGAGATGTGCTTCCTGCTCTTGAAGCAAGCTGGACTATTTTTATTACAGAAAAAGGATATATATATATAGGCTTTATATTATGTTCTAAGATCCTGTGCACATTACTAAGAGGTCCATTGCTAGCTCTGTTCTGGAGAGTGCCTGCTTTACATGGAGATGAAGCTGGGAAAGCTATGTGGTAAATAAAGAAATATGCTGGTCTTGTGACCTAAGCTTTGGTTTGGTTCAGTTCCTCATGCATAGGAACCCCACAAAATGTCCCCAGTGTGGTCCTGCCTTCAAAGAGAGGGGAGAAGAACAAGGATTTTACCCTTGGCCTAAAGGGAATTGAGAAAGTAGAGTTTTCTTCTGACTGAGAACTCTCCTGCATCTCTAGAGTGGATTCCATAATCCTGTACCGTCTTTGAAAAAGGCACCCATGTTTTTTCTTACCCTTATTGTTGCTTGGGTTTTGAGGCAGGGCTCCTGCAGCCCCAGAAGGTGTGGACAGCCCCAGCCCAGGTGGGAGGCAGGTCCTGCCCTTCTTGCTCCTGCCAGCTCCTATTAGCTGAGCTTTGCAAGGACCAAGGACCCTGGGGCTGCTGCTGCTTCTGCTTGGGGAGCTCCTTTTATTTTTTCCCCACCAAGCTATTTTGTTGGCACAAGTAATTTCATCACATGAACAAGAATAGGCCTATTTGCATTGGAGAAGTTGATGGCTATTAAGAGACTTCAGAACAGCATACCTGTTTCTGTTTTCCAGGGCAAGGTCTCGTGGTCACAGGTTGTCTGTGCTGGCATGTGAAGTGCTGTGCTGGGGCTGTGTCTGGTCTCCTCCAGCTGGTATTGCTCCAGCAGTAACACCTGCAGAACAACAGGCAGCTGGCTTCTTTTGCCACTCCAATTAGCCCTTTCATGTATGGGCATTTGTAAGCTAATACTGAGGAACTTGAATTTCTGATGGTTTGCCTCTTCAAGGGAAGGAAAAACACCCAGGTTCTTTCATAACTATAGCTGTTGGTTTGGCTGTTTCAGCCTTTATTTGGAGGAACTTCTAAATTTTCTCTCCAACTATCATACAAGAGGCTTGTGCTTGTGATTTTTTTCCAGTATGAAAGAAAGGAAGAGACACTTCTCAGAAATATTATCATTAAATGTAAGTCACAAAAGAAAAATAGAAGGAAGTAACCCCATGAATGAACCCAGATTATCTTTTACCTACTGTGATACACAGTTTTTTCTTCCTACTTCTCTCATACTGTCTTTTACATAAAGTTAACATACTTGAACTCTCTAGTAAAAGCATTTTATACCTGCCAGAACCACTACCATTAAAGTAATTTACATTGAGTTGCTAAACCAAAGCAGTTATGTCATCAAAAGTGCAGTAAGACTTCTGTATCTGCATCTAAACAAGTATTTTTGACAATATAGAAATATTACAAGAAAAATTTTATCTCTACTCAGCACTTACATAGGCAAGAATTTCCTAAGGTGACTTGAACTGGAGCTGTCCTGTGTACATGTGGCTATATATCTATTTATTTGTCTACCTCCATTCATATAGAAATGTATAAATATTTTCTGTCAAAAATCAGATTACCAAGCTGCTGCTTTCTACTTTCAATAACATAACATAATTTACTTAAAAAAACCCTAAACAACAACAATAAAAAAAAAAAAAAAAAAAACCCACAAAAAAAAAACAAAAAACCAAACAAACCAAAAAACAAAAGAAGGTCAAAAAGATGCTTTGCCATCAGTGTGCCTGCTTGGCCTAGTCTTATCCAGAAGTTAAACACTGGGCTCTACTAATCAGGATAAAGCAAGAATCATTTGCAGGAGCAAGTCAAGTATCTTAGGAAGGCTATATATGCATTTCAAAGTGTCTCTTAGCTTATAGAAGGAGCCCAAATAACCTTTCAATGGTGAATATCAGGTGTGATATTCCTTCCACCTTCCTTTTTCATGAACTCAATGAATATAAAGGCTGAGACTTTGATCTAATGCCAAACTCATTGAACTGAAGGGAGTCCCACCAGCTTCTTGTGCTCTGCCTGTGTGGTGATGTGTGTGGACACTACTGAAGTCTCGTGGAAAAATCCAGATTTTTCCCAGGCTGTTGGCTTTCTCAGCTCCAGCTTGGCTCTTTCCCAGGCTGAGGACTTTTCTCAGAGACAAACGAGAGAAGGGAGAATGAGTAACACAGATAAACACCTGGTGTTGACCACTGAGCCGTGTGAGTGTCTCGTGATGTTTTGCAGAAAGCATGTTTTCAAAGAGGTGTTGCCCTTTTTGGGCCAATGAGCCTTTTCTATTTTGTTTTGCACGATCTATGTTATATAAATGCGATGGCTTTTCAATCAATTGCTTCTTCTTGCTGCTTTGAAGAAGCCATGTGTGCCACTGCATTATTCACCATTCTTAATCAGACAGCAACAGATGTGGACTTCTCTGAAGTGTGCAACAAGCCTTCCCCCTGTTTTTCAGAATTTAGTGCCTGTTAGACACTCAGTGCCTATATTTGCTGCTCTTTCCCCCTTCTGCAGGAAGGACCCCACCTCTTCAAGCCTCCAGTTCCTCCTCTGAAGGAGCCAAGCAGTCCAAAGCTTCACTGTCACTGGGACCAGCTTTCTGCTGAAGTTACTGGAAATCTACTCATTTCTGATTTGCTCTAGCACTGGTAGTAGATCCAGCAGCCAGTTGGAAGCTATCTGTGAGCTTCGGGTCACAGCAGGTCTCTACTGACTAGCAAAAAACATTTTGAGTGTTTGGTCTCTGTTTCATTTACTGTCTGAAGTCTGTGCTGCTTTGTGTTTTCTCACGAGGTGTGACAGTCACTCATGAATGACTTTTATATCTTCCTGTGCCAGAAGCCATACAGCACCTTGTTTTGTGAGCTTAAAAGCCTTTGCAGCAAGAGTCTTTGCAATTCTTTGTGCCGTGGCTGTGAACATTGTGAATTTAGGAGCATTTTGTTCAAAGGCCAGGGGCTAACCCTGCAGAGGCTGGGCTGAAAAGCACAATGTTTGTTACCCTAGGCCCTGAAAGGAACTGTGTAGCACTGTGTTCTCATGGGATTTTGTGTTTGTTCATTTTTATCAACATTTTCATCGTTTTTATATATAAATGGAGGTAGATTTTACAAATAACTGCTAACATTTCTGACTATGTTAGCCTTAGATTTTGAAAATTATTTTGTTTTGGATTGCTTGTTTCTTGGTAGAAATTGTGTAGGTCAGAGAATAAAATGAATAAAAGCACAACTGCTGAACAGAAAATTTATGAACAGAAATTCAGTCCAAGTTGTTTTACTCAATTGATGATGAAATTATCTATGAATGTATATTTTTACTATATGACCAGTTTTATATATGGCTCAATAATATTCATCATAGAAAATCTGTTCTGTTCCCCCTTGTCAGCTGCTAAATAAATTACTAAGGGGTAATTTTTTTGTTATTCAGACAGACCTATTCTGCACAGGGGTGTCTGTGTACTACTGTCACCAAATAATCAGTTTTGTTTCTTCTCATCTAGCGTGGGTATGTGCTTCTCAAGTTTGAAAGAATTTGATCCCATGTCTTTATGAAATCTACATTTTGATGTTACAAAGGGAAAAAATGTTTCTTTAGAAAATTCTGCTTCAAAACAACACAGAAAATCAAACTAAATCTTCACAGCAGACACTTTAAATGTGTCTTAAATACATTGAAAACAACATTTGATTTCTAAATGTCCAATGTAGAAATATATTGAGAGATGATTAAAATACTTTCAAAAACATGTTGCTTGACAAACACATTACACTGGCAACAGTCTTTTTGGAAACTACATTTCAAAGCTTTGACAAAATAGGCTTTGAAGTATGACACATTATCCTCCTGTCAGTGGTCAGAAATCTGAATAAACTGTGATGGATTGCATAGTTCAAGGGAATGAATATGTAAGACAAGTTCTTAGCTTGCAACTTTGGCTATTTGATATTCAATCATAACTGTATTATAACTAAAAATTCAAAAGTAGGAGTGAAAAAGTGTGGACTTGCACATAAATATAGCTATGAAAACATAACTAGATATTTTGGATTACCTCAAAAAACCCAAATCTATATAGTCTGATACTTTGCATCTTCTACAAAACATTACATAGATGCTTTATTCTCTGTCTTTCTAAAATCGGTTATATTCCATATCAAATACCTATGGGCAGTGTTATAGAAATCCAACTTATGATAGAGTTTGTTAGCAACAGTGACATAAAATTGCTTGGGATGTTTTGGAGAGAGGACTTTTCAGGAGAAATATATTTGGCTGTCTGCATGTGGTATGAAGGATTCTGTGCATTCAGTCACAGGGTGACAGGTTACCATCCTGTATTCAAGAGCAAAAGAATGACAGTATTTTTGGCTGCTAATAATTGTCATTAGCAAGTTTAACCAAGGGGCTGTGCATTGGTCATAAAACCTCAGTAAAGTAAGACTCCAGTGGTTTGTTCATGTCACCAGAATTCCAAGATAAATGTGGTAAAAAGGATCAGCCATCATGTATTATATATCTACAGACAGTGCACATTTTTCTCCCACTGTACTTCGGGAGTGAGACTTCTCCAGATGACAGTTATGGAAAGTCTGAAGTGTCTGGAATGTGCAAAAATAGAAAGTTCTGAATGCACTTAATAAAAGTTTAATTTGTGAGTTATATGAGCATAGAAATAACTGCTGGTGTGTGAAACCCAAAGGTGCACAAGTTCAGTCAAAGTTTTATATGAGAACTTTTTACAGATTTCATTCTTTCTTGTGGTATAAGTTTTATTTCTCTTTTATTCCTCTTTCTTTGCCCTGCTCTTCCACTTTTTTAATACATAAATTATTCTGCTTATTTACAGCAGACATTAGACCCCTCTCTTACTGGTGTTTCAAACAGTTTAACTTTTACACCAGTATGTTATGGTGGTGCAGGGGTGGAATGTGTTTTGTTAGTCCTTTTCTCCCTAATTGTTTTCTTTTCTCTTTTTCTTGTTATGGACTTTGGGAAGGGTGTCCTGTACAGATCTTATGTCTTTCTTTAACTTGATTGCTTTATTTCTGAGTTAATTCTTTCCCAGACTTTCATTGTGCTGTGCAGGATTTTATCACAGGGTCTTTGCAGTCCTGCCAGAGCTCAGCATGAACTTCCTGTGAGTTTTGGCTTGTCTTGCTCTCACAGTAGGGAAATCTTATCAATCACTGTTCAGCCCAAGTCTTGATGATTAGTGTGGGGATCTTACAGATTACATAAAGCTTAAAGAAAAGATGTTGATGCAAGAAACTCTCTGTGGTTTGTGTGGTTCCCTAATTTCCCTCCAAGGCTCCTGTGTTAGTGAGCATTGTATTTATAGAGAGCAGAACCAAATCTTGGTGAGTAGCAGTGAGCAAGTACTGAAGACTAAAGTGAGGGATTATTACTAAAGCAGTATTCTGAAGATAGGTAGGAAGCAGATGGACCTGGGTAAAACCCCAGAATTTTGTCATGTCTCTGTTGTACTGGCATAATTAAAATTGGCGTTTTTGTGCACTTTTTAATTTTTTTTTTTTTTTTCTGAAGTCCTTTGCATAGGTTGCCTGTTATTTGCCTTTAGAGGTATTCTGCAAGGGAGGGATTAGGAATAGTTTGCTGATAAGTCTCAGCTAAAAGTAACTCTCATTTCCAAGCTCCATTGGAAACCTATCCTTGTTGTATCTTCAGGCTGTGATTGAAGAGTCATAGGCAGATCAGCTGTTTGCTAAAAGTGCATTGTATTTGCTCTTGTAGGAGCAGCAAATCACCTTTTAAGAGAGACAGTTTCTCTTCCCATTGGACCTGATTTTGATGTTTGCCCTGGTGTAAGCTGGAAATAATATAAAGATGCTCTTCCACTTGCACTGAATGTGAAAGTAGAAAAAGTAAAGGAAGAACTGTGTTTGCTGGATCTGAGAAAGTAATCCTCTGACCTCTGATAATACTTTTTTCTTGTCACATTTCATTATAATTCCTCAAGACAGTGTTGGTACAGTGTAGTTCTACTGTTAAAAGTCATGCCAGTCACACATCATGACTGACTCAATCTATATACATGTGTAAGCACCAGTGTCCCCCAACTTCAGTCTCTCTGCTGACTGTACCTTAAGAAAAGTTATATCAGTTCTTAAACACTCTTAAAAACTGCAGGACTTCCTCTAGGTCCAGAGGCTAATTCCTCTCCAGTGCAAGGGTGGCCTGGCATAACTCCCAAGATGTAAAAGGCAGTGTGCTCATGGGGCAGGCTGCACTACCTGGATGAAGTTAAAAGAGAAGGCAGAAAGTAAGAAGACAAATTTTTGTGTAGAGATTGAAAAGATATGGGAAGTTCTGGTAGATGTGTGGAAATATGAGAAATATCCAAGAGATAGGTTATCTTGGGGGACACAGTGACTCAGATCAAGATAATGTGAGGAGGAGGTGAATAAAATAGAATGTGTGTTTATTAGCACACAGTGGTGGATCCTTCTATTTCTTTGCATAGAACAGATACCAGCAGTGGGAGTCCTGAAATGTGATGGTTCCTAACTCAGCATTCAAGGATTGCTTTCCTCATGAAAATAGAAAATGATAATGCCTTTCA
Source organism: Oenanthe melanoleuca (assembly GCF_029582105.1). Classification (NCBI taxonomy): domain Eukaryota; kingdom Metazoa; phylum Chordata; class Aves; order Passeriformes; family Muscicapidae; genus Oenanthe; species Oenanthe melanoleuca. The sequence continues at coordinate 18,696,338 of NC_079333.1, read as the reverse complement.
TGGTCTGTTGTGTGATACACATGGA